>NC_042616.1:425069199-425380861 GCF_901001135.1 Rhinatrema bivittatum
GACCCTTTCAGTAATACATTTTGGTGCACAATATGGTATCCGTATTTCTGTGACATCAACAGATGGCTCCTTTATGCAGATGATGGCCTTGTTGAGCTTACTGATCATGCTGTTCACTTTGGATGCTAGATTTGTTTCAGGAGGTCTTGTCCTCTTCTGGATCGCAGCATACGTATTGGCAATTCAACTGCTAGTTCTTCAGTCTCCTCATCTCTCTTCTGCCTTTCCTCTTCACTGAGCTTTCTGGTCTATCTTACATTGTTTTCATCCTCTTGTGTTGCGCCATCCTCATTCGCTGGTATCTCACCTGCTACCTCCTCCAGTTGTTCTGGCTGTTTGAGTCTTTCTCCTGGTGCTTCTTGGTTGCACCAACATTTCCCTCCAAACCTCCTGTTTCGGGCTCTACTTCTCTTTCTGCAACAGCTCATCACTGCTATAAAATATCTTTTACATACTTATTCTCCTTAATTTTTCTAATTAAAGATCTTATATTTTGGTCAGTTACTTCCTGGAATATTATCCCTCTTTCTTCCAAGTTTTGATGTGCTCTCTTTGCAAACACTTTTGATTTAAATACAGGGTATGTGGCATAAAAATATCAGTACATATCTCCTTTTTGTCTTTGGGAGTCCACGTAACTGTCTCTTCTGCTTAATTTTTTCATTAAATTCTGTGGTGTTTCAAGTGCTACAGTGAATCCATGAACAAGCCCCCCATGGCCTACAGCTGAACCAGGGATGTTATCGTCAGCTGAAAGGTCTGCACTACTCCTACCACCATCATTAGCCCTAGTGCTGAAGCTAAGGTGAGCACCTTTTTATCTTGGCTGATTGGCAACCAGGAATTTTTCTTTTTCCTTCCTTTCATACTTTGGTACTAGTGGTCGCCTTACTGAGATATGACATAGACTAGGCGGTTCTATAATGAGGTGAGGCAGTCACCTCTGGTGGAAAACCTTTGGGAGCAGCAAGTGTTCCCCCCCCCCCCCCCCCACACACACACACAAAAAAATCCCTGTGGTGTCCACTTCCCTATGTCTTTGATTTCATATGCCAGCAGTACCCACACTTTGCTGGCAGGAAAATCTGTGGTGCTGTGAGATGATGTGCTGGCAGGGTTCCCATCCCCGGCAGCACTAGAGAAAGCCTTGTGGTGGCATTGCAAGATGATGTGCTCCCCGCCAACAATATGAAGTTCCAGCAGGGCTGCCGGCATTTCTTCTGCAGCTGGTGGCCGATGAAAAGATCCAGTGTGAGAGACTGGCTATGTAAGAGTGAGTGGGTGTGTGAGATTGGCTGTGTGAAGGTAAGTGCCTGTGTGTGAGACTTTCAGAGAGATTGTGTGAGAGGGTACCTGTGTGTGAGGGTATGTCAGTGACAATGCCTCTGTGTGTGTGTGTGTGAGAGGGAGCCTGTGTGTGTGTTTATGTGCAACAGAGCCTGTGTATGTGTGAATGTCTGTGTTTGTGTGTGTGTGTATGAGAGAGAGGTTAAAGTTTTTGCACCCTCCTCCAATCCTTGAGAATCTCAGGGTGACTGTATATCTAAAGTTCCCAGATATGGAGAGTAGGATATTTTTTTAAATCCTTATTAGTTTTCTTTCCTTATATTTTATTTGATTTATATTCTGCTTTTCAAAGCACTTCAAAGTGGTTTTAATTATTGGATGTGATATTTCTGCTGTTTTGAAATATCTTATTGATATTTGGTAATTTTTAAACATTTTTGTATGTGTATTTAATTATTAGATAATGTTTCATCTGCTGATTGGACATTCTTTTTATTGGTATAGTAATGTTTTATATTTCTTGATTGTATTCAGTGTTTCATTGCATGCAGAGTCTGGCTTCTTGTGATTTCCAGGTCAGTTTTTGTCTGCATGTTTCAATTTACATTTTATGATCTCTTTATTCTATATTTGGGGAGGATCTGACTGTGTTCTGCATATGTGATTGAGGTCAGGTATTCGGCTAGTATGTAGTTTCTGAGTAGGGATTTACAACTGCCTGGCTTGTTCTGTTTTCCTATAGGAGGTATATTGGTGTTTAAGGCCTGGTGTAATATAGTAGTACTAGCTGTTAGGCCTGTTCAATGGGCGAGATTCCATCGGTCAGACCGGCACGTCGGTCAGAGCCGCTCTCTTCTCCACAACTTCTTACCCTTTCCACTTACATACTCACATCCTCTTCCCTTTTCTTTCCTTCCCCTCTCACCTCATCCACAACTCCTTCCCTCTCCCTCAGCCCTCCTCTACTCCCTCTTTTTCTCTTCTACAGGGCCGGCTGTACCCTGCTGAACTTAGGAGATGCAGAGGGTGAGGGGCTCCGCTACGGGGACCTACCTCCCTCCCTGTGTATTGTGGTTTCTCACTGCTGTCCCTCTAGCCGTAATGCCTGTTAAAATGTGTGAGATTTGCTGTGCTCCAGCATTCCCAACTCCCTCCCCCTTCCTTGGCGGCAGAGAGACGGGCTCAGGATGTTGTTGGTCCGACCTCCAACCTCCACCACCCCCCCCCCCCCCCCCAGCACCACGAAGGGCCGGAGGCGGCGGCGGAGGTGGTGACAGGAGCTGCTGCAGCGGCGGCCGAGGGGGATCTGGCAAGGTGGCGTCAACTCAACACGTTGGTGAGAGATCTGTCTTCCGCGAATGCGTGGCCCCTCAGTGAGAGCTGCAGAGTCACTCTCTACTGTGCATTCGCAGGACGTCGGTCCCAGCTCCCTTATAGGTATGATTGCTTTTTCAGAGGTAGAGTTTTTACTGTTTGAGTACTGGCAGTTATGAAATGAAAGGTTTACTATAATGGAATTGTAGTTCAGTTTATTCCTGGCTTTCTGTGGGCCAAGTCCACAATCGGTGCACTTTTTCATAGCCCTAAATGCTATATGGCAGGGATGGCGAACTCCAGTCCTTGAGGGCCGCAAACAGGCCAGGTTTTCAGGATATCCACAATGAATATGCGTGAGAAAGATCTGCCTGCACTGCCTCCATTGGATGCAAATCTTTCTCATGCGTGCTCATTGTGGAGATCCTGAAAAACTGACCTGCTTGCGGCCCTCGAGGACTGGAGTTCGCCATCCCTGCTATATGGGATCTAGTAAACTGCCTTGATTACTATGAAAAAGTTAGATTAAGCCTATTAAACTATTATTATTGAAAGTGTCTTTTTTTGCAGGGTATTTTTATTTCATCAGATTATACTTTTTCCCCTTTCCACATAAAATCTTTTTTAGGATGGGGAAGTAGTCCATATATTTGAAAATGGGAAATAAAGCATAATCTTTCATTGTTTGGAGAGGGAAGGGGGAATGAAAGGCTGTAAGGTTCATATAGAGAGTGTGCCACACACACAGACTCCCACCGTTCACCAGCCTCCCAAATCTCCAGAGGGCAGATGCTGGAGAAGGGTGGGAGGCAAGTGATAAGGAGTGGAGGAACAGCTTAGTGGTTACAGCAGCGGGCTGCAAACCAGGGAAAGCAGCATTCAAATCCCACTGTCGCTCCTTGTGACCTTGGGCAAGTCACTTTACCCTCTATTACCTCAGGTACAAATTTGGATTGTAAGCCCTCTGAGGATAGGAAAATACCTCCAGTACCTGAATGTAATCCACTCTGAAGTTGTTGCGGCTCCGGGTCGGCCCCGGCCGCTCCGCTCACCTCTGCGGGTTTCCGCTCCTTCCCAGCCCTCCCCGGGTCTCTGAGGGCCCTTACCGCTGCGCTCTCGGTGTTCCCACGCGGCGCCCGGGCCTGCCTCCGCTTCCTCCGTGCTGCTTCCGCGCCGCCGGAGCAGCAGGTGTCTTGCCGCGGCTGGCTCCGCCCCCTAGGGGCACGCGCGCGTCTCGGCCCAAGATTTAAAGGGCCAGGCGCGGGAAACCTGCCTCCTCCCTCCACTGACGTCAGACGCGGCAGGGCTACTTAAGCCCTGCAGTCCCTCTACTCAGGGCCTTGCAACGAGGTTCCCAGGTTCGTCCTGCTCCCAGTTGCCGTGTTCCTGCTCGTCTCTTGATCTTCTGGTTCTCGACTTCGGATTGGCTTGCGGTTCTTCCTGGTTCCTGACTTCAGTTTGGCTTCGGTGATTTTCTGGTTCCTGACTCGGTTTGGCTTACGGTACTCCTCTGACTCTTGACTCGGACAGGCTGACGACGATCCTCTGGTTCTGGACTCGGACTGGCTGACGGCGATCCTCTGGCACCTGACCCTGGCCTGGTGAGCGACGACTCCGTCGGTAGTGATCTCCTAAGTCCCAGCGGCCGGGTTCCTACGGGCTCCTCCCGGGGGGACACCGGCTTCCAGGGTGAATCTCCTAAGTCCCAGCGGCCGGACTCTTACGAGCTCCTCTCGGGGGAGTACCGGCTTCCAGGGCGAAGATCCTCTTCCACCAGGTCAGCCTCTTCTCCTGGCCCTTGGTTGCATAGGGCCCTTCGTGTCTTCCTCTCAGCTGTCCGCGAGCCTGCTTCCGCCGCCTCCCGGTTGGAACCGCTGTCACAACCTCTCTAAGGCATTCCATCTTCCGGTTCCGATCGGCCCAAGGGTCCACGAAGCTAACAGAAGTGGTTATAAAACAACGATGCCAGCTTCCTAGAAAGTGTCAGTGATAATATATCTGTCACTCCTTTGTGAACCCTGATCACCCCTCCCTCCCCCCCCTTATCCTGCCCTTCCTCAGCATTACAGATCACCAAAAGGGCCAGACTACAAGGGGGACCCCCGGTCCTCTTGGTGATTTCACCTGCACTGCACCATGGGGGAGGGGGGGGGCATCATTTCATCCCTTGCCTCAGGCAGCAGATTGCCTTAAGCCACCTCTGCAAGACTTGGTGAGAGAAATTTACTCCAGCTATTTTTCACCTCAGACCTCCGTACATACATATAATTTAAAAAAATGTACATATTATATATGATTTCATACTTTCAAACAACAGATACCCATAAATAGGTATTTGTTTTCTACGTTTACCTGCTTTATTTTTTATTCTATGCTCAATCTCTCTTTTGTCTGGCTTCTCCTTAACTCCTTTTCCTGGGTCTCCTTTCCATTTTAGCTTTCTTTACATGCACCTTTCTGCCTTTGTCCATCTTTCTCCCCTTCCAATATTTTTCTCTTCCATACCTATTTCCCTCCTCTTCTCCATTATCTCTCCCTATCATTTATTCATTTCTCTCATCTTTCCTCTCTGTTCTCACCTATCCTTCTATAGTCTCACCTTACAATCTCCTTTTTTTGTTCCCTTCTCTCCCCGTTTTTTTTGGTACCACCTTGCCTCTACCCATCTGATCCACTCCATCCCTCTCCTACCTGCTCCTCCTCAGCTCCCCTCCCCATAACTCCCACCTGGGCCCAGCAGAAAAAAGTAATGCTATCCCTGCAGCCATCCTCTGCACTGGAAGAGATGGAGGAGCAATGTGCGCAGACACTCTCTCTATGCTGCGCTGCTGTTCCCTGTTACTTCAAGACTCGCATGTCTGCAGAAGCAAGTGTAGGTGATAGAAACTGCAAATGTATGTGCTTCATAGGAAAGTATTAATTCCTGGGGAGTTGAGGCATAGGAAGAACCATAGGGGAGAGCAAGGGGCAGATGAGAAAAGGAGGGAAGAGGAAGAAACTGGGAGAGGGGAAGAGGAAACCAAAAGGATGGACAGTATGAAATCTTTATCCTTACATCAAATGTCAAATACATACTAACCCCTTCCATGTTCAAAGGCAATCTGGTTGCTCAGCTGAACCAGGCCCAAGGCCTTTTTTCCCCTGTCTGTGTCTATGGGAAAAGGCCTGGATGAATCCTCGGGCTCTTAGGATTTGTATATTGAAACTCATTTGCTTTTATGTTATAAAATAAAGAAATCCTCAATAAAAAAAAAAAATTTTTTTGTTTTTTTTTTAAGAAATGAAAGAACGGCACTATAGTGCTTGTCGTCCAAAAGCTGTACTAATGCCACCTTAATTTGGCACATACAAAGGACTGTTTATAAGGAAAGCAGCAGAGCAGTGGTTACGGAAGAGGAGATGTTTCACAATTTAGGTTTTTGGGGTTATGAACCTTTCATTGGGATGATCCTCAGTGGTCCTGAATGCTTGCATCTTTCAAACATTTTATTGGCTTTATAATAGATTTTATCTTTACCCAATTACTTTGCATGTGCTTGTGCAGTGCTCCCTTTCAACTTTGTTAAACGTATGACTAATGAATGCAGAGCTAGCAAGTGAATCTGGAATGGGGCAAGTCTCAAGGACAGAGCTGTTAGAAACTACACACACCTTTTATTCACAAAAAAAAACTACAAGAAATAAATTATTTTATAATGAAGGTAAACTGTATCTAAATGTAAGGTATGGCAGATCTCAGACCTGCGACATTCAGAGCTTGGGGTGCAGACCCTCAGGATTAGCCAAAGGGATTGGCTGATCTTGTAACACCTTGTAATTACTTATTCAAAACGCGTTCAGCGCACAATAGCTGGGTATATTCAGTGGCCACTAGATAGGTGGATAAGTGACTTATCCAGCTATCTTTTAGCCGCATCGAAAGTGGGCGGGTGGATTAGGGTGGTGCTACTTATCCAGTTAACTTAATCGGATAAGTAGTAGTGATGTGCACTGATTTTTTTTTTTGTGTGTCATTTTGTTTTTAAAATGGTTCATGGGGTGTTTATTTCGGGTTTCCCTAATTTCGGAGTTAGTGCGCACTAACTGAAAATGTTAAGGATAAGTTAAAAAATGTCAATTAGGGAGCAGTTTGTTAGCTAGAAGTATGGTCCTACATTCCCATTGGCTGACTCCTTAGTTACTTGTTTGTGCTGCCAAGATTGCAAGGTGGTGTTTGTGGGAGGATGGCCAGTGCCTGGTAACAAGTGTGAACAAACAATTGATGTAATAAATAATAGCATCAAGTTCTAGTCAGCAAAAGCATATAATGCAAATGCATATTTTGAATTCGCTAATTCCCTTTGTATTTTAGGAAAGGGGCCCTGGCATTTTGGGACATGCATACTTTGAATTCCCCTGGTGTGTGTTTGGGTGGGGATGGGGGTGACTGTGGTGACTGTTTGGGGTGACGTGGGAGAAAGAGGCAGCCTGGTGTGTGTGGCAGGTGTCCTATCACCCCATACAATTATCTCAGTTACACCCCCACACACCCCATACAGTCACCTCCCCTCTCACCAGTCACCCCCACACACACACACATACAAAAGGCTGCCTCTCTCACCAGTCACCATTACAACCAGTCTCTCTCCCCCATCTGTCACCCCATACAGTCACCCCAGTCATTCCCCCTTTCACCAGTCACCCCTCATACACCAGGCTGCCTGTCTCTCACTGGTCACCACCCCATCCAGTGTTTCTCCCACCTGTCACCCCATATAGCCACCTCAGTCACTCCCCCCTTACCATTCAGCCCCCACATACCACCACCTCAACCAATCTCTCTCCCCCACCTGACACACTATACTTTCATTCTAGTCACTTTCCCTATCATCAAACACCCCCCCCCCCAAACACACTTCAGGGGAATTCAAAGTATGCATATCCCAAAGTGTCAGAGCCCCTTTTACTAAAATACAAAGGTATTTGCAAATTCAAAATATGCACTTGCATTACATGTTTTTGCTGACTAGAACTTAATGGTGTTATTATATCACTTGTTTGTTTACATTTGTTACTAGGCACTGGCCATCCCCCCACAAACACCACCTTGCAACTTTGGCAACACAAATAAGTAACTAAGGAGACAGCCAATGGGAATGCAAAACATTACCTCAATCTAACAAACTGCTCCCCCAATTGATACTTTTTAACTTATTGGTAACATTTTCAGTTAGTGCACACTAGCTAAGTCCTGTTAGAGCGCACTAACATGAAATACTATTTTTTACAAAATGTCTTTTTTTTTTTCATTTCTTGGTGCTCCTGAAACAAAATGAAATAGACAATTAAGGTGCTATTATTTTATTTTAAATGAATGCACATCCCTAACAGTATTCACTCTAATCCGGTTATATTAATTAGATAAGTTAGACCAGCCATAGAGCCGGATATAACATATTCCTCTAAGTAGCGATTTGTGCATGGATATTCAACAGCATAGCATGCCGCTGAATATCCCTTGTATATGTTATATCCAGCTAAGTTTCTCAACCAGATACAGCTGAATATCAGGGCCCTAGTCTACCTGGCAGGGGGCGATCCACCATGATTGGACCAGCCTTAGGTGTAGCCAAGACTGGAAGCTGTATATAAGTTGATCTTGCTTGACACATCCTTGCTGATCCAAACAGTCTCCTGAGGCCTTGCCTGTGGAAAAGCTGCTTGATTAGCCTTGATTCTAAATCTCTGCCTGACTCCTAATCTATGTCAGATTCCTGATCCACACCTAGGCCCAAAGCCTTGACTGTGCTCTCAGGTATTCTGTGGATCATCGAGTTCTGGTTGCAGCCTGCACCTGTGGGCTCAGCTTATGAAGGCATTATGTTTGGTATGTTACTGTCCGGATGAACTTTTATGTATTTTATATTGTTTTTAGTTAGTTTTATTTTTTAGTTCTAATTATAGATTATGTATGTTCTTTGTTAACCGTTTTGATGAACCTTCAAATTGTAAAAGCGGTATGCAAACATTTTTAAATAAATAAACTGCTGTAACATCAGACATAGACGCTGCCGGACACTGTACATAGTGAGCTTCTATCCCTGGCCTCCTCCTTTGGATTCCATTCTTATCCTTTCAGAAGGAAAATCCCTGTGACACCTGGAACTTAAGATGGAAAGCAAAAGCAATAGGAATGTACAAGTGGAGGAACACAGCTGCTAAAGATAAAATCTGCAAACGTGTGTGGCTGTGAAGCTATACAAACACATCTTGTGGGAAGGAAGAGGTGACAGCGTTAAGAAAAAAAGACTTTCAGCAGCTGACAAGTACATATATAGCCAGACCATCTGCTATACAAATATGTTATTGTTTCTGGGGATTACCAAAGAGAGAAACTGCTTCTAGGATATGGTTCCCAACATACTGTACCAAAGGTGCTACTTCATGAAGAAGTACCCAAAACTGGTTTAAATCTGAAGGAGCCCATTAGAGTCTAAACATCAAAATCACAGAACATATAGAAAGACATGGTTTAATGGAACAAAGTCAGCATGGCTTTACCCCAAGTTTTGCCTCACAAATCTGCTTCACTTTTTTGAAGGGGTTAATAAACATGTGGATAAAGGTGAACCGATAGATGTAGTGTACTTGGATTTTCAGAAGGCGTTTGACAAAGTTCCTCATGAGAGGCTTCTAGGAAAAGTAAAAAGTCATGGTATAGGTGGCGATGTCCTTTCGTGGATTACAAACTGGCTAAAAGTCAGGAAACAGAGAGTAGGACTAAATGGACAATTTTCTCAGTGGAAGGGAGTGGACAGTGCAGTGCCTCAGGGAGCTGTACTTGGGCCAGTGCTTTTCAATATATATATAAATGATCTGGAAAGAAATACGACGAGTGAGATAATCAAATTTGCAGATGATACAAAATTGTTCAGATTAGTTAAATCACAAGCAGATTGTGATAAATTGCAGGAAGACCTTGTGAGACTGGAAAATTGGGCATCAAAATGGCAGATGAAATTTAATGTGGGTAAGTGCAAGGTGATGCATATAGGGAAAAATAACCCATGCTATAGTTACACGATGTTAGGTTCCATATTAGGTGCTACAACCCAAGAAAGAGATCTAGGCATCATAGTGGATAACACATTGAAATCATCGGTTCAGTGTGCTGTGGCAGTCAAAAAAGCAAACAGAATGTTGGGAATTAGAAAGGGAATGGTGAATAAAACGGAAAATGTCATAATGTCTCTGTATCGCTCCTTGGTGAGACCGCACCTTGAATACTGTGTACAATTCTGGTCGATGAATCTCAAAAAAGATATAATTGCGATGGAGAAGGTACAGAGAAGGGCTACCAAAATGATAAGGGGAATGGAACAGCTCCCCTATGAGGAAAGACTAAAGAGGTTAGGACTTTTCAGCTTGGAGAAGAGACGACTGAGGGGGGATATGATAGAGGGGTTTAAAATCATGAGAGGTCTAGAACGGGTAGATGTGAATCGGTTATTTACTCTTTCGGATAATAGAAAGACTAGGGGGCACTCCATGAAGTTAGCATGGGGCACATTTAAAACTAATCGGAGAAAGTTCTTTTTTACTCAACGCACAATTAAACTCTGGAATTTGTTGCCAGAGGATGTGGTTAGTGCAGTTAGTATAGCTGTGTTTAAAAAAGGATTGGATAAGTTCTTGGAGGAGAAGTCCATTACCTGCTATTAAGTTCACTTAGGGGCGGATTTTCAGAGCCCTGCTCGCGTAAATCCGCCCAAAACCGGGCGGATTTACGCGAGCAGGGCCCTGCGCGCCGGGAAGCCTATTTTACATAGGCCTCCCGGCGCGCGCAGAGCCCCGGGACTCGCGTACGTCCCGGGGTTCTCGGAGGGGGGCGTGTCGGGGGGGCGGGGCCGGAGCGCGCGGCGTTGCGGGGGCGTGTCGGCAGCGTTTTGGGGGCGGGTACGGGGCGTGGCTACGGCCCGGGGGCGTGGCCGCGCCCTCCGTACCCGCCCCCAGGTCGCGGCCCGGCGCGCAGGAGGCCCGCTGGCGCGCGGGGATTTACGCCTCCCTCCGGGAGGCGTAAATCCCCCGACAAAGGTAGGATGGGGGTTTAGACAGGGTCGGGCGGGTGGGTTAGGTAGGGGAAGGGAGGGGAAGGTGAGGGGAGGGCAAAGGAAAGTTCCCTTCTAGGCCGCTCCGATTTCGGAGCGGCCTAGGAGGGAACGGGGGTAGGCAGCGCGGCTCGGCGCGCGCAGGCTATACGAAATCGATAGCCTTGCGCGCGCCGATCCAGGATTTTAGCCGATACGCGCGACTACGCGCGTATCTACTAAAATCCAGCGTACTTTTGTTTGCGCCTGGAGCGCAAACAAAAGTAGGCTGTTCGCGCTCGTCTGAAAATCTACCCCTTAGAGAATAGCCACTGCCATTAGCAATGGTTACATGGAATAGACTTGGTTTTTGGGTACTTGCCAGGTTCTTGTGGCCTGGATTGGCCACTGTTGGAAACAGGATGCTGGGCTTGATGGACCCTTGGTCTGACCCAGCATGGCATGTTCTTAACCTCAAGTGTCTCCAAAAGATTCATTGTCAAAATATCTAGAGGCAATGATAATTTTATAAAAGAAAAATAAAGGTACTGGGTTGGGGCCTGTGGCGGCTCTTGCCTTCCACTCCAGTTGCAGTGGTCAAGAGGAGGCAATTTGCTTCAGTAAAAAAAAAAAAAAAAAAAGATGCTGGTCAGTGACATAGCAGAAAAACAGCACTGGCTAGAGGAATGAGAAAACAATAAAAAAGGAAAAATTGCTTGTTTTTCCCTAAGGTAGCTCACTGTCAAAACTCTGCTAAAACTTGCCTTTTCTTTCTCTGTAACATCACCAAAATCCATCCCTTCCTTTCTGAACACACTACCAGAACCCTTATCCACTCTCTAATCACCTCCCACTTAGACTATTGCAACCTGCTCCTCACAGATCTCCTAGTGAACCAACTCTCCCCACTACAATTTATCCTAAATTCAGCCGCGCAACTTATCTTACGCCAGTCACTACACCCATACAAACCCCTCTCTTCTCAAGTCACTACTTTGTCTCTCTGTGTGTTCCTGCATATAGTTCAAGCTCTTCTTACCTGAAAGAGCCTTCACTGCAGCTCCTCACTACCTCTCATCTCTATCTACACCCCTCCTTGTACACTCCGCTCATCAGACCAGTCACTCCCTATCTGTGCCCTTCTCCTTCATGGCCAGTGCTTTCCACCTGGCTGCATCATGTGCTTGGGATAGTCTTCCTGAGCTGGTGTGTCATGTGCCCTCTCTCACCTTGTTTAAATCCAGTCAGAAAAACCCACCTTTTTGAGGCTGCTTTTAAATCTTAAGCTTGATTATCTTAAGTTTCATTAACTACCGTAAGAACATAAGAACATGCCATACTGGGTCAGACCAAGAGTCCATCAAGCCCAGCATCCTGTTTCCAACAGTGGCCAATCCAGGCCATAAGAACCTGGCAAGTACCCAAAAACTAAGTCAGTGGCTATTCTCTAAGTGAACTTAATAGCAGGTAATGGACTTCTCCTCCAAGAACTTATCCAGTCCTTTTTTAAACACAGCTATACTAACTGCACTAACCACATCCTCTGGCAACAAATTCCAGAGTTTAATTGTGCGTTGAGTGAAAAAGAACTTTCTCCAATTAGTTTTAAATGTGCCCCATGCTAACTTCATGGAGTGCCCCCTAGTCTTTCTACTATCCGAAAGAGTAAATAACCGATTCACATCTACCCGTTCTAGACCTCTCATGATTTTAAACATCTCTATCATATCCCCCCTCAGTCGTCTCTTCTCCAAGCTGAAAAGTCCTAACCTCTTTTAGTCTTTCCTCATAGGGGAGTTGTTCCATTCCCCTTTATCATTTTGGTAGCCCTTCTCTGTACCTTCTCCATCGCAATTATATATTTTTTGAGATGCGGCGATCAGAATTGTACACAGTATTCAAGGTGCGGTCTCACCATGGAGCGATAGAGGCATTATGACATTTTCTGTTTTATTCACCATTCCCTTTCTAATAATTCCCAACATTCTGTTTGCTTTTTTGACTGTCGCAGCACACTGAACCAACGATTTCAATGTGTTATCCACTATGACACCTAGATCTCTTTCTTGGGTTGTAGCACCTAATATGGAACCCAACATTGTGTAATTATAGCATGGGTTATTTTTCCCTATATGCATCACCTTGCACTTATCCACATTAAATTTCATCTGCCATTTGGATGCCCAATTTTCCAGTCTTACAAGGTCTTCCTGCAATTTATCACAATCTGCTTGTGATTTAACTACTCTGAACAATTTTGTGTCATCTGCAAATTTGATTATTTCACTCGTCATATTTCTTTCCAGATCATTTATAAATATATTGAAAAGTAAGGGTCCCAATTTTAATCATTGTTATTATGTGATTGAAAGTTCTGTTAAGCAGGGACTGTCTCGTGTATTCTTTGTGCTGTTTGATGTACACAGCATTGTACAATGTTTAGTAGTAGCAGTAGTAGTAGGCCATGGAGTAAAAATGTTAAAAGTTCTATATGCTATAGAACTTTGGTCATTTTGATTGACAGCTGCTTTGACCAATAGGATTGTTTTCATTCCGGGATGAGGGTGGTGATAGGTCACACTGTTAGAACAGAAGGGTTGCCAGACTGGAAAGAGCAGATAGAATGTTAGCATTCTCAGTTTAAAAAAAAATAAAAATTAAACAGCAAGCTCCCAGAATGGTAATTGAGATAAAAAGAATTCACATGACATTATTCACCATCTTAAACAGTTTGTAAAAACTTATATGGACTACTCAGTGCAGCTTTATTGAGAGAGTAACACCCCCTCATCTGGATGAAAAACTGGAATGGTGCCGATTGTGGAATCTGAGTAAATTAAGTGAGAAGCAGAGGAATTTCTTGAAAGTCTCAAAGAAAAGCAGATGAGGTGGTAAATACCATAAAGATCCTCTGCTTCAGTTGAGTTCGTGATTGAGTTCTATAAAAAAATTTTTATAATGTGCAATTAAATCAAAATGTTGTTGGATAATTACATCTTAGAAATAAACACAGACCTAAGCATATGGACAAAGGTACGTACTGCAGAGATACCAGGGAAGAATATGGAGGAATGAAATGCTTGTGAGTTGAAATGTGTGTTTCTGAGCCAAAATAAGACATGCCATGCTGGGTCAGATAAATGGTCCATCCAGCCCAGCATCTGGGCTCCGACAGTGGCCAATCCAGGTCACTTGGAAGTAATTCAGCAGAACCTAATGGGGAGATCCATTCCCTGTTGTTCATTCCCAGCTCCCACACGGTGATCCCCAAGCTTATCTAACAGTTGTTTAATGGACCTGTACTCTAGAAACTTATCCAAAACCTTTTTTTTTTTTAAACCAGCTACACTTATCTTCACCACATTCATGGCAATAAATCCCATAACTTAATTGTGCATTGATTGAAAATACACCATTTTAAATTTGTGTTAAATCTCTTACTAGTTTTATGGAATGGCCCCTAGTCTTAGTAGGTATTTGAAAAAGTAAATAACTATGCCTATTATATTGTTTAGCCTTTCTTCATAAGGGAGCAGCTCCATGTCTTTAAATACATTTTTGTCCTCTGTACCTTTGCTAGTTCTGTTACCTTTTTTTGAGATGGGGCAACCGGAAGTGCAAACACTATTTATTTATTTATATTTTTTATATACCGAGGTTCAATTAACAGGATTAATTATCACTACGGTTTACAATACAACCAGTAAAAAAACAACAGTGACACAGTCTTGTCTTACATAGAACAGGGTAGAGAAACCTGGATAACATAACTAGGGTGAAAGCAGGTATAGCAACATGGGTAGACATAACTTGGGCGAAAGCTGGGAACTTATGTTGGGAGGGACTATGCTAATCTCCTTATGGAGACAGTAACATGATGATCTGGACTGAAACCATGGCGGAAAGGAGTGGTTATGGGAAAGCTTGGTCAAACAACAAAGACTTAAGTCTCTTCTTGAAGGTGATTGGACATTGTTCAAGTCTTAGTTCGGGAGGAAGCAGGTTCCATTGCTTGGGGCCCGAAGCGGACATTGCTCTTTTTCTGAAGGAAGTCTTGATGGTAGGTGCTTGCAGAGTGCCTCTCTGGGCTAGTCTTAGAGGGCGGGTGGAGGTGTGGAGTTGCAAAGGTATTGTAAGATCCAGTGGTGTGATGTTGTGTATGGCTTTGTGAGCCATAAAAAGACATTATAATCAGCTCAGTTTTATTCTCTGTACTCTTTTCCAAATGATTATTTTTTTCATGGCTGTTACACGCTAAGCTGAGGATTTTAATATATTGTCCACAACAGATTCCAAGATCCTTTTATTTGGGTGGTAGACTCCTAATATGGAACCCAGCATTGTGTTCCTATAGTTAGGATTCTATTTTCCCCTACGCATCACTTTCCACTTGTCCACATTAAAGTTTATTTACCATTTAAATGCCCAGGTTCTCAGTCTCACTAGCAGGCCGATACAGTAAAGTGCGCTCCGGCAGAGCGCACTGTTAGCCCCCGTTTGGCCGCGAGTTTTCCACGCGCTATTACCCCTTACTGTATAAGGGGTAAAAATAGCGCATCAAACACCACCGAAACTAATAGTGCCCCTGAATAGCCCCCCCCCCCCCCCCCCCCCGAAAGTAATAGCGCCCGCAACATGCAAATGCATGTTGATGGGCCTATTAGTTATTCCTGTGTGATACAGAAAGTAAAATGTGCAGCCAAGCCGCACATTTTACTTTCAGAAATTAATGCCTGCCAAAGGCTAGCGTTAATTTCGGCCGGCACCGGGAAAGTGTACAGAAAAGCAGAAAAAACTGCTTTTCTGTACACCTTCCTACTTAATATCATAGCGATATTAAAACGGAGGCCCCAAAATTAAAAAAAAAAAAATTAAAAATTAAAAAAAATATTAAAAATCTGCCCATGGGTTGGAAGACGGACACTCAATTTAGCTGGCGTCCGTTTCCGAACCCGTAGCTGTCAGCGGGTTCAAGAACCAACACCGGTAAAATTGAGCGTCGGCTGTCAAACCCACTGACAGCCACCACTTCTGTCAAAAAGGAGGCGCTAGTGTCCCTAGCGCCTCCTTTTACCACGGGCCCTCGTTTACATAAATTTATTTACTGGATCATGCGCCCAGGAGAGTGGCCTGGGCGCTCGCCCGCTCTCCCGCAAAGTTTTCTGTATCAGCCCGAAAGTCCTCTTGCAACTCCTTACAATCTATTCATTTTAACTGCTTTGAATAATTTTGTGTTATCTGTAAATCTGATCACCTCACTCATTGCTCCCTTTTCCAGATAATTAATAAATGTTAAACACCATTGGTCCCAGTACAGACCCCTGAGATACTCCACTATTTACCTCTCTTTATTAGGAAAACTGACCAATTAGTCCTATCCTTATTGCCTGTTCTTCAACCATTTACCAGTCTATCCCATGACTTTTTAATTTCCTGATGAACCTTTCATGTGGGAGTTTGTGGAATGCTATTTGAAAAGTAACATACATTGCATTGACTACCTTGCCCTTAGCCACATGTTCATATCTTAAAAAAGTTCTAATAGATTGTTAAGGTGTGACTTTCTTCGCTAAATCCATGCTGGTTCTTCCTTCAGTAAGTCACGTTGGTCTAGAATTGCAGAACATATGTTAACAAATTGCTTCCACTATTTTGCTGAGCGCCCACATCATGCTCCTTGATCCATAGTTTCCTGGTTTTCGCCTGTAGCCCTTTTTAAAAACCGGTGTTAAATGGGCTCTGCTCGAGGTGTAGTGCCCGATTTCAGTGATGGATGGCAGATTACCAGAAGCAGGGCTGCAGTTTTGCATTTCAGTTCTTTTCACAAGCCTAGGGTGAACACCATCTCATCTCTGATTTACTACTGTATAGTTTGGCAATTTGCCCTCGCACCTCTTCTAGAACTCACTCTGATTTACATCCTGTCTTCTGAGTCATCACCTACAACGAATGTTTCTGGTGTGGTTATCCCGGCTCTGGCCTTCTCCCGAGTACCTTCTATTTTCCTCATTAGGACCTACTTCCAAAGGGTGCCTTTTTGGCTCCAAGAGCCTCTTTCACTTCATCAGTTAGCTACGTTTATGAGATGTTTAGTCTTCCGTGCTTTTTTTTTAAACTTGGGAACATATTTTAGCTGGGCTTCCAAGGTTTAAAAAAAAAAAAAATACTCTCTCAGTACCTCATTCAGGTTTTTAAACACCCACAATTGCTCCTTTTATGTTGCTTCTAATGTTCGCATTTTATCAGTTTCATTTTTTGAAATTAAACATTACTGTAGGATTTCTGTCTTTTTCTCTCCCGTGACAGTGAGCATAATGCACTCAAACTTGATATTATTGCCAAAGAACTCCACCATCGTTTCTTCAAGCACCAGTTCCCCCGATTCCACTAGGAACTAGACCTAGAGCAGCCCCTCGCTCTTGATTTCAGGACCAGCTGCTCCATGAAGCAGTCACTTATAGCATCTAGGAACTAAAGCTCCCCGCCATGCCCTGATAAAACATTCATCCATCCATTTGATGGCAGGGTAATTTAGATCTCCAGTATTGTGTTCCTACATTTAGTAGCCTAAGTTTGGTTAGCATTTCACAGCCTTTCAATCCTGCTCAGGTGGACAACAGTAAATTTCCACTGCTGTACTCTTGCTGTACATGGACTTTCTATCCCCCAGAGCTTCCACCGTACAGCCAGTTTCCTGCTGAACTTTTATCCTACTTGACTCTATGCCTCCTGTAGCAACTAGTGCCACCCCACCACTTCTGCCTGTCCTATCAACATATTTTGTACTCAGGTATCAGTGTCCTATTCATTATCCTCTTTCCAGTAGCTCACTTACAGGCCGATACAGTAAAAATCACGGGAGAGCGGGCAAGTTCCCGCTCTCCCAGCGTGCACACAGGACACTCTCCTATGTGCGCGATACAGTAATTGAATTTATTTAAATTAGGGCCGGCGGTAAAAAGAGGCACTAGGGACACTAGCTGGTCCCTAGCGCCTCTTTTTGGACAGGAATGGCAGCTGTCAGTGGGTTTGACAGCCGACACTCAATTTTGCCGGCATTGGTTCTCGAGCCCGCTGATAGCCACGGGTTCGGAAACCAGACGCCAGCAAAATTGAGCGTCCGGTTTTCGGCCCATGAACCTATTTCAAAATGTTTTTCTTTTTTACTTTTTTTTTTTAAACTTTCGGGACTTCCAACTTAATATCGCCATGATATTAAGTCGGAGGGTGCACAGAAAAGCAGTAAAAACTGCTTTTCTGTGCACTTCCCTGGTGCTGGCAGAAATTAACGCCTACCTTTGGGCAGGCACTAATTTCTTAAAGTAAAATGTGCGACTTGGCTGCACATTTTACTTACTGAATCGCGTGGGAATACCTAATAGGGCCATCAACATGCATTTGCATGATGTGGGCGCTATTAGGTTCAGGGGGGTTGGACGCACGTTTGATGCGCTATTACTCCTTACTGAATAAGGGGTAAAGCTTGCGCATCGAAAACACGCATCCAATCGCAGGTTAACAGTGCGCTCCACTGGAGCGCACTGTACTGTATCAGCCTGATAGATGGCTATTATGCCATACCTTCATTAAGTGCTAATTCTCCAGGCTTTTTTTTTTTTATATAGACTTCTTGTATTTACAGATACATACCTGAATATATTCTTCATATTTTTCCACAACCTGCTTGTTAGCAGCTGTTGAGTTTGGAATCATTTTGTCTTTTCAGCATTTATAGCCACTCTTACAGTTCCTTTCAAATCCTCTCCAATCAGGCTACTTTAGTTTCCCTGCTTAATTTATCGATTAGAGTTATCTTGTTCCAAACCATGCCCGCCTCAGCAACTCTTTTTTTTTCCCCTCAGGATCTAGTTTATAAACTTGGTCCTCGCCTTTTCATCATTAGCACAAGCAGTCGAGTTCCATTCTGCTTAAGGTGGAGTCCATGCCATTGGTTCAACTCCCCCTTCCCCCAAAGTTTTCCCCACTCCTAATGAATTTAAAGCAGGGGTCGGTAATGCCATTCCTCCAGTACCACACAAGGCTGGTTTTCAGAATATCCACAATGAATGTGCATCACATATTTGCATACAATGGAGACAGTACATGCAAATACATTGTGGATTCCCTGAAAACCAGACTTGTTTGTGGCTCTTGAGGGCCGGAGTTGCCTGTCCCTCCCTATCTAAAGCCTTCCTCCTTGCCCTATCACCTTAATCACACAGACTCCAGAGCACAGCCTGTCTTTGGAATCCTGCACAGGGAACTGGGAACATTTCTCAGAACACGACCCTGGAAGCTCTGTATGTCAGTCTCCTACCTAGAAGCCTAAATTTGACATCCACAACTCCACTGCTACACCTTCCTGTCATTTCTTTTTCTATGCACCATTTCAGCCATCTCTAAAATCCTCTCTAGCTTACACTAGGCTAGGCAAGTTACCAAGCAATCCTTAGTTGCACCAGTTATCTACATTCCTAAATGTATAATATGCCTGAAGACAGTATATAATAAACCACACCTAGCATAAAAGTTAATGGTATATTGGACACATCATTTAAGATAGAAAGGTGCTACAATTGAGCATGCTAGATTTTGCTATTACAGCAAGTCTTTAACCAGGGGGTCACACAACTATACTTTCTTTGGCAGGTGGGGGTTTCAACCCTGAACCTGACCACTAGGTGTCACTTTTGAGCAATAGGTGAGCCATCCCTCCCACCGGGGGACTGTGAATGATACCTCCCCAGTAGCCCTGGCCAGCCTAGGAGAAATCAAGTCCCTATCCCTTTGCATGACAGTGCCTAATGCTTCCACTAAGGGACCACATGAGGCTAATCAGTTTATTTTTGTGTGTTGGGGGGGGGGGGGGGGGGGAATTAGGATTTGACTCAACATCGTATGACAGGTGGACTAAGGTGGCCAAGCTTTAAGATTACACCTTTAGTATGCTTAGCTCAATATAAACATATGCCATTAAAATACTCTCTTATAAGGCATAAAAAGCAAATAAATGCTAGATAAAATGCAGGAGAACTAGGAATTGTACCTTTTTTTTTTTTTTTTGGAACTACCCAAAAATAGAGGTTATGGAATTATGTTGCACAAAAAAGGGTAAAAAACCATCACGAACATATTAAGAAAAAGTGTTGGCAAGGATGTTGTTTTGGGTCTCTTTGGAACTATCTCCAGAAACTTTAGGAGGCAAATCTGTATTTACTCAGAGAAATGACAGTTTGCAAAAATAAAAAATAAATAAATATATATATATATATATATATATATACATACATACACACGTGTGAGAAATGGATGTCAATTTATCCACAGCCTTATTATGGTAAAGAGGACATGGCTTAAAATTGTAACGTCATTTACAAGAATAAGTGGAAAAAAGATACAACTGGAGGAGGTGGCAGCACTGATTCACAAAGTGTAGAAGGGAATTAAGGGGAGAGGAGAAAAGGAAGACTAAAGAAATGACGGTGGTCTAGAAAATATTTTACCTTTTTATTGTAATCCGTTTTCTGCACTGTTTGGAAAGGGGGGCTGAAAGTATATGAATAAAGACAACCTCAATTTACTTTGGGGAGTGTTTCTACAATGTAAAAAAAAAAAAAAAAAAAAAAAGGAAAATAAAATGAAATTGTGATATACAGGTTAACAGAGCATTGTGTAATGTAGACATGAGTGGGCTGGGTGTGGATCAAAACAAGAACTGAAGAGATGACAGGATGGATTGTAGCTCCTATAAAATGTTATGATGGGACTTTAAGAGAAATACCAATAAAGTGGTCCAACTGGCTCAGAACAAAGATTGATTTAGCCCAGCATCTCCTCTCCAAGCATAGCAACCAGTGGGGGCTTAGAAGAAAGCAAAGACTCAAGGCATGCATAGAGCTGTCTCCCTCCTCAGACCTTGCCATTTAGCTTAGGAATACACAGAACCCAGGGCTAACTTCCTGGCAGGTCAAGGCATCTTAGTGTAACAGGATGCTAAGACAACAGGGACTAAGCTCAGGAGTACAGAAAGGGGGTGGGTGGGTGCATACTACCTGCCACCTGGCCAAGACAGAGTGCAGTTACCCCGGTGCTTTTCATCCAGATGCCACAAATGACTGCTTCGTGGAGCAGTTGGTCCTAGAACAGGTTCAGTTATTTTAGATCTCATCCTTAGTGGAATGCACGACCTGGTTTGAGGGGTTACGGTGGTGGGAGCACTAAGCAATGGCGATCATAATACAATCAAAATTTAATCATCACTGAAGGAAGCACATTAAGTAAAACTGCTACATATACAACTTTATGTCAGAATGAGGACGTTAGAAAACTAAAAGTAGCTGCAAACGTTGAAAGTTTGCATGAGGCATGGACGGTGTTTAAAAATACCATTTCGGAATCCCAGATAAAATGGGTTTTTTTCACATTATAAAAGGTCAAAGGAAAACCCCATGACTGCCAGTGTGGTCCGACAACAAGGTAAAGGAGGCAGTTAAAGCTAAAATGGCATGGTTTAAAAAAGTGGAAAGCAGAGCCAAATGATGAAAATAGGCAAAAGCATAAGCACCGGCAAGTTAGATAATAAACAGTAGTTAGACAGGCCAAGAGAGACTTTGAGAAAAAGCTTGCCAGTGAAGCAAAAACTAATAAAAAAAAATTTTTTTCTTCAAGTACATTTGAAGCAAAAGCCTGTGAGGTAGTCTGTGGGACCGTTAGATGACAGAGGGGCAAAAGGGGTGCTTAGGGAGGACAAGAAAAAAGTAGGCAAAGTGAATGAGTTCTGTCTTGGTCTGTTATGGAGGAGGATACTGAGAACATACCCACACTTTAATATTTTAACAGTGGAAATTTTGAACACCACAAACATCTCTGTGACAATGGAGGATGTAATAGATCAGATTGACCAACTAGAGTAACAAATCACTGGCACCGGATGGCATCTGTCCCAGAGTTCTAAAAGACCTAAAACATGAAATTGCTAACCTGTTACTTGTAATCAGTAATCTATCATTTAAAACAGCTATGATTCTTGAAGACTGGAAGATGGCACTGTGACACAAATTTTTAAAAAGTGCTCTGGGCAAGCTGGAAAATTACAGACCAGTGAACCTGATGTCTATACTGGGCAAAATGGTAAAAGCCATTCTTAAAAAGAATATCACTGTCCATAGAGATAAGATACAGCTTAATGGAGCAGAGTCAATCTTTCAGAATTTGCTGAAGGTGTAAACAAACATGTAGGTAAAGTCAAGTCAGTTGATAACAGTATATTTGGATTTTCAGAAGGCAGATGACAAAAGTCCACAATGAAAGACTCCTCAGGAAATTATAGTCATGGGATAGGAGGCAGTGTGCCATTGTGGACTGGTAAGACTGGAAACAGAGGGTAGGATTAAATGATCAGTTTTCCCAAATGAGAAAGCTGGTTAGTGGAGTACCAAAGGGATCAGTACCGGTACCTGTGCTGTTCGTTAATGATCTGGAAAAGGGAATAAATGAGTAAGGTGATCAAATTCGCAAATGACCCAAAATTATTCAAAAGTTGTTAAAACAGCAGTGGCTTGTGAAAAACCGCAAAAGGACCTTGAGGCTAGGAGATTGGGCAACTGAATGGCAGATGAAATTTAATGTGGAAAACTGCAAAGTGATACGCATAGGAAAAAAATCATCCCAATTGCAGGTTTAGAACCCAGTATGGTGTACTGGTCCCAATTTGTTTTTAAAGCTACTCAAAGCAGGACACATTGTAGATTTATTTGCCAATAGCAACTGTCTAATCAATACCTCCCACACGATATTGCCCTGGTCAGATCACTAATTAATAAAAGGCAGAAATAACCTTCCTCAATCCAACTCTTAAAAATATAGATAATAATCAAACTTTTACCTTCAGAAAAGAGATAGATATGGAGGTACTTGCAGAATAAAAAAAAAACACTCCTTGAATTAAATCAAGCTAATATCTCCTCTGCATTAGATTCCTGAGATCAGATTGTCAATGACATGGCTGAAAACCTAAATCCAATCCAGAAGAAAACTATTAATAAAGAAAGGAATACCTCCAAAGAAAAGAAGCCACGGTACAATAATTTAAGATGCACTAAACAGACCCTTAGAAAATTAGAGAAACAATGGCAGAAATGCCAGTCTGACTTCCTAGGAAAGTAAAGCTCTCTAACAAAATACCATGCCCTAATTAATAAAGCAAAACAAGATTACTATGCTAGACAGATTCGTGGGGTAATATTTCATTCTAAATTGCTCTTTGATGTTGTTAAACATCAAATCATGGACCAGTCATCCTCCATCTCGAGAAACTATAACTTCTCAAAAGGACACTCACAATGAATAGGACACTTTTTTTTTTTTAATAGATAAAAATCAATAGGTTGAAAACAATTCCCTATCTGCTCACCAACAAAAGCACCTGAAGAATCATATGGTCTGGCTAAATGGACCACAATCAACAGCGTAACTAATCATGAAATTAGTCAAATCATTACAAAAGTTAATCCTAATCACCCACGTGACCCAATTCCTTGAAAAAAAGTAGAGTTATCACTTTGACAATCACAACTTCAGTTAATCATTCTCTCTCAGAAGGATTTTCTTCCATATGGGTCACAACAAGCTGCAATAAAAGCAATCCTAAAAAAATAAAACTGGTAGAATCCACAAATGGGACAACTAGCGTCCAATAGCCAATTTGTCTTTTCTCTCAAACGTACATGAAAAAGCAGTGTTAACTTGTAAATCATTTGGAAGACCAAGATATTCTCTTCCCAAACCAATTTGGATTTAGGAAAATTGTTCAACTGCAACTTTACTCCTCTCATTAATGGACTCTGTTCTACCAGGGTTTGATGCTGATGAATCTTATTTTCTTGTGCTAATTGATTTAATAGCTGCCTTTCACACTGGGGACCATACCCTGTTATGCCATCAGCTGAGCAATAGGACATTCCAAGTCAAACTGGGCAATCACATATCTGATACTTTTAATATTGATATGGGTGTTCCTCAAGGTTCAGCATTCAGCAACACTATTCAATATTTGTATGTTCCCACTGTGTAAATTACTGGCGGATTTAGGACTTTCTTCCTGTGTGCTGACATATAGTTTTACATCCCATCCTCAAAATCATTTGAGAATACTGCAGACATTCACTCAACCTTTATGAAAGCAATACAGCAAGAACTCTCAAATTAAACTAACATTAAACCCTAAAAAAAAACCCTGAAATCATTTGGTTAAGTAGAAATTCTTCTAGAGTTAACCTCTGTCTCTAGACCTGGGTAATTTTCAAATTACTCCCTCCGATCAAGAACAGGATTTAGGTATCCAGCTAGATGAAAAGCTTACTATGAAAAAGCACAAACTAATGCAGGCTACGCCAAGTTGTGGATATTACATCGGTTGAAACTTATTAACTTTTGAGGACTTCCGTACTGTATTGCAAACTAATTTTCTCAAACCTAGACTACTGTAACTTCCTATTACTTGGGCTACCTGCATGTCTCTTAAAACCATTAAAATTACTACAAAATGCCTCAGCAAGACTTTTATTAGGAACTAGGAAATTTGATCATATCACACCCTCGCTCATTTCACTGCATTGGCTGCCAGTACAATCCTGAATCTACATATTATGAAGTATTAACGTTAATATTCAAAATCATCCACTCCAGTAGCACCAGTCTGATAGGTGTGACACTACAACCATACAAATACGAAGATCTCAAAATAAAGGATCGACTGTTCCTACAAATACGGAGCACACATCTGACGTAAGTAAGAGTGCATGTTTTCCCTAGCGGGCCAATTCTCTACCTGAGAGGTTATGTTTGATACCAGATAGAAAGATTTAAGCGTGAGCTAAAAACATGGCTATTCAAAAAGGCATAACACGTAACTTAAAACATCAGAATGTAGAGAATTACAAACAAGGCCAAGAGATACTAATTGAAGCATGAGGAAGAAATTAGAGAGAATGTAAGAAGCTTAAAAGCAGTGTACTATTATGTGAAAGTTGTTATAATTCCTGTACAGCTCGCCTGATTTCCTAGATCTTTAGTTAATATGTATTAGAACTTCATTAGATTTCTATTAATTCCTGTTTACGAATACCTCCATGAACTGTCATTTGTTGATTTACAGTATTAATGTTACTTTTGCAAACTGTTGTGATCTTTATATGGAAAGACACTATACAAAATGTTTAAATAAAAAAATACCCAAGAAATGAACCTTGACGTCCTTGTGGACAATATGTTGAGATCCTCAGCTCAGTACGTGGTGGCGGCAGTAAAAAAAAAAAAAAAGTAAATAGAATGTAAGGAACAAATTGAAAAGCAATGGAGAATAAAACAAAGTATCATATTGCCTCTGTGTCGAGCCACCTTGATCACTGTATGCTGTTCTGGTCCCCTCATCACTAGAAAAGGTGCAGAGAAGGGCGACAAAAATGATAAAGGGAATGAATGAAGATCTCTCCTGTAATGAGAGGCTTTAGGCTAGAGCTCTTCAGCTTGAAAAAAAAAAAAGAGGGTTAAGAGGGGACATGACAGAAGTTTACAAAATCATGAGAGGAGTAAAACGGGTAAACAAGGGGACCCTACCGACCAGCAGATTCAACACCAATCTAGAAAGTTTTCTTCTCTCAGTTCCCAATCAAGCTGTGGAATCTGTCGTCAAAGCACGTAATCAAGGAGACTAGCACAGAACGGTTTAAAGAGAGCTTAGGGCAAGTTCCCGGAAGCAAAGTTCATAACCCATTAGCCATGTAGTCTATAGAAAGCTATTTATTGCTAACCCTGGGTATAACAGGAATTAGATCTACTTTATAGATTGGGTACTGTCATATACAGGATGCTGGGCTCTATGTACCTTGGGCTTACCCAGCACTTCAATTCTCATATTCTTACAATCCTTAGACACAAGGAAGTGTCAAGAAAACCAGAGATCAAAAATGGAATAGACGTGTTCTTCGATTTTAGGCTATCAGTTTTCAGAGTGGCTTTCCTGCTACCATTTACCCATCATGTTTTGTTTTAAATTCAGTTTATAAATAGGAACAAAACTGAATTTACTGTTACTAACCTGAAAGACCTATGTTTAGAAAAAAAAGATTTACTAAATTAAAAGGTTTGGAAAAAAGCCTGAAGCTTTTATGGAAAAATAAGCTGTTTCTTAGTTACACTTTCAAAGAAACTCTCCCCTTCAATTGGCTCCATTTCCTACCCCTGCACACTAAGGAGCCGGGTGTTACTTCTCTTTTAACAGGCTACCCCTGTTAAATGACAGGCAGCAACTTTCTCCTGTAACACTCAGCATGCATAAAGCAACAGCCTGCAAAGCTATAATAGCAAACAGACTCCTATTTCAGGAAAAAAAAGCTATCAGAGCTACGCATTTTCCCCAGACACAAAATGGAGAAAGATCCTTTGGGGGGGACCAGGCCTCCTTCCAAGAAATGTTCCCAAGAACCCAACCAGGTGCCTTGCCAACTGCTTTGTTCAATAAGAAGCTAGGTCTGTATTGTGCAGTTAGCAAGATTTATAGTCAGGGTCTGAAGGTACTCGCAGCCAAACAAGAAAACCTTTTCGGATCCAATCCATTTCGCAACATGACTTTAATTTATTTTACGGTTTTATCCAGGTTGTGCATCACCAGGCAGCAACCTTTTGTACTTTTTAATTCATATAGTATTAAAGAGATAGATCAGTGAGTAATATATGACCTCAACAGGACCTAGGGCTGTCACAAAGGAGCGATCAGGCGTAGCATACAGATCGTTTGTCCTGCATACTAGCAAGCAGCTTTAGCAAACTCCTATGGCCACAGCAGAAAGCTGAAGCTTGGGGGCAAAGCTCTCTCCGCACACTGGACAGACATTATAGCCCTGATGTGCTAGGAGTTTTGTCTCATTTATCTTTATGCTGCTGTCAATGCAAAATTGGTATGAAGCTTAGACAAGTAAGGGCCAGCACTTCATACACCCCCAATGCTCGAGACTACTGCCAAAACCTGAAGAGCAACAGTTCAGAATACATGCAAACAGACAAGAATAGTGATGAACTTCAAGCAAAATTGTTTGAATATTTTAAAATATTCTCAACTACTTTAAGTGAGCACTATTTAACTCAAGCCCTTGATTTCTTTAAGCTAAGGAAGGCTGCAGAAACTTAAAAATAGACTTCCTTCGTCAAGTGTAGAGATTTATACAGGTCCATTTCTTCTAGAAATTCCCCGGAGTGTCAGCTTTGGGGCTGCAATTGCTCTGGTTCACCTCCTCATCTCGGAGAACGGTTTTAAGATTTCTCTCGCAGCTCAGCTTTAAAGGAGGACTGGCAGCTTCACAACATGAAGCTGCCACAGGCCAGAAACAAAATATTCCCCTAGAGCAAAAAGGTAAATCAAATAAGTAATCTTCCTCGCCACCAAAAAAAAAAAGCAGAACGTACAATTTTATTGCAGCAAAGGATTGTGGACAGCAAACTCCGTCTCGCTCCTTTCTGGACACTAGTACAGAATTTAAAAAAAAAAAAGACAGGCCAAGAACAGATCTGATACCATGCTTTTAATACAAACTTAAAAAATCTGGAACAATAGAAACTGTACAGCTTTTAGATCATTCTTAAACTAAACCAAAACACTCTATAATTTCCCCCATCCGATATATTGCACAATGTTCCAAATACAAAACCCCTCAAGTTTGTTTTCTTTCTCTGGTAAATAAACTAAATTCTTAGCCCCCTTCCTCCCCCTCCCCCCCAAATAAAAAAAAAAAAAAAGAACAAAACTAGACAGTTACCCTCTTCAACATTCATAATTCGGTTTTTTGATGATCTGTGTGATTGCATTTTCCTGTACAAGATTATACAATTGTTGATTGGCATGAGGGAACAAAAGGGTGGGCAGAGGACTTGGGATGGGGGGAGGGGGAGATTTTTTTTCCTTTTCTTAAATTCCTTTTCTTTTTTTTTTTTAAAAAAATATTTTTTCCTTAAGAAAAATTCTGAAAAGAAATTACAATAATTTTTTTTTTAGAAATATATATAATATATACCTCTTAACATTTTACAAATGTAGCAAATTATTCTTACAAACAGAAAAAAAAAGAAAACAAAGTAAAAATTAAAAACAAAAACAAAAAAAAAACAAACTTAAGAACCAAGTTAGGTTAGTGCCGATTTAAAAAAAATAAAATCAAGAAAAATCAAGCAGGTGTTGAATGTCTAAAGAAAGACAAACTTTTTTCAACATTGTTTCACAGAATGTACATGTGAAGCTATTATTTTTTTTTTTATACAAAAAGTTATACTCTGCAACATATGAAAAACAAACAACCCCCCCCTCCCCCACACACACACAGAACACAGGTTCATCCTCAAATTTCTTACAAAAAGCAAGATTCTAAAAGGGGCTCCAACTCCAACCTCTCATATAGTGGGCATTCCTTGACACTAAGAGGCAAATCAACACCCCCTATGCAGGTCTATAAAGCGGCAGCATGAAGTGGCCCCTAGGCTTTCAGCGGGTTCTAGCGAGAGCTAGTCCACATTTATATCTTCTTACAGGAAGCTGGAGAATGGGGGGGGGGGGGGAGGTCATTTTGGCATATACACCGCCAACTGGCGTCAAAGATGGCGTCTCCATTTTCTGTCCAATTTGTTTTAACATTTTATCACACACACATGGGGTCCAGTGCATCCCCACTGGCGGGCAGTCAGCATGGTGTCTATGGGCAGCCAGAGCCCCGGCTCAGTCTTTCCTGCTCTGGGCGTGACGCTTTCAGTTGGTGTCTTCATGTGCTTTTCGTCTCTGGATTGAACACGTGGCACCCTGTATTGTCTCTTTGCACGCCGAGGTGAAGGAACTGCGAGGCCAACAATTGGAGGCAGATGGGATGAAACCCACGCAAGGGCTTTCTGGCACGTGAAACACCCTTTAGAGCAAGGCAGCTTTCAACAGATGGGCAGTTTTTGTACAATGAACCCCCTCCCTCCCAAAAAAACAAAACATGCAGGCTGAGAGAGGCAAGATCACCACAAAGCAGCAGGGCCAATGGCAACAATATAAACTCACTTAACAGCCTTTTTAAAATTGAGTAGGCAGCCAGTTCCTGGGCTTAAGCAGCCATTTCTCTCTCACTCCCCCCCGTTTGTGGTCTCGCCCATTGCAGTTTGGGACCATTGCAGCACTTACCATTCTATTTCACATTTAACTGTATTTTGGACCCCTACCCCCCTCCCCCGAAACAACCTTTGACCCCAAAAACACAAGTGCTCACAGCTGGGCAAGGATGCAATGGTTCAGTTTATATTTTGAGGCAATTGAGGTACCATAAAAATAAAATTAAAAAACCCACAGGAGTGCACAGTAGGAAGGAAGCCCATCAAATCACCTTCCACAAATTGTTAAAAAAAAAAAAAAAAAAGTCAAACATGTAAAGCTTCAAAGTCAAGGAAAGTGGGGTTTATTTGCAGCTCCCCCTGTCCCTATCCCAACCACATTTTGTTTAAAAAAAAAAAACAAACCAAAAAAAAGCTGCAAGCAAAACAGGATTTTTCCAGTTTCTAAAAGTGTTTCTCCTGTCCCATCCCATTCACCTTACATTCATCCACAGCCTAAGTAAGCTGTTAGCATCATACTAAGGTCACAGACATTGCCAGCCATCTCACACACTCCCTAGAGCAACTGCGACCAAACACGAGTAGTGTCAAACAGTAGCACAATCTCTTGCACTTAATTGGCCCTTGTCTTTTTCCTTCTCATCTACATACAATGTTTTGTAATCATTCCATCTCTTAAAAAAAGGTGCACCCTGTACAGTAAGCCTACTCTGCAGAGTGTCCTGTAAGAAAATAAAGCACGTTCCTTTTCGCAACTTGGTCATGGGGATGCTTTGGGATATTAAGCAGTCCTCCACAGTTGAGAGGAGCACCCAAGCCGGCTAAGTCCCTGGGTACTTCCCCCAGAACAGAAACTCGTTTCACTTTTCAAGGTGCTGAGGTTAGAAACTTAAAAAGCAATCACTAAGTGATCCTACTTGCCATTCCCACTGTACTGCCCCCCTCTGAAGTTTCAGCGTGCACCTGTGCATTAACTCTAAAGCTTAAAAAAAAATAAAAACCTAAAAAAGTTTCCCCAAAAAATCCATGTGAGTGCCCAGATTTAGAAGTTCAGGCTCCCAAAAACTGTGCTAGGAATGATTAAGCACCCATGTGGGAGGTGGGATGGATAGAAGTATTAAGAATTCAGCCCATGGCAGGATGCACTTCTTTTGGGCAATTCAGACATGCGTTTGTGTGATTTTGAAAGGACAGCAAGTCCCCAGAAAGAGAAGGTTTTGGGGGGGGTGGGATTGAGAGCACCACTTTCTATCCGGAAGCGGTAACACTCTTACATAAGATAAGGTATTCTAACATTAACACTGATCATAAAACAAGGTTGATAAAACAGCAGCCTTAACAGAAAGGTTGTTCTTTACCTCTGCTCACTTGCTCTCGGCACAATTCTTCTGAAAGACAAGTGAACTTAGCCCTTTCAAGCCCACAGGTTCCAAACGCCCACCGTGAATTCTGATTTTTTTTTTTTCTTTTTCAAATCCAAAAACATCAAGCACCAAAAAATTAATGAATAACCGTTCTGTCCCCAACTGAGAGCCTTCAGCCCAGATTACCATGAAGCCAGAGCCTGGGTGGGAGATAACATGTATTATTAGGACAAAAAAGTACACCACCTCCAGTCTGTTCTCTAGGACAAAGGTTTTGCACAGAGAAAGAGGAGGCAATACACATCTTTCTGAATGACATGGGGGAACCCCTGAGAACTACAACCAAAATACTGACAACCCCACCCCTATGCACAAGTAAACCTAGTTTTATTACTTTGTTTACTAAATAGGAATATGGTTTGAGCCCACAAAAAGTGACATTATGGCAATGATGCTCCAAAAGCAATGTGCAAATAGAAACCATCCCCTTGATGACCAGGGATATTAATTCTGCACAAGGAGCAACATATTTCCAACTTGGGAGCAAAGTCACAAAAAAAAAAGTGCTTTAGGGAGGCAGGAATTCCAGTAACTGGGCTGCTCACCTCAAGACTAATTAAAAAAAAAAGGATAAAAACTGGAGTGGAAAATTAAACACTGATGTAGTGGGCCAATATCACATACTTCCAACAGAAAATGATTTCACAGAATAAATCCAGATATCCCTTGGAGGTAAAGAAAAAAAAATGCTTCTGCTGAGGCACTGGGAGTAGGAAGCGTGCAGTCTATAAAGCCTGGGCCAGGAGACAAATGGTAGTTTTAGTTACACAGGGTTAGCCATGCTGCCTCGCCATTCTCTGAACTTAACTTCCAAATTCTGTCCCATTTCCCCATAGGTGGAAATCTTGGAGGAGAAGGGAGCTGTGGTTTGAGGCCATCAATGCAAGACCTGGGGCCGAGATAGTTAGTTATTTGATCGACATCAGATGATTTCCCCCCCAACCTTCTTCAAACGATAAATTTTCAGTTCCCTGCAGAGCAAACGAGCAGCTTTAACACCCAAGTAGGTGCATCTCACATGTTATGGGTCCTGAACAAGGACAAGAAGATATGCTTGAGGGAACAGAGAAGCTGGTTATACTGATGTCAGACAAGTGTTCAAGTAGTCCTGATAGGGTGTGGGGGAGGGGGAGGAAATCAGGCTTCAAAGGACCAAGGAGGAGGGGGAGAAACAAAATGGCAGAAAAAGCTAGTCACCTGACTGATATTTTTTATATCAAAAAAATGCTTCACAAGTGTTCTGCAACAATATGACAAATTATGGTTTGTCTTCCAGTAGCTATATTTATAGAATTTTTTTTTTCCCCCCAAAAAAACATTTCTCAGTTAGCCAGAACAACAGGTTGAAATGGCTGGCTGGGATACTGCATTGTGTTGAAGTTGAAGTTGAGCCCTTCTACAAACTGAGTCTTCTCCATGAAGAGGCCATTGCTAGTACTACTGCCACTGAAGACCTGGGCCACGTCGAACGCACTGCTAAACTGAGCTGGACTAGGCAGGTTCTGGTTCTCGCCATCGTAGAAGAGGCCGGAGGAACCGTTGTAAACAAACTCCTTGGCGTTGGGGGAGAGTTGAGACTGAGGCACCTGATTTGCACTGAAATTCAGAGAGTGCATAGAGAGAGAGAGGCCCTTGTGCTTCATCAGATTGTTGGTGGGCGACCTGGCCATCCTCTGCCCACCCTTCTTCATCTTGGTAGAGCCAAATTTAGTGGCAGCAAAGGTGGCAGTAGTGAAAGTGATGGGCTGGGCCGAGCGAGGAATGAAGGTTGGGCTTGGAGACTGACCAAAAGAAGGGGAGGGGGAATTGGACAAGGAGTTGTCCTGGCTGGTGATGGGAATGAAGGCCTGTGCTTCAGGGTTGAAGCTACTCTTGATCTCTTTGTCCAGTTCCACGTTGTTCTCCAGGTCATCCAGGTATAGCACTTTCACCGCTCCCTTCTCGCCTATTTGGTAGGACACTTCAAAAGGATCAATCCAAACGCTCAGCTCTTCGGGAACATTGGCCCTCACGTCATCAATGTCCAAGCCACTTCTCCTGGCTGCTTGCTCCACCACCGGGTCCACTGTTTCCCCAATGTGCACGCAGCGGTACCCAGAACCTTTCAAGGGCTTTTCAGGGTACCAGTGACCATCGTACTTGTTTTTCAGCAGCCGTTCCAACTCTTCCCCAAACAGGTCGGCTCGTCTTCGGGGCAGTTTGTTATACAAGTAGGAAATGATGAAATTCAGGGCAACCTTAATCTCCAGATGCATACTCTTTCACAGCAAAGAAATTAGGGCAGTGTATAAAAATAAATTTGGCTCCAAACAATTCTGGAAAACAAAAACAAATAGCGACTTTCAGAATTTGTCAGAGCAAAATGCATTTGTAATACAGCTCTACACACCAGGCGAGATTCAAGTAAATAAGATGATAAACTCAGGCCAAATAAGAGAAATATAAGTGGCTGATGTAAATAGGTACAGCCATTATGAGGTGATGTCTCCCTATGGCCAAATTTTGATTCTTTACAGTTTTGACTTAGAACAATCTGGGCTTATAAATCTCAGGATATTGGTACTTCTTGAACAGCTAAAGGCACCTGGACTTTCAGCTTCACAGAAAAACAAAACAAAACCACAACCCACCAAAAAGAAATGCCTGGCATAAGGCCACTATTGCTTGCTCTCTAACATCAGCAATATTTTTCTGAACAGTCGGGCAGATTTTTCCTTACCAATGTAAATGTATACCTGCGAGGGCTATGCAGTCACCAGGGGGGAGGAAATAAAAAGTCAAAACTGTGTCCTAGCTATTATAATGCCACTTGCTGAAGCATTCTGGCAAATCTAGTTCTGGAGTCCTTCTTTCCATGACTAACAGTTTATGGTGAAACCATGCTGCTTATAGGCCACTGGCACATAGCGAGATTCCATCTATTTATTATCCCACATCACACTTTTATCATCAGACACATGGAAATACAGTGGGACAGCAGAGAATGCAACCAGTGCCAAGTACTAGTGGTTGTATTTATCAGTGGATATTTGGCGTCTGTCAGAAAAATGTAATCAGCCTCCAAATGCCTTCTGCAAGCACACAATCAAGTGAGAAATACAGCCATTGCTGGGATGGAATAAATCAGCAAAGAAAGAGACTAGGGCAATATAGCCTAGAGTCAAGGCAGTGTCACAGGTTGTAGCAAGGACCTCCGTTGAATGTCTTTCTGGAAACACTGCAGAACCAGGATATTTAAAAAAAGCACCTTCCCCAGTCCTACACTGGGGGTACACTGCTTCTGTACACCCAGCAGCAAGATTCCAACCTTGAAGCCAAAAATCTGGACTCCTATCTGGGAGCACAATGTACAAACCCCTGGACCAACCACAAAATCAGATTTTTCTCTGGTCTTAGACCCACAAGTTTGAGATGGCATGCTGGGGCCAGAGGCTTTAGTTCCTTGGGTTGAGAGTTCTACCCAAACACCACCAGAAGAAGATGCAGCTTCACACACACAATTATCTGCCCTCCTGCATTTTTTCATTCAATGAAATGTTCATGCAGGGCCAGCATTCTATTCCACCCATGCCCACTGCAACCCCAAGGTCTGTGAGCCAAATTTCAGGGCCAGGATGCTCATTGGGCATCAAAGCATGCAGACACTAGGCCCGACTCAAGAGCTCAGTATATTAGCAGCTATAAGATATCACATACTGGAGGGTGAAGCATACATCTGTTTAAACTGGGGGGATGAAAAATAAAAGCTGCCAGTTGAGGGCCTAGGCAGAATATTGATCCTTCTGCAATATTAAAACTATTTTAGACAGCCAGCTTCTCCTGTTCAACAAATCAGGAGATGAAAGGTTCTAGCTCAGATTGCAAGTATCAGGCATTTTTCAACATTTGTGCTTTACACTGTTAAAGTCAATATTTATAGAACAACTGCTCCCAAATTTGATCCCAGAGAGAGTCATGCTCAGAGATAAGAATGACTAAAATATACAAATTAGCTTGAGTTAAACAAAAACTCATGCAAATACATATCTCATAAATACTGTGAAAACCAACAGCTGTGAGCTCTTGAGGATCTTATTTAGGCACCACTGCAATGTAACCACTGTATATAAAAACATGGGGAGGGGGGGGGGGGGGGCTGGTTGAATCTCAAGCACTTCCTGGATCAGAGCACCACACAGGGATCCCTGCTGGCCTGCAAGAGCTCTGAATGGAGCTGCATCTTGCCTTCTGCCACAAGAGGACACTGAAATTCCTAGTCTGTTATAGGACACTGAAATTCAGCAGGAGCAAGGAGATAAAAAAAAAGTACAGTTGTGTATTAAGTTCCTATGGGAATGAGCCACAAGCACACCAGGTGGCAGAGGGGATATGCAACTGACTGATCCAAAGGCCCTAGCAGAAGGGAGCCAGCACAAAGTGTGGTAACAAGTAAATCCAGATTGCCCATAAGATAATAAATCTGTTGGAGAACAAGGAGAAAGGATTTTGTTTTAATTTAAGTAGAAGTTAGCCTGAGCTCTGTACTGTGTAACATTATGGAACTGCGTGCTTTTACTTTCAGCTATTTAACAAAGTCTACAGGGACAAACAGCAGATAAACACACCACTTTTGAGACAACAGATGCTGCAGTGAATCTTACCAAGCAACTGGGAAAACTCAAGATTTAAACTCAAGGGAAGAAAGAAATAAAAGGCATATTCTACTAACAGTAGATATTCCAAAGGAGGAATTCTCAACATAGCAGTCTGACCTTCCCTCAGGGGCTAAACAACTTAACGCCAAAACAACTAAATCTGCTATATTGTTACACTACTTAATGGTTATCTACTAGGCTTTAAATAAAATCTAAACATGACCACCTAAACGTCACATACAGTTTAAAAGCCTTAACCACCAATAAAAGCAAATGCTATCTTATCAGCAATATCATTCTCCAACCTGTCCTTTACCACCACCCTTTAAAATAAGCCTGGGCTAATCTGCCATTTTAGGTAAAAGGCCACACCCAACCGGGCATGCAGCCTTCTCATTTTCTTACCGTGATCCTGACAGCCAACGCCTGGTAATACCCAAATGCTCTCTAGCTTCTATGACTAGCAACTATCGCAACCTCGATTTCTTTTATACTAGAGGGTGAAAAAAAGAAACCCTAGGCACAATCATTAGCCTGGCTAGCTACTATTTCACAGCATTCTTTCATCTTGCCAAAGAACACCCTCCCTTGTAACCTTCCAACTATGGAGGAGGGAAGTCTCCGCCCTCTTCCACCCACCCTAAAAAAAAAAATAAAATAAAAAAATAAATAAATATATATATTCATGTCATTCTTCTGTCTCAGTACATACAAAGAGCCCCTCCTTGCAGATCTGCAGCTTTTTTGCTATCGTCAAGAGCCTCGGCACTGCTCCTCCAACACAGCAGGGGGAATAAAAGATGATGCATGTTCAATAACTAAGCACAGGAAATTTCTACAGAATGCTGGTGCTGCGGCTTTCTGGGTGTGTAGTTTTTCCCTTTGCAGCTCCCTGGCAGAGCTGCTCGGTGACCTACTTTCCCGAGAACTTCGTCTCCCAGCATGCTTTGCTACTCAAGGTTTCAGAGAAAGAAGCCAAAAATTTTCCACCACACATGCGCACTTCGACCTTCCACCCCCACACCGATTGCTCAATACGAACCAGATCCCGGATGGCCCTACCCCCACGCCCTTTTTGGGTATTCAGTTTCTACTCTCCTGCAGTTTCGCTCCGGATTTCAAAAGCCAGATGAATACAGTATGCTGTCTTTTGTGTTTTCCGAGACAACATTCCTCAAGCTAGAATTCTGATACCCAACCAGAACTGGTTTAAAAAAAAAACCACAAAAATAAGAGGGCAGAGCAATAACTGAAGGCATACGGAAGCAGCTGAAGGGCCCTCGACGCTAGTACAGCCCTGCCGGGGAGAAAAACAGCAGCTGCACCACCCCATCTCTCTTCTGATGACAGCTGGGCTGGGGAAGCCCTCTAACCAAGCCAAATGAGAATTTATCCCCAATTACATATATATTTATAAACACAAAACATCGATTACCATGACTAATGAGACATTTACTGAACCTGAATAATCCTTTAGGGTTGGTGAAGGTTCACCTTGATACATCGAGCAAAAAAAAAAAAAAGTTAAATTCCTACCTCGCTTACACGCCCACCCAATACAGTGATCCGCCCCAGGAGCCTGCCAGTTTCACAAAACGAGGCCTTTGAGCTGCGACCTTCTGAGGAGCAGTAACTGATTTTTCTACATTTTGACCTCCACTTCAAGGCCGTGAAGGATTTGCCGATTTCTCAGTGCAGGAATGGGGGGGGGGGCAGACAGCGCTTTCCAAAGACCGAGGAGGCCTCTATTCAGTCCCTAGTGCTTTTCTTTTTTTATTACTATTTACACTGAATATCACATCTAATCTAAAGTTAACAGGATTTTGTACAATATGTTTACTAAAACGCTCTCATCCAAAGTAAAAAAAAATGTAAATCAACAAAACCTCCTCCTCCCCACCCCAAGTGATGATTTTTTTTTTTTTTTAAGAGAAAGCCAAAATGAAATAAAAAAAATTGAACATTAACAGTTAAACCAAGAAGGGCAGGAAGAAGCAGCTATATAATAACACCCCCCCCGAAAAAAATCCTTAAAGGAAAAAAAAAGAAAAGAAGGGGGGGGGTGCTGAATGGATTGTAAACCTATGCAGAGCAGAGAGAAACCCGGTTACTCTGCTAGCGGCCGGGACTGAGGCGCAACGACAAACCCCAATCCCGGTACTTACTTGCGCGACTCCGGCAGAGGATGCGGGGCGGGGGCGGCTGGCGGTGATACAAAGATCTTTTACTCGATCGCGCTTCGCTTTCTTTTCTTTTTCAGTTTTTCTTCTACTTGTTTGTTGTTACTGTTGGTGGGTTCTTCGCCGGCCGACCGGGGCTGGTGAGGTGGTGTTATATGTACGTATGTAGCAGCGCTTCACCCCCCGCCGCAGGTACCGGAGTTCCCTCACCTCGGGCCCCGAGTGAGCAAAGTCAGGCAAAAGTTTCACCCTTAGCAACCCCGCGCGCGCGCGCACGCACACCGCTCCCCACGCCCGGCGTGATGCGGCCATGGGAGGGAGGGAGGGAGCCGGAACTACTTTCCGGCGCTCGGCGGAGGGTGGAAGGGAGGGAGGGCGGGCTTAAGCCGCGAGCCTGCACCGTGTCAGGGCTGGCGCCGCCATCATTTCGCAGCACAGTTTGAACGCATCACGCCGAAAGCGTCCAGGGTCCGAAAAAAATCACGGCCGCCCTCTCTGGATTCGGCTCCAAAAGGAGGTGGCCATAACCCGCCGGCATACAAGAAGGGCCCAGCCTTTAAGGACGCGGCTCCCCGACGGCTCTGTCCCATGCCAGGGCAGTGCTGCTTTCTAACCCCCCCACCACCTGCATAAGCGTCTAGTTCCGATTTGGCAGCGGGAGGCACCACCCGCCACACTCACTTTTATTTTCAAGTAGCCGCCCATCCCCTAAGAAAAACGGAAAGGGCTTTCGCTGCAAGCCGTGGGGCAAAACCAGGCCTGGGATGAAGCAGAACCTTCCTCTACCTGGACCCAAGGTTCAGCTTCCGAAAGGGCACGCCCCCCTCACAGCTCAGCCACACGACCTTGCAAAGTCAAAAAGCCTAGGCTTCCCAACAGGCACGGGGAAGTTTTATTCCCCCATACTGTGAAATTAAGTCAAAAGGGGGCCCTTGTCTTTATCCTGTGAGAAAGGTGCAATGGAAACTGCCAGCCCTCCCTGCGCCTGTAGCTCACAGTGCGCTGAGGAGAAAATTATTTTCTAACTTGGGCTAAAGAAAGATATTTGATATTTGATATTTACAGGTTCTTGGTTCAGCGTCGAACCTTCTATTGTCAGTGAGTATTGTTGGGGAGGTGGGCACCCTAGTACTAAGAAAAGACAGGTCAACGACCACAGAACAAAATAGCTCTGAAGGAGTACTCAGCCTAGGCTCAGGGATTTATTTTTTCCACTCTAGAATGACAAAACCCTACCCCCCCCCCCCCCCCCCCCCCCCCAAAAAAAAAACAAAACAACAACCTTAAGCTAAAACACCCCCTTTAAGCAAGGACTGTATTTATTATTAACATATACAGTACTACAACAGTATCGCTTTTTACACTAGCTATGGTAAGAAGCTTGTATAAATACACAGTTTGTCTCTCTGTAAACACATTTTAAATCAAAAATCCAATTTTTCAACTATAATGGCCTCTTTAAAATGAAAGGGCTCACTTTATTTTACACATTTGAGGTGACGTAACATGGATCTAAATATTTGCACCCTGACTTTCAGAGGGATGGCCACTTCCAATCTACAAAAGCCCCAAATGGCTGGTATTCAGGATGTCCAATCTGGATATCCTGGAGGGAGGTAGTGCATATAACTCTCTCATCCGTATTCATTATAGACATCCTGAAAATAAATCCTGTTTGTGGCTCTCAAGGACTAGGGTTATTCAAAAAGGCCAAAGGAGTAGATTGAGCAGCAATACTTAGAAATATTTCTTCAGGAAAAGGTTGGTGGATGTATGGAATGGCCTTCTTGGGGATGTGAGAGAGGCAGTAACTTTAACAAGTTTAAGAAAGCCTGAGACAAGCACAGAGGATCATTATGTGAGGAAAAAATAAAAAAGAGAGCAATATGGGGCACTAGTATTGGAATAGGAAGTCATTCGGGCAGAAAAAATGGGGCCTTATGGGCACTGTTCCTTGAACAAGCTAACTGCACCTATGCTCACACACAAACATAAAACAGAATATGGTTTCAAAGAACATTGTGCACAATTCTGTACACTACATTGCACACAGCCCAAGGAAATTAGAGGGAACATTGCTAATAGACCGTTTCTATCATATTGGTCTGCGATGCTACTTGAGTTCTGGCTTCACTGCATACTCTATATGCCTAGCTAGGCTTGCTTTAACTCTGTTGCTGTTCTGTTTTCTTCAGCTCCCTGAAAGGTCACTTCGTGCATCTGCCATCCCCTCCATCAAGAAATACTATCTGATGTTACTCCTGAGCCTCATACCATAATTTCTTATTTTGGAACATCCTTTCCACTAAAAAATTGTTGCTGCTTGTGCAATACTGACAAGTCATTGAAATCTCTCCAACATATCCTATCTCACCCCTTCTCTTCCTTCTCCTCTAGGAAGGTGTAAATATTTACATACCTGCGCTTGTTTGTCACAGTTTTAACCTCAACTTGTCCGAAATATTCTCTTGAGCTGGACAGGAGAGATAATTAGGAAGTAGCTGAAAAGAATGCCAAGCACACTCCTCTATGCAGGCTGTAGTTTCTAAAATCAAATGCCTCTCTTTAAAAGGAACATCAGTCTCTAAAGCTATTTCTGGGCCCTCCAAATCATGGCTGTTCACTTTTCCACATAGGATGGATTAGTTATTTTTCAACAGGTGCTCTCAATTATTCCTCTTTCTCACTACAGAAAATTCAGATGGGCACCTCACTTGGTTTTGCTTTTTAAAAACAAAAAACAGCTTGCATGCCCAAAAATAACCCCCTACAGCAATCTTTAAAGAAAGCTGTGACACTAGCTCAACGTACAAAAAATGACAAAATTACCTTTAGAAAAAATGACTAGTGAAAAGAACTGTTACAAATCTGTTTCACACTTATCAGCTGATGCAATAATCTTGGCTCTAATAAAAGATGCGCTGGTTTTTAGCATATTTTTAACACCAATTTTTTTTTTAACTCTTGATGCAGTAAGCTAATGCAACAGGATTAAAACATGTAAAAATGTGCAGTCAGCACAGGTCAAACACACAGTTTAACTAGGAAAGGATGTGGAGGCATCCCTGACAAGCTATTCGGGTAATTGGCGGCAGCCATCACCGCCACTTACCTGATAAACACCAGTTTACCTCTCTATCTGGCAATGGGAAATAGCCACCAGACAGATGATTAAATCAGTACTTACATGGTTATCTTTTGCAGGTTGTCGCTACTTAGCCAGATAAGTACTTTATCCGGCTAAGTAGTGGCAAACCGCACCAGATACCCAACCTGGGTAAGTCACTACTTATGTAGGTAAGAGCCAACTGCTGCTGTTGCGATTTATCCAGATAAGTGGCGGTGGCTGCCTGCACTTACCCAAAGGTTTTTTTTTTGTTTTACTTTTTTTTTCATAGCACTGGAAACTTAACTCCAGCTCTAACCAGAGGTTAAGTTTCCAGCGCTAAAAATGTAGGCTGGCCAGATGCATTTTTTTTGGTATGGGGTAATGCTTAATGCCCTCATTTGCATGGGATTTCCATGCGAGGGTGCTAAGCAGTATTCCTGTTTGGAATCACGCATTTTCAGAGCACAAAACTTGCTGCATTGGTAGTAAGTTTTGCCCACAGAAAATCACATATAAAATCTCTGTCAAACCAAAGAGACTTCAAAGCTGCATTAAAAACATCTATTTTTCACAGCGTTCTCTTTAACACCTTCATATAACCAAGTGCTAACAATCAGGCCGATACAGAACGGTGTGCTTGGTCGTTTAGCCCTGCGTTTTTGACGCGCTATTATTACCCCCTTATACTGGAAGGGGTAATAGCACGTAGAAAACGCGCTGCCAATCCCCCCCATAACTAATAGTGCTCATCACATGCAAAAGCATGTTGATGAGCCTATTAGTTAGTCACCCGCAATACAAAAATTAACACCTGCCAAAGGTTCAGGGTGGGTAACAATATCACAGGCTTAAAGACAGTTAATTTCCATAAATAACTAACAAATAGAACATAAAATTATGATTGTGATTTTTTTTTTTTATCAGTATGTTATCGTGTTGCTTATGATAGTAGGAGAGTGGAGAGAAAGGTGTTACGACTGTCGCTGCCCGTCTCCACTCCGCCCTCTTTACCTCTCTGGCAGCTACTCCTGTGGTTGACGGACTTTGGCTGCCGCGGCGTCTGCCTGTTGTCCTCTCCGGCGTCCCCGGACCGGCTTGGGCGCTGCCTCCCGCCACGCTGTTCAGCTGCCTTAGGGCGCACGCGCCGCGCGGCCCTGCTTCAAGTATCTTCAGTGGTGCGAACCTCAGGGGCGTCCCCCTGTGATGACGTCATGCATCCAGGATACAAAAGGCCTACGCGATTGCTAGCCTAATCGAGTTAGCAAAGGTTTCCTAATGGATGGGATTCGCTCTCCATACTTTGCAACTCTGCCTCCTTTGGACCTACTCTATTTGGGGTACCCGCTCCTCGGGGGCCTCTCTCTCTTTCTTATCTTTCAGGTCGCAGACTGGAACCGGTACTCGCTCCTCGAGGGCCCATGTTCCTGGACTCACTACTTGGACTCCACTTCTGCCAGGAAGACACCGCTGCCTATAACATCTGTGAGTTATCATCTCTATCTCTCACAGCTATTCCCTGGAATCAGGTACTCGCTCCTCAAGGGCCTGCCTTTACTCCAGCTCCTGTGCTCCACACTGAGAGACTGCTGCGTGAGTACATTACCAACGAGGCTCTATTCCTGAACTCTGCATATCCTGCTACTACTTACAATATCAGTTCTCTCTATTACAGCACAGCCATTGTGGGATCGCTGTTCCAGGGCCTGAGGGACTACAAGCCCACCCGGGCTACTTTCCAGCTCACTACTGCCACCTCTGGTGGTTCACCAATCCTGTATAATAAAAGAACTAGTGTGTGTGTGTGTGTCTCCTATGCTGAGGCTGACCTATGGCCCCTCACAGGACTTCCCGCAGTGGGCGTGGTCATCTGCCACAGGTCCAGGGATCCACCCAAAACCCTTACAAATAAAAACAAAAGGACTACTACTGTAAGGAGCAAGTGTACAGAAAAGCAGAAATAACTTATTTTCTGTACACCCTCCAACTTAATATCATAGCGATATTAAGGTAGGTAGGTGTCCACCTTCACGGAGCGGAAGGATGGAGGGCTGTCATCTCCCAATTAAATAAATAATAAAAAAACCCAGGGATGGGATCCATCAGTTCTAGAGGACGCATATAAAGAGCAGGTAGTAAAACACTGCATGGAGCGGCAGTAGCCACAGAGGCATTAACGGAGCGGGATGCCAGTGGCCGGTGGTAGGTGTCCACCTTCACAGAGTAGAAGGATGAAGGGCATCCATCTCCCAATTAAAAAAAGAAAAGAAAAAAAGAAAAAAAAAACAGGGATGGGTTCATGGGCTTATAGGTATTACCAATTATTAGGCTTTTCAATATTTGATGATAGTTAATGTGACTTTCAAGGCATTCTTCACTTTCGGTGCATGTCCGGCATGACTCCTTGCTTCAATGACAGGGGAAAAGAAAAACTGATACTTCACACATTTCCAGCATTGCCCTCTGCTTCATGGCAGAGAGCTATGCTGCCGCTTACCCAACTAATCAAACTTAATATTTCACTTGGAAGCAGCTCCAGCACTGCTCTCTACATTAATGGTGGGGGTGAAAAGGGAATTAGAACATAAGGTTACTAAGAGCCAAGAGAAACAGTTAAGTATGAGAACAAATGTGTGAAGCTTGCTGGGCAGACTGGATGGACCGGTTGGTCTTCTTCTGCCGTCATTTCTATGTTTCTATATGTTTCATTTCTATTTATTTATTTAAAAATGTTTGTATACCGCTTTTACAAACTATGTTTAATCAAAACGGTTTACATGTAAGATCTTTAAGATATTAAGTCGGAGGCCCCAAAAATAAAAAAAATTAATAATCTGCCTGTGGCCCGCGGGTTGGAAGACGGACACTAAACTTTGCCGGCGTCAGTTTTCCGAACCTGTGGCTGTCAGTGGGTTCGACAACAGACACCTCCTTATTAGCGCAGGCACTAATTTAACTAAAGAATTGCGCGCCCAGGAGAGATGGCTGGGCGCACATTGGGAGAGTGGGCGCTCGCCTCACAGCGCCGGCTCTCCCGCAGACTTTATGGACTCGGCCTGATAGTGAGATATTTTCTCCTAATCCAGCTCACAGGTAGTCCCTTTCTCTCCACTCTCATACTATCATATGCAACATAATAACATACTGATAAAAAAAATTCACAATCATAATTTTATAATGTTCTATTTGTTAATTATTTATGGAAATTAACTTTCTTTAAGCCTGTGATATTATTACCCACCCTGAATGCTAGAGGGGCAGGATACAAATAACTTTAAATAAAAACAAGTTTGCTTACCATAAATGGTGTATTCCATGGATAGCAAGATGAATTAGCCATGCTGCATAGGTGACATTATCAGGGCAGAACCACATGGAGCTTTCTCTCAAAGCTTAAGGCTTTTTGCCGTACTGGGCATACACGTTAGTTCCCACATGAACAAGACTTCTAGACGTTTTCTCAGGTCATATCCAAGCGAAAAAAGACATCCAGTGTGTGTAGAGATGCTGTCCAGGGAGGAAGGGTGGGAATGCATGGCTAATTCATCCTATCTATGGAAAACACCGTTTACGGTAAGCAAACTTGCTTTTTTCCGTCAATTAAAGCATGCTGAATTAGCCATGCTGCATGGAGAATCCCAAGCTGAGGCTTGCGAACAAAATGTTCTTGAAAAAAGTCTAATAACATTTTATATATCTATAGATAGATCTATATATATCTATATACAAAAAAGAAGCACTGTTGAGTTTATCTAAAAAACTTTATTTAAATATAGGAAAGTTAAAATAAAAGAGCAGCACCTGCTAAACTGAATGTAACAAATATTGTACAAAAATACACAGATTGTTTTATAACAAAATCAAGTATACAATTGTAAAGCATATGAAGCAAACTTATATAGACATATTAAGTGGCATGAAATACAAAAATACCTACAAGCACACACCTGCACGTCCCAAGACATTACCATACAACCATCTATCATGCATTAATGTATGGTGGTCTGAATGAATACATGTAAAGCCTCGACAAGATCCTTGTTTTGCTGGTAAGGGCTTCTTCAGGGGGAACCCTGGAAAATCTCATAGACACATTTCCTAAAATATAAGCAGATGTGGCAGGAGCTGCTCCATGGTGTGTGAACACACTGCGTGTGATCTGGCAATATAGTATGTTGGAATTACAACTATCTTGTTACTTGAGGAACGCTTCCTGACCGGATGTTCAGGAAGGGAGGAAGGACGAATTAGTGCTTTGATATGTAATTACAGTGAGCCGACAGCTTCTCAAGCAGTTAAGCCAGAGCGCAGCTTGAAGCCAGCACACCCCATCCGGGACTTAAAAACAATTCTGGTAGTAAATACAGATCTCAAGAGTTTTTTCTCCTATATATAAAGTACAGAGAATACCATGTTAATGGGGCTGGTCTTGAAACTGTTCCCCGTGTAACAGGGCTTCTTTTTTATCTTTGAATTATTATAAAAGCTCCATGATTTGAACGGTGGCAAACTTCCTCAAATAACAAGACAGACCTGGCTGCCTTCTCTTGGGTGGAATTCTTTCAAAGTCTTCAAGCCTTTGTACAGGCGTAGTCTGCTACCTCACTTGCCCCTGTCCAGATGGAACCCCATCTGGTAAGCCCTCCCTCTCCCAGTCCTATCGGCAGACCTCGAGGCCTGCCTCGACTTATCAAGGGTAGCCCTGGCAGGGACCCGAACGGCATGGGTGAAGAAGAGGATCCAGATTCCTTGGAAGATGGGGAAACCCTCCTTGGTTTAGAACGTTATCGGACCACGTTAAAGCTTTTTTATAGAGATGAATTGCCGACCCTGGTTTCCCATACCCTGAAGATGCTGGGAGTTTCTGGGGTGGACTCTATGACGGAACTAAAGAAGAATCCCATTCTGATTTCCCTATGGAAAGCCTCTTGCTACTTTCCAGTACTGGAAGCCATCCAGGAGTTGACTGACCTGGAATGGGATGCCCCAGAAGCAAGTTGTAAAGCTGCACAAGCATAAGAAGCTCTATATCCACTGAATCCGGCAGCGAGAGAACATTTGCGTTTTCCTAAAGTGGATGTGCTGGTCTGTGCCGTCTCTAAGTGAACAACTATCCCAGTGGAGGGAGGAGTGGCCTTAAAGGATGCGCACGATAGATTGAGTCCATCCTTAAACAGGCCTTTGACGTAGTAGCAATGACCTGTTGTGCCCTGCTAGCTCATTCGTGCCTGCTTCTCTATCGAGAGGTGGATTACTCGGGCGAATTCCAGAGCAATTATGGAACGCGCTGCCGCCTTTTGAGCTGATGCGGGCTCGAAATTGTCCGTACTTTGGCCAGAGGAGTGGCCTCAATTACTGCGGCCAGAAGACAGCTATGGCTGTGGAATTGGTCAGCAGATGCAACCTCCAAGGCAAATCTCACAAAGATGCCCTTTAAAGGATCACTCCTCTTTGGAAATAAATTGGGACAGCTGGCCAGTAAATGGCGCAAATCTCCAGTACCCCAGCTACCAGAAGATAAGAGAAAGTAGTTACAGTGCCCCTCGTCCATGAGGGTTCGATCCAGGGGTTCCCAATACTTTCGCTCTTACCGAAACTCGACATGTAACAGGTCTTGGTCCTTTGGGAGGTCTCAGTCCTTTCAGAGTCGGCAGCCCAAGAGAGGCTCAGGTTAAGGTTCATCCCGAACCTCCCAAAAAGGTTTTGCCGACCCACCCTCGGAACGAGGAGATGATAGGGGGTTGACTATCCCTCTTCTAACTGTGGGTCAAGATCACTTTGGATGAATGGGTATTGGAGGTCATACAATAAGGATATGCGCTGGAATTTCGCAGCACTCCTTGGGACTTATTCATGCTATCTCCTTGCCATTCCCAGCACAAGAAGCAGGCAGTGGAGACGACCCTGTTAAGGCTCCTCAGGATGAGGGCTATAATCCCAGAACTTGCACCCCAGGAAAATACGGGGTGTTATTCCATCTATTTCATCAAACCCAAGAAGGAAGGTTCCTTTCGCCCCATCCTGGACCTCAAGAGCGTCAACCGAGATCTATGAGTGATTCATTTCCAGATGGAAACCTTGCGCTCTGTGTTAATGGCTGTACAATCAAGAGAGTTCTCAACCTCCCTGGACCTATCCAAGGCCTACCTATATATTCCAATCTGGCAAGAACATAGTTCCTATGCTTTTCAGTACTGGGTTGCCATTATCAGCTCCAGACACTGCCCTTTGGCCTGGACACTGACCCCAGAACATTTTCCAAGATGATGATGGACGTAGCGGCAGCATTGAGAAAAGAGGGAATCCTGGTGCACCCATACTTGGATGACTGGTTGATCCAGGCAAAGTCTGTGGAACAGTGTCTCCGGGTGAACAACAGGGTGACTTCCTTGCTTCAGGAACTCGGTTGGGTCGTAAACCTGAACAAAAGCTGTATCAAACCCTCCCACAGTCCTTGGAATGTATGGCAGTCTGGTCTGACACCAAGCAGGGCAAGGTCTTCCTCCCGACCACGCGGATAAGGAAGCTGATGTCCCAAGTGCATCTGTTGATGAACACGATACACCCAACTGTGTGGAGCTATCTTCAAGTCCTCTGTTTGATGGCGGCAACCCTGAAAGTAGTGCCGTGGGCAAGGGCACACATGCGACCACTTCAAAACTCTCTGCTGTCAACGTTGGAACCTATTGGCTCAAGACTATTCGATTTGTCTCCACTTGCCAAAGGGAGTATGCTCTCTGCTCCAGTGGTGGCTGCAGGAAGCTCATCTGGGCAGGGGTGTACCCCTGTCCCCTCCGAACTGGCTGGTCCTCACTACAGACGCCGAGCCTCTAGGGTTGGGGAGCTCACCGTCAGGAACTGACAGCCCAGGGACTTTGAACCAAGGAAGAGGACCTCTGGAATATAAACCATCTCGAAGCCCGCGCAGTGAGATTGGCGTGTCTGCAATTCAAACACATACTCCAGGGTCAAGCGGTCTGTATAATGTCGGACAACGCAACAGTAGTAACCTACATCAACCGCCAGGGTGGCGCCAAAAGCTAGCAAGTGTCACAGGAGATAGATCTCCTTATGGAATGGGCGGAAATACATCTACAGATGATTTCAGCCTCCCACATCGCAGGAAAGACAACGTCAGAGCTACCTTTCTCAGCAAGGAGAGTCTGGATCCAGGAGAGTGAGAGTGTTATCAGCCAAAGCCTTTCAGCTGGTAGTAAATCACTAGGGTCTCCTGTCCATTGACTTGCTGGCACATCTCACAATGCCAAGGTTTCCAGATTCTTCAGTCACAGAAGAGATCAGTTGACCCTGGGGATAGATGCTCTTGTACAGGCCTGGCCGGAAGATGGTCATTCGCAGAATCGAGCGCCACAGGGGATTAGTCCTACTAGTAGCTCCAGATCAGCCTAGACGTCTGTGGTATGTGGACATACGAAGACTCCTAGTGGAGACCCCCCTGTGCCTCCCAAACAGGGACATGCTACAGCAGGGACCAGTCCTTCACTAGCATCCAACTTTTTTTCTGTCTTATGGTCTAGCCCTTGAGAGGGCTTACCCGATGAGGCAAGGATATTCGGTGGCAGTAATTGCCACCTTACTTTGCGTGCGGAAGTTCTCCTTGTCCCTAGCGTATGTGTGAGTCTGGAGAGTATTTGAGGCCTCGTGTGAGGAACATGTTTTCCATTGTTCAGTCAAAACCCCACTAATTCTGGAATTTTTGCAAGACGGCTTGAATAAAGGTTTGACCCTTAACTCCTTGAAGGTCCAGGTAGCGGCTCTCTCCTGTTTCAGGGGCGAGATGAATGGAACCCACCTGTCAGCTCATCCGGACATGGCCCATTTTCTGAAAGGGGTGAAGCACCTCCAGCCACTCCTACGGTGGCTGGTTCCCTTGTGGAATCTTAATCTGGTATTGAAGTTTTTTGCAGGGCCCTCCTTTCAGTCACCGCACAGCCTTCTTTATGTTTATTAACCTTGAAAACTGTGTTCCTGGTGGCTATATGCTCAACCTGTCGCATTTCTGAACTATAGCCACTGTCGTGTCGGGAACTGTTGCTCTGGATGACTCCAGGAGCATTACAGCTTCTTACCATTCCATCCTTCTTGCCCAAGGTAGTCTCGGAGTTTCATTTGAATCTGTCCATTTAGTTACCATCCCTAGATAAGCACAAGGACATGGAAGAATACTGCCTCCTCCGCCATTTGAATATCAGTAGGCTTTTGGTGTGGTATCTGGAAGGTTCAGAACCGGTTTGAAAGATGGATCGCCTGTTTGTGCTTCCTGGTGAAAGGAAGCAGGGTGAACCAGCTTTGTGGGCTACCATAGCTCACTGGATTAAGGAGGTGGTCACAGGAGCCTATGTGGAGGCAGGAAACCCATTACCCCTTCAGGTTAAATCTCATTCCACTAGGGCTCAGGCAGTCTCATGGGCAGAAGCTAGACTGCTGTGTCCTGTCGACATCTGCTAAGTGGCGACGTAGTCCTCCTTGCACACCTTCTCCAGATTCTATCACCTGGATGTTTAGGCCTAGGAGGACGCAGCCTTTGCAAGGGCGGTGTTAAATGGACCACTGGCAGCCTCCTGCCCCAATCGGGAGTAGCTTTTGTACATCCCATTGATCCTGAGTCTATCTGGCTACACGCTAGGAAATGGAGAAATTACTTACCTGATAATTTTGTTTTCCTTAGTGTATTCAGATGGACTCAACATCCCGCCTACGGCTGCCCAAGAACGGTATCAAGGATTCGCCCATGGAGTGGATATCGATTCCAAGAGATTACGGGTAAGCAGTCATCCAGTCCCCTAGATCAAGGCATCTATAATCTTACTGAGGTTCAGTATTTGTTTGGTTGAGTACAGTTAGGGTTATCCGTTTTTAATCAAGTTTTTTCACAGTGGCTTTTGAAGAGAATACTGAAGGGCTGAGGTCACTGCAGGGGTGTATCTATGGTGATGTCAGCTTTGAAACCTGACTGTCTCCATCTGCTGGCAGGAGAGCATAAACCCATTGGTCCTGACTCCATCTGTCTACACTATGGAAAACAAAGTTATCAGGTAAGTGATTTCTCCAACTGCATATATTATTTTGATTATAGAAATAGGGAATATGCACAAAACATAAGAATTTTACCATTTATGAGAGGTCCTGAAACATATGCAGTAAGTTTCTCTTATCTGTTAATTTGGCAATAGATCAAGAAGCGCAACATATTTCAGACACATTCTATGCTGAGAACTGACAGCATGACAAATCTCACCACGATAGGGATCTCCAGCTCTGATTTGTTTCCAACTGAGAACTTGCTTAGCTGACTCACCATTAGGAAGGGCCAGAGACACTTTCCCAGGAAAGGTGACAGCTTCAGTTAGGCTTTTGTATATAATTATATCCTATTAGTTGAGGAATTTACTCTTGCTTATATATTTTATTTTGTTATTTGTCTCAGGTGTTCTGTATATGTATTATACAGAAAAATATCTTTTCATTGTTTCACATAAGATATAGTGAGTGTTATTTTCTTAGTCTGTCCGACCACAAGAAACACCTCATTCCAGAATCTACCACAAATGAAGGATGTAATCCAACTGGAGAGAGTTCTCTTTGCAATTGCCATTCCCAATCTGTTTGGGTCGTAAGACAGGAAAAGTTAAGAGGCTCTCCCATGACTTTGCATTTGACATTTATAACAGGCCAAGACCAATGCATTTTCTTTTCTCATTCATGTTTATGCAGTTTTGGAAAAAACATGGGAAGTGTAAAAGATTGATTTATGTGAAAAGCGAAGACTACTTTTGGCAGGATTTGTCTGGCACTTTGTCATGGAAGAACTGTAGGTAAGGTTGGAAGTGTACTAGGGCCTGCAGTTCGCTTACTCTTCTTGCTGATATAATTGCCACTAAAAAGATGACCTTCCAAGTTAGCAACTTTAGGAGGCTATTTACTAAAGGTTTGCTTCCATTTTGAGTCTATGGGAAAAATGCTTAGTAAATGACCCCCTTAGTGAGGTATTATCAAGGGGTTCGAAGACTGGTTCCATCAGACCTTATTATTACTATGTTAACATCCCAAGGCACAGGAGGCTTTTGTATAGGGGGCCTTAAGTGCAGAAGTCCTTTTTCATATATCTAGAAATGAGAGGATGGTGCAAAATGGAACTTCCTTCCTCTTAAATGTGATAACCGGATATAGCATTCAGGTGTACTCGAATGGAAGATGTTGCGAGACCTTTTCAGGAAAGGTAGTGGAGATAATTCAACAGTAGTCAAGGTTTGCTTGTGAATGGGTTTATGGTCAGTTCTTCACACTGATTTTTGAAGGAACAGTTATGACAAGTGGATTGTTTCCTTGCTGAGACTATGACACCTTGAACCTCTGATAATAAGTGGAATGTGCTAGAGTCAAGCACTCAATTTCCATACAATGAGATTGAGTGAAGGCTTTAAGGGATGGAGTAATCCTCCCTTGAGTGAGCAGGAAGGAATCCAAGCCTAGACTTTGCAGGGGCTCTGTTAAAAGTTGAATGAGATATGCATACCATGGTTGCCTGCTCCATGCTGGGGCTATCAATAACATCAAGGCCCCATTTCGTATGCATTTCTGCACTGTTTTTGCTATGAGAGGAATTTAAATTAAGTTAAGTCAGAGAGAAGTCCTTGGGACCAAGAAATCAGGAAAACATCCAGTGCTTACCTGTACCAGCTTGGGTACAGTGAACAGAAACAGGTCGTCGTTCAGTTCAGTTGCAAAGGTCTACCCAAGGCTGGCCCCAGGGGCAGAATAAGTTGTCTGCGATAGTTTGAGAAAGAGCCCATTTGTGAGGTCGGACAACTCTGCTGAGTCTGTCCACAATCTCCGGGGAAGTAGACTGCTTGGAGGGTAGCATGATGGATCTTTGCCCAGTTCCCCCTTGTTTGTTTATTTATATAATACATTGCAACTTAGTTGTCAGTACGAATCATTATGTGCTGGGCATGGAATACGTGCTGGAAACCCTTGGGGGCATGACGTATTGCTCTGAGCTCTAGGAGATTTATTTGGCAATGGGATTCTTGGAGCGACCATAATCCTTGCATTTTGAATTGTAGAAAAACGCACACCCCAGCCCCAGCCTGAGGTAGAGGCATCTGTGGTCAGAATAACTTAATGCAGTTGCGGTTGAAGCAGAAGTCCGGCTTCCAATACGCTCTGGCGCCGCTACCATTTGATATCTGTTTTCATGAAATCAGTTATTACTATCCTTGTCGAGAAGGGCTGGAGGAACAGATTCCATTCCATTCTCAAGCCCGGGGACTACATATATTGCTGCTGCCAGGTGACTGAGGAAGGTGAGAAGGAGTTGGGGAGGTGCTGAGACCAGACGTTCTAGAATTCTTGCCAGATCCTGGAGTTTCTAAGCCCAGTCATTGGGAAGAAAAGCCATAGATAAATTTGAGTCTATTTTGGCTCCTATGAACTGTATTATTTGAGTTGGATATAGATTTTACTTCTCATAGTTTATTACAAATCCCAATTGTTCTAGACACTAGATGGTTAGCACTGTGTCTAAATGTAGAGTCTCTTTTGAGGGGGCTGTGATCAACCAACCAGTTATCCAGGTAAGGAAAAATGCAAAATTTCCAACCTGTGTAGGTGTGCAACCGCCACAGCTAGACATTTTGTGAATATTCTTGGGGATGACAAAAGGCCAAAAAGGAGTACCTTGTATTGATAATGCTCACCCCCTACTTTGAAGCAGAGATACTACCAAGAAGATGGGTACATAGGGATATGAATATAAGCATCCTTGAGATCTAGGGAGCACATCCAGTTCTGTGGTTGAATGGCAGGATGGTACCTAAGGAGGACATCTTGAATTTTTCCGACAAAGGTGTTTGTTGAGATTTCTGAGATCCAGGATAGGCTGGAAGCCTCCTGATTTCTTGGGGATGAGGAAGAATTTGGAATAATAGCCCCGACTGTAATTTGCATGGGCTAACTCCTGTTGGCATTCAGCTTGAGGAGGAACTGTATATCTCTTGTTAAGAGATCCAGTTGGGATTGATTGCTTAGACAGCGCAGGGGGTGGGAGGTCCGAGGTTTGCTTTTGAAATTGAGGTGGTATTCGGTGCTGCACTAACAGCAACACCCACTGGTCTGTTATCTTGTGCCAAGAAGCTGCTTAGTGTTGGATTCTGCCCCCATTCTGTGTTATTTGCTGTGGCAGAGGTTCTTTTAAAAACCTTGCTGTGGTTTTGAAGCCGCTTATGGTGGTTATTTCTGCTGTCTTCTATCCCTTTGTCTTCCCCTCTGTTGGGTAGACAGTTGCTGGGGTCGTGATGACTGGAAAGGAAGCAGATGATAGCCCTGATAGTATTGATAAGGCCTCCACTGATAGAATGGTTTTCTAAATTGCAGGTAGAAGCAGCACGAGGTGGAAGATTAATTCCCCATCCCCTGAAAATGATTGTACTGCCAGGTTCTGATCCTTTATTTGGGTGACAGTTTCTTTTAGCTTGTCCCCAAATAGATGTTCTGAGCAGGGAAGATCAGCCAGTTTTTTGAGGACGTCTTCATGAATTCCAATGGCTCAGAGCCACGCCATCCCAATATTGACTAGGTAAATGTAACATCAGGACTTGCTAGAGACATAAAGTTCCTGGATGTAATAAATGATTGCTTCATGGAGCAATTGGTTCAGGAACCAACAAGAAAGGGAGCTGTTTTAGATTTAATTCTTAGTGGAACGCAGGATTTGGTGAGAGAGGTAACGGTGGGGCCACTTGGCAACAGTGATCATAACATGATCAAATTTAAACTAATAACTGGAAGCGGGACAATAAGCGAATCTGCAGCTCTAACACTAAACTTTCAAAAGGGAAACTTTGATAAAATGAGGAAAATAGTTAGAAAAAAGCTGAAAGGTGCAGCTGCAAAGGTTAAAAGTGTTCAACAGGCTTGGACATTGTTTAAAAATACAATCCTAGAGGCGCAGTCCATATGTATTCCACGCATTAAGAAAGGTGGAAGGAAGGCAAAACGATTACCGTCATGGTTAAAAGGTGAGGTGAAAGAGGCTATTTTAGCCAAAAAAAACATCCTTCAAAAATTGGAAGAAGGATCCATCTGAAGAAAATAGGATAAAACATAAGCATTGTCAAGATAAGTGTAAAACATTGATAAGACAAGCGAAGAGAGAATTTGAAATGAAGTTGGCCATAGAGGCAAAACTCATAATAAAAACTTTAAAAAATATATCCGAAGCAAGAAATCTGTGAGGGAGTCTGTTGGACCATTAAATGACCGAGGGGTTAAAGGGGCTCTTAGGGAAGATAAGGCCATAGCAGAAAGACTAAATGAATTCTTTGCTTCCGTGTTTACTAATGAGGATGTTGGAGAGATACCAGTTCCGGAGATGGTTTTCAGGGGTGATGAGTCAGACGAACTGAATGAAATCACTGTGAACCTGGAAGAGGTAGGCCAGATTGACAAACTAAAAAGTAGCAAATCATCTGGACCGGATGGTATGCATCCTAGGGTACTGAAGGAACTAAAAAATGAAATTTCTGATCTATTAGTTAAAATTTGTAACCTATTATTAAAATCATCCATTGTACCTGAAGACTGGAGGGTGGCCAATGTAACCCCAATGTTTAAAAAAGGCTCCAGGGGCAATCCGGGTAACTATAGACCAGTGAGCCTAACTTCAGTGCGAGGAAAAATAGTGGAAACTATTCTCAAGATCAAAATCATACAGCATATAGAAAGATACGATTTAATGGAACATAGTCAACACGGATTTACCCAAGGGAAGTCTTGCCTAACAAATCTGCTTCATTTTTTTTTTTGAAGGGGTTAATAAACTTGTGGATAAAGGTGAACCGGTAGATGTAGTGTATTTGGATTTTCAGAAGGCGTTTGACAAAGTCCCTCATGAGAGGCTTGAACGAAAACTAAAAAGGTCACAGGACAGCAGGCGATGTCCTTTCGTGGATTACAAACTGGTTAAAAGACAGGAAACAGAGAGTAGGATTAAATGGTCAATTTTCTCAGTGGAAAAGGGTAAACAGTGGAGTGCCTCAGGGATCTGTACTTGGACCGATGCTTTTCAATATATATACAAATGATCTGGAAAGGAATACGACGAGTGAGGTTATCAAATTTGCGGATGATACAAAATTATTCAAAGTAGTTAAATCACAAGCAGACTGTGATACATTACAGGAGGACCTTGCAAGACTGGAAGATAAGGCATCCAAATAGCAGATGAAATTTAATGTGGACAAGTACAAGGTGATGCATATAGGGAAAAATAACCCTTGCTGTAGTTATACGATGTTAGGTTCCATATTAGGAGCTGCCACCCAGGAACAAGATCTAGGCATCAGTGGATAATACTTTAAAATCGTCGGCTCAGTGTGCTGCAGCAGTCAAAAAAGCAAACAGAATGTTAGGAATTATTAGGAAGGGAATGGTTAATAAAAAGGAAAAGGTCATAATGCCTCTGTATCGCTCCATGGTGAGACCGCACCTTGAATACTGTGTACAATTCTGGCTGCCGCATCTCAAAAAAGATATAGTTGCGATGGAGAAGGTGCAGAGAAGGGCAACCAAAATGATAAAGGGGATGGAACAGCTCCCCTATGAGGAAAGGCTGAAGAGGTTAGGGCTGTTCAGCTTGGAGAAGAGACGGCTGAGGGGGGATATGATAGAGGTCTTTAAGATCATGAGAGGTCTTGAACGAGTAGTTGTGACTCGGTTATTTACACTTTCGTATAATAGAAGGACTAGGGGGCATTCCATAAGTTAGCAAGTAGCACATTTAAGACTAATCGGAGGAAAATTATTTTTCACTCAACGCACAATAAAGCTCTGGAATTTGTTGCCAGAGGATGTGGTTAGTGCAGTTAGTGTAGCTGGGTTCAAAAAAGGTTTGGATAAGTTCTTGGAGGAGAAGTTCATTAATGGCTATTAATCAAATTTACTTAGGGAATAGCCACTGCTATTAATTGCATCAGTAGCATGGGATCTTCTTAGTGTTTGGATAACTGCCAGGTTCTTGTGGCCTGGTTTGGCCTCTGTTGGAAACAGGATGCTCGGCTTGATGGACCCTTGGTCTGACCCTGCATGGCAATTTCTTATGTTCTTATGACTTCTCCTCCAGGAATTTATCCAAATTCTTTTTAAACCCAGCCAAGCTAACAGGCTCCCTACTTCTCAACCCATTTGCTCTCTCTTGCATCTGATGCGATGGATGTGAAGAATGTCATGTCGTCTTTTCCGTTCGAGTCTTTGGCAATGTATGCGTTTTGGGCGCCGTATACATCGCTTTGTGTGTTGTATGTGCCGTCTTCTGCACCATATGCACTGCTTTGTGTGCTTTTTAGGCGTTGTACGTGCCGTTTTGTGCATAGTATGCGCATTGTGTGCCGTTCTAAGCAGTGACTGCATTGTCAGTGCCATGTGCTCTGTGTACACCATCGATGCCTGTGTGGCCTTTGCTGCATGATGAGTCTTCTTTGGCACTTTGTGAAATTACAAGCATCGGAAGCCCAGGGGCTGTCCTGGGCTGCACCATATGTTTGAGCCCTTTTTCAGGATCAGAGTCTCTCTCTATGGAGGCCAGCCAGCACTCTGGTGCATGAGTATCACAGTTCTCCCAAGCAAAGGAGCTCCCCTACCTCTTCCGGAGATGGAGGCCGACAGGTGTCCTTGGCCCAGAGAGGAGCAATTTTTTCAGCTCGCTGCCTCTGAGCCCTGGGTGATATTCTCCCACAGTCATGGCAATTAGCCTGGTCATGATCTGAGCCAGGTATAGATAACAATAGTTGTGGCCACATAATGCCTATCACAGATGGCCCACTATGTGGCCACAACTGTAATATTTGAAACCTGCCGATTTCCTCTGCACCATAAAATAGCACTGAAAAGTATTTTTTTGGGGTCGCAGAAGCGAGAAAAAGTTTGACAAAAAATTGAGGAGGAATCGTAAAGACAGTTTCCATAGTTTCCAAAGCACAGATAAAAAAAAAAAGAGAACGGAGGAGACTTCTCGAAGGCTCATGTGTGCAGGAACTACCCCAATTGCCCAGTAGGGCAAAAAGCCTTAAGCTTTGAGAGACAGCTCCAACTAATGCTGCCTGATGTCACCCATGCAGCATGGCTAATTCAGCCTGCTTATCAACTAAAGCATACATAAAGTGCACGCAGAAGAGTGTACACTTCCATAATGATTAAATGCCCCCCCCCCCCCCCCCCAAAAAAAAAAAAAATCAGGTAGAAACTATCACATTGTAAGCAGCCATGGTTCTATTGCTCTCCACTTGTAGCCAGAAATAAGATGCTTGACCTGGATTCACGTTTTCTACAGTATATCTTGCCTCAATTAGGCAACTAACGTTTAGGGACTTAATGATTCAAATGCTCTCCCCAGTCTCATTCCTCTACCCCACACCCATTACTGCAAAGGTTACAATTCAACGCATGAATTACTTTGTCGCAAAGCTCACAACTAGTTATTTCCAAACCTTAAGAACATAAGAATCACCATGCTGGGTCAGGCCAAGGTCCATCGAGCTCAGCATTCTGTCTGACCGTGACCAATCTATGTCACCAGTACCCGGCAGATCCCAAATAATAGATAGACTCCATGTTGCTTATATCCAGGGGATAAACAGCAGCTTTCCTTAGTCTACCTGGTTAATAACATTTTATGGATTTTTCCTCCAGTAACTTGTCTAAACCTTTTTTTTAAGCCTCACTATGCTAGTCCTCTTGACTACATCCTCTGGAAACAGATTCCACAACTTGGCAGTGCACTAAGTGAAAAGTACTTTCTTCAGTTTGTTTTGAATCTTGTTTTAATAGTATTTGAAAGGGTAAATATCTGCTCCCCATTTTCCTGTTCCACCCCATTTATGATTTTATAAACTTCTTTCAAAGCCTCTTGCGTTGTCTTTTCCAAACTGAAAAGCCTTAACCTGTTCAGCCTCTTTTCATAAGGGAGCCATTCCATCCCTGTAATCATTTTTGTTTTCCTTCTCTGTACTTTTTCTAGTTCTGCTGTGCCTTTTTTTGAGATGGGGGTGACCAGAACTGCACCCAGTACTCATGGTATGGTGGTACTATGGATTGATACAGAGGCATTGACAGTCTCTGTTTTATGCTTCATTCCTTTCCAAATAATCCCTAACATTCTATTTACATTTTTGACAGCCAGTGCACATAGAGCTGCGAGTCCATAAGAAAATAAAAATTGCCATGCTGGATTACACCAAGGTCCATCAAGTTCAGCATCCTGACTCTGACAGTGTCTGATCCTGATCATAAGTACCTGACAGATCTCATAAACAGATCTAATTCCTGTTACATCCAGGAACAGCAATAGCTTTTAGTCTACTTTATTACCTGTGTTATTGATTTTTTCTCCAGGAACTCATCCAAACTTCTTTTAAACCCTGCTATGCTAGTCGCCACGATCATGTCCTCTGGCAAACCATTCCACAGCTTGATAGTGCACCAAGTGAAAAAATATTTTCTGTTTTGAATCTTCTGAGACCATTATTAAAGCAGCCAATTTTTTTTAATTATGGAGATTCTGAGCAATTTATATATCTATTTAAACTGGCAAACTAAATTGACAAACTAATAATTGACAAACTAAAGAGTAAAAAAAATAACCAGGAGAGGATGGCATCCACCCTAGAGTTCTAAAAGAATTAAAACTTGAAATTGCCAACCTGTTAATTAGTAATCTGTATTCTTTCATTTAAAACAGCCATGATTCCTGGAGACTGGAAGGTGGGCAATGTGATCACACCTGGAGCCCTTTTAAAAAACACTGGTAAACAAATTTCTGGGAACATTTTGTTTCCCCCACAACCTTCGGTGAAACAAGTAGATTTTAACAAGCTGAACACAAATATGCATTTATTATGTCTGTATCACGTACTGTTTGCCAGAAAAGTGCGATATACATTAAGAATTGTTACGTGTCTGTAGCGGAATAAGCTATAAGGGCAATGTTGGCACCAGAAAACAAAGCTAAAAGTGTTTTGCTGCAGATTTTCGTTTGTAATCACTGTCCGACGCTTTGCAGATGAGAGTCCAACAATAGTCACCCAGCATGGAGAGGGTTCCACTTGCCTTGATACCATTTCTCCATTTTGACAATATCTTAATGAAACCTTTCACCATGTTCGTCACTCACAGCACCAAGGTTGTCTGAGAAGTCGTCCATGTGGGATTGAAGAAAATGTATCTTCAATGACATATTGCACTTCATCAATTTGTATGCCTGAAACAGATTTTCAACCTGTTCAACATAGTCTGCTGCCTTACAATTGCCTAGAAAGTTACAAACGACATTCTTGAAGGCTGTCCACTTAACACGTTCTGTACCTTGCAGAAGACCATCAAAGTGGCTGTCCATCACAGCTCGGATTTGTGGGCCAACGAAAACACCTTCTTTTATCTTGGCGTCACTTATGCATGTAAACATTTGCCTCAAATAATCAAAGGCTTTACTTTGCTTGTTAATTGCCTTAACAAAGCTTTTCATCAGCCCAAGTTTGATGTGCAAAGGTGGAAGAAATATCCTACTTGGATCCACCTATGGGTCGTGCGCAACATTCTTCTGCCCTGGAACCAACTTCTTGCGGAGAGGCCAGACTTTTCTGACATAATGCGAATCTCTTGCTCGACTGTCCCACTCACAAAGGAAGCAACAATACTTGGTGTAACCAAGCTGCAGACCCAGTAGAATTGCAACTACCTTGAGATCACCACACAAATTCCAGTTGTACCTCGAGTACTCAATGTGGTTCAGCAATAGCTGCATGTTCTCATACGTTTCTTTCATATGAATGGCATGTCTGACAGGTATTGATGGGTAGATACTGCCATTGTGCAGCAAAACAGCCTTCAAACTTAAGATTGATGAATCAATAAACAGTCGCCATTCTGTTGGGTCGTGGTCACATTCGAGAGCACAAAACAATCCATTGATGTCACAGCAAAAAGTCAGACTGTCTACTTGATTGAAATATTTTGTCAAATCTTCATGACTGCTGTGAAAAACTGAAATGTTTGTATCAGATGACAAAAGATTCCATTCTTGCAGCCTTGACCTAAGCAGCTCCGCCTGACTCTTCGATAAAGCCAAATCTCTGACCAGATCGTTCAGCTCTGACAGATATTAAATGAGGATCGCTGGATGTTGATGGCACTAAGTCAGGATCAGCCGCAGCTTCCATCTGCGATGGCTCGCCATCATCGCCTACCTCCTCATCAAGTGTTCACATCTCTGGCAGTTTTGGAACAGGAAGACTGTCGTCATGCGGCACTGGTCTCATTGCCGATACAAGGTTAGGGTACTCAAACTTCCTATTCTTTGATGAGTATCCCGACACATTCGACATGCAGAAGTAACAGTCAATTATTTGATCTTTCTGTTCGCTCCATATCATTGGGATGGCAAACGGCATGGATGGTTGACACCTTTCAGCCAAGCTCGCAGATTACTGGCACAAGATGCGCAACATATGAGAAGCCCATGCTCTGTCCTGGTCCCAATTTTGCACCCAAAGTATAACTCATATGCCTTCTTAATGAGTGCAGTCATACTCCTTTTTCTGTGCTTTCACAGTAAACTCACCACAGATGTAACAAAATGTGTCACGGCTATTACGACTTTGGCGTGATATTTCATAAAGTATATGAAATTAAAAACTCAGTTTTAGCGATACGATTCACTCATTCACACAGATGTTGCATAAGAGACTACTCATTGCTGCTGCTTATATAAGGCTGAGTAGTCATGGAAACAAGTTGGAATCTTGCAGCTGAGCTAGGGCTTGCCCGAGCAAGTTCTGGCATGATCAGGCAGAGTTTCTTGGTGTATTTTTTAAAAAGTTAGTCTCTGTTACATGTTACATTGCTTATGGCTGTCAAAAATACGACATGAATTTTAAAAATCATGAAAAACTACTGTCCAGCAAGAAAATATATGTATGCGAGATTATGTTCTAAAATTTCACAATTATTGTAACACAAAATTGGCCTTTTCTCAATAACCTTATGTGATGTACAAATTTCGAAGTAATATCTGTTATCAGCATCAAAAAATCTATTTGTAACACCAAAAAGCCTGAAGGAAACAAAAACTTTGTTTACCAGTAAAATTGATGTTATATTAGCTGCCATCCATTCTTCACGTTCTGTGGCTATTTTAAAATGAACAGTTATAGATTATAATAACCGGTTTGCAATCTGTAATAGGTCTGCATAAGTTACAAATTGTGAAAAATGTGTCTGCACTTGTTGGATCTTGGCTGGACCTCTCCTGCTTCACATGCACTAGCTTCCTATGGCTGCCAGAGCTCAGTTTAAGATTCTGGCCCTTGCTTTTAAGGTTGTTGTGGGAGAATGGTTCCTATCTTGAGAAGAGAATCCATTGATATCGTCCAGGTAGAGTGCTCAAGTCGTCTCTGTTAGTACTGTTGGAGGTTCCATCTTAAAAGTAAGGTGGCATAACAGTATGTTTTCTACACTGGCGTCTCAGCTCTGGAAGCAACTACCTCTTTATAGTACTTTGGAGCTTATCATACTTTTAGAAAGCAAATAAATTATTTCCTTGACCGTCAATAGTCTGAGACTAAAGTAATGCTTGTTCTCAGCAGTGCTGGCATTTTATTTGTATTCAATTTCAATTTTTTTTTTTTATTATACACTGTTTTGGGCAGTATATGTTTGTTCCAGTAGGTGGAATATAATTATTTTTAAATAAATAATTTTTATGTTTGAGTGAATATCATCTGATTCTGGTGATTTGTTACTCTTTAGTCAGTCAATTTGAATATCATCTGATTCTGGTGATTTGTTACTCTTTAGTCAGTCAATTTGATCTATTACATCTCCTAATTTCAAAGTAATTTGCTTTAGTTGCTCAAAATCATCACTATTAAAAAATGTTTCTAGTGTGCAGATATCATAACATTAGAAGTTGCCATAGTGGGTCAGACCGAGGGTCTATGAAGCCCAGCATTCTGTTTCCAATAGTGGCCAATCCAGGAAACAAGTACCTGGCAAGTACCCAAACATTAAATAGATCCCATGTAACTAATGCAGGTAATAGGGAATAGCCACACACTGCTTAAGTCAACTTGACTAAAAAGCAATTTATGGACTTCTCTAGGAACTTGTCTAATCCTTTTTTAAACCCAGCTACGCTTAACCACATCTTCTGGCAACAAATTCCAGAGCTTAATTGTGCATCAGGTGAAAAACATTGTCTCCGATTTATGTTAAATGTACTACTTGATAACTTCATGGAGTGCTAATCTAGTCCTATTATCTGAAAGAGTAATCAACTAATTCACATGTATCCATTCTAGTTCTCTCATGATTTGGTAGACCTCGATTATATCCCACCTCAGCCAGCAGTTCTCCAAGCTGAACAGCCCTAACCTCTTTAGCCTTTCCTCATAGGGAAGCCATTCCATTCCCTTTATCATTTTGGTCACCCTTCTCTGTATCTTTCTCCAGGGCATCTATACAGATGCGGCGACCAGAAATGAACATAGTACACAAAGTGTGGTGTCACCATGGAGTGATAATTCCTAACACATTGCTTTTTTGACCACCGCAGCAAATGATTTCAATTTATTGTCCACTATGGTTCCTTGATCTTTTTCCTGGGTGGTAACTCATAACATGAAACCTATCATCAAGTAGGGAGGAGGAACAGCCTAGTGGTTAGAGCAGTGGACTGTGAACCAGGAGACCAGCGTTCAAGTCCTGCTGTTGCTCCTTGTGACCTTGGGCAAGTCACTTTACCCTCCATTGCCTCAGGTACAAAACTTAGATTGTAAGCCCTCTGGGGATAGGGAAATACCTACAGTACCTGAATGTAAACCGGTGTGATATCTCAATTGAGATCGAATGTCGGTATATAAAAAATAATAAATAAATAAGTAACTACAACATGGGTTATTTTTCCCTACAAATATCACCTTGCACTTGTTCACATTAAATTTCATCTGCCATTTGACACCCAATCTTCCAGACTCACAAGGTACACCTGCAATTTATCATTATCCGCTTGTGATTTAACTACTCTGAAAATTTTTTTATCTGCAAATCTGATCACCTTCCCCTTTCCAGATCATTTATAAATATATTAAAAAGCACCGGTCCAAGTATAGATCCCTGAGGCATTCCACTGTTTAACTTTTCCCACTGTGAAAACTGACCATTTAATCCTACTCTCTAACCAGTTTGCAATCCACAAAAGGATATCCCCTCCTATTGCATGACTTTTTAATTTTCTTAGAAGCTTCTCACGGGGGAGTTTGTCAAACACCTTCTGAAAATCCACATACACTACATCTACCATCTCACCCTTATGCATATGTTTATTAACCCCTTCAAAAAGATGTAGCAGATTTGTGAGGCCAGACTTCCCTTAGGTAAATCCATACTGGCTGTTTCTTATTAAACCATGTCTGTCTATAAGCTCTGTGATTTTTCTTCTTTAGAATAGTTTCTATTTTTCTCAACACTGAAGTCAAGCTCACTAGTCTATAGTTTCCTGGATCACCTCCTGGAGCCCTTTTTAAATATCATGGTTATATTGGCCACCTTCCATTCTTCAGGTATAATGGACAGTATTAACGATAGGTTACAATTACTAGTAATAGATTTAACATTTCATTTTTTAGTTCTTTCAGAACCCTGGTGTGTATATCATCTAGTCCAGGTGATTTGCTAATCTTCAGTTTGTTAATCTGGCCTAATACATCTTCCAGGTTCACCGTGATTTGGTTCAGTTCATCTGAAACATCATCCTTGAAAACCATCTCCAGAACAGGTAACTCCAGCATTTTCATTTGTAAACACTGAAGCAAAGAATTCATTTAGTCTTTCTGTGATGGCCTTATTTTCTCTAAGTGTTCCTTTAACCCCTACCTAAATAATTTAATGGTCCAACAGATATATTTACAAAGTTTTTATTATGAATTTTTGCCTCTATGCCCAGCTTCTTTTCAATTCTCCCTTAGCCTGTCTTATTATTTTTTACATTTAACTTGCCAATGTTTATGCTTTTTCCTATTTTCTTCAGATGGATCCTTCTAAGTTTTGAAGGAAGTTTTTTTTTGGCTAAAATAGCTTCTTTCACTTCACCTTTAAACCAAGCTAGCAGTTGTCTGGCCTTCCTTCCACCTTTCTTAATGCCTGGAATACATCTGAACTGCACTTCTAAGAAGGAACTTTTAAACAATGTCCATGCCTGTTGTACACTCTTAACCTTTGCAGCTGCACCTTTCAGTTTTTTCTGTCTTCATCATTTTATCAAAGTCTCCCTTTTGAAAGTTTAGTGCTAGACCTGTAGATGTACTTATTATATCCCTTACCAGTCATTAATTCAAATTTGATCATATTATGATCACTATTGCCAAGCAGTCCCACCATTGTTAGCTCTCTCACCAATAATGCATTCTAAAATAGCTACCTCTCTTGTCAGTTCCTGAACCAATTGCTCTCTGAAGCAGTCATTTATTCCATCCAGGAACTTTCTCTCTCTAGCATGTCCTGATGTGACATTTACCCAATCAATATTGGGGTAATTGAAGTCTCCCATTATTACTAAATTGCCAAAAATTGGTTAGCTTCCCTTATTTCTCTTAGCATTTCACTGTCTGTCTTGTTTTGGCCAGGTGGATGCAATTTACTCCTATCACTATACTCTCTTCAATACACATGGGAGTTCTACCCAATATCTTCCTTCGTAAAGACAGAGAATTCATTTAATTTTTCTGCCGTTTCCTTGTCCTTCTTGAGCATCCCCTTTTCTCCTTAGTTATCTAGAGCTCCCTCATAGGTTTTTTGCTTCAAATATACTTTTAAAAAAGTTTTACCTCTATTACAAGTTTTTAAAATTCTTTATTTGCCTGCCTTATTGCTTTACATTCAACCTGCTAGTGCTCATGCTCATAAGAACATAAGAAATTGCCATGCTGGGTCAGACCAAGGGTCCATCAAGCCTAGCATCCTGTTTCCAACAGAGGCCAAACCAGGCCAGAAGAACCTGGCAATTACCCAAACACTAAGAAGATCCCATGCCACTGATGCAATTAATAGCAGTGGCTATTCCCTAAGTAAAGCTCTTCCCAGTTCTCCTCATTTGCATCTGCTTTCCATATATATGTATTTTAATGATGCCCTTTCGGCTTTAATTGCCTCACTTCACCATTAAACCATGCTGGTCTTTGACTTTAGTGTATGGAATATATTTTGTCTGGGCTTCTAAGATAGTATTTTTAAACAGTGTTCATACATCATGTAAACTTAACTTTTGCAACCTCTCCTTTTAGTTTTCCAATTTCCTAATTTTATTGTGGTCTCCCTTTTTAAAATTAAATGCTATTTTCTTGTGATATTTGGTTTGTCTCGACCTTCTTCCCTCAGTTGTGGACTAATGATTTTTTTTCTTTGAAGAATATTAACAGTACTCTTGAATTTTACTTTTTTTCTTGTATCAATTATATTTGATGTTTATTTTAATATTAATAAAGAGATGATTAAAAAACTATTGCAGTAATTTTACTTAGTATCCAGCCTCCAGTTATTGTATCAAATTTTATCACATTATGATCACTATTGCTAAGCAGATCAGCTATATTTACCCCTTGCACCAGGTCTTCTGTGCCACTGAGAATTTCATAGAAAGTAGTCCCCCTCCTCCTTCATTGGTTTCATGATCAATTGCTGCAAGAAACAGTCATTTTTATAGAAACATAGAAATGACGGCAGAAGACCAAAACGGCCCATCCAGTCTGCCCAGCAAGTTTTGCACTTTTTTTTTTTCTCATTCTTATCTGTTACTCTTGGCTGTTAGTAACCTTTTGATTCTATTTCCCTTCCACCCCCACCATTAATGTAGAGAGCAGTGTTGGAACTGCCTCTAAGTGAAATATCTAGCTTAATTAGTTAGGGGTAGTAACCGCCACAATAAGCAAGCTATACCCATGCTTATTTGTTTACCCAGACTAAATAATTCAGACCTTGTTGGTTGTTGTCTGTATATAGATCCACTTTTCTTCATTCCCCCTGTTGTTGAAGCAGAGAGTTATGCTGAATATGCATTGAAAGTGAAGTATCTGACTTTCTCCCCTGCCGTTGAAGCAGAGAACTATGCTGGATATGCATTGAAAGTGAAGTACCAGGCTTATTTGGTTTGGGGTAGTAACCGCCGTAACAAGCAAGCTACTCCCTGCTTTTTTTGTGAATGCAAATCTTTTTCCACGTTTCCTCTTGCCGATGAAGCTTAGAGCAATGTTGGAGTCGCATTAACCATGTGCATGTTTATTGAATAAGGGTATTATCTCCAGGCAGTAGCCGTCATTCCCGTGAGCCACCCACTCTTCATTCACGTCCTCTAGACTTTATGAATCCACAGTGTTTATCCCACGCCCCTTTGAAGTCCTTCACAGATCTGGCATGTAGGAACTTTATCTCCCTAGCATGTTTTGATGTGACAGTTACCCAATCAATTCTGGGATACTTAAAATCTCCCATTATTATTGTGTTGCCAATTTTATAAGCCTGTCTAATCTCTCTTAGCATTTTATAATCTGTTTCCTTATCCTGGCCAAGTGGGCAGTAGTATATCTCCACTACAGTACTCTTTCCTGTCACATTTGGAATTTCTATTCATAAGGATTCCAAATTTTTATGCTGCAGAACCTTTATCCTGTTTGACTCTAAGATATCATTAATATATAGTGCCACCCTTCCATCAATTTGATCTATCTGGTCAGGTCAATATAATTTGTACCTTGGTATCACAATGTCCCACTGATTATCCTCTTTCCACCAGGTCTATGAGATGCCTATAATATCTATATTTTCATTTAGTGCCATGCATTATAACTCTCCTGTCTTATTTTTCAGACTTTAAAGCAGTGTTCTCAACCCAATCCTCGGGATACACCTAGCCAATCAGGTTTTCAAGGTATCCACAATAAATATGCATGAGGTAGATTTTGCATGCCTCTCTATTGTAATATTCTAACTGGGGAGTTTGGAATACAGAGGCAGTGATAAAGGTTGAACTAACTCTGATAGATTTAAATAAACATCACACAGATATGAAGGACTCCAGACTACCTGTGAATACTACCCACAGAGAGATCGAGCACTCCATCTCCATGCCGTCAGGTTGCGATGCCACAGACAAACACCCTCCAGGGTCTGGAGAGATGGCGAAGTTCCCAATGGAATTGAAGGATGCTCCAAAAGTTGAACCAGGTGAGAGAACCACACCTGTCTGGGCCAGGCTGGTGCAACAAGGATCATCTCCACTTGATTCTGAATTATCTTTTGAATTCCCCTGACTACTAAAGATAGTGGTAGAAAAGCATGCAGAAAGACATACCATCTGAACAAAAAAGCATCTGGCATAAATCTGAATTTGCATGGAAGAATGAAACAAACTCTCTACTTTCCAATTTATTTCAGACGCAAACAGGTCCATGGTCGGCTGCCCCAGTAGGACAAATAGGCCATTTGCCATTTCTTAGTCTAATGAAGGCTTGTGTGGTTAAAAAATCCAATTGAGGCAGACTGCCACAGTGTTCACCATCCCAGGAGGTACATCATCTAAATGGTGAGCTCCATGACCAAGAGCCTATGCCCCAAATCTTTTGGGCCTCTTCACAGAGAATCCAGGAACTTGTTCTGCCTTGCTTGTTTACATAAAACATTGCCACTTCATTTATTCTGCCCATCCAAACAGACATTTTAATTAAGGAGATGGTACTTCGTCTGTTCATATATCTGTTCCTGCACTTACCCTATGATATCCCAGTATCTGGATTTTGGATCCCTAAAAGCAATATTTCTGGGTTTCTTTGGCAACGTAAGAACCCTAGGTAGATAAGATACATTGAGATGCTTAAACCCAAAGAAGCTTGTGTTGTGGGCTTGCCAGATTTCCAAGTATATTATTGAGTGGCCAACTGGTTTGTCTATATACATGATTAAGAACAGACCCTCCATAACCATGGCTCACTATGAAGTTTGGAGGAGGGGGAAGGGAGCAAAAGGAGTCAGTTTGGCAGCACTATTGCAGATGCCCCCAACTTGTTTGTCTATATACATGATTAAGAACAGACCCTCCATAACCATGGCTCACTATGAAGTTTGGAGGAGGGGGAAGGGAGCAAAAGGAGTCAGTTTGGCAGCACTATTGCAGATGCCCCCAACTTCTAATTCTCTCAGACAAATTTAGAGAGAGAACCCAATTTTGGCACATGGTAAAAAAATAAATAAAATAAAATTAGGCTACCAACAAACAGGACTTACATTCCCCTATCATTAGAAACTCAAATATCTCCAAGTACCTTTTCACCTGATGTAGATTGCTGAATAAGCCAATTTAAGTCCTTTTCTGTCTTAATGGTCAAATATGAGACTCACAACACAAATGCAGGAGCGAGGAACTGCACTTCAAGTATTCAGTAACAGCAGGGGAAATGCAGTTAAATTCAATGAGTCCCCACAGCATTAAATTAGTTTCAATATGCACTTTTTATTTAATTGGCGGCAACGCCATTGCTTGGAAAAGCACAATTTAAGCAGGGTCCCCCGACACGAATCCGTTCGCCAAATGCGGCTGCATCAGAAGGGATTTTTGACGGGGTTCATAGACTAACATGAAAAGAAATTAACAAGATATTAAGGGGACTCTTAACAATAGGATCCAGTATTGAGCAGCATACATTAAAAATTCCATACATCGATAATAACAGCACACATACCTTTTTAACGCTGTGCTTACACTCATTTTAGTTCACAAGGAGAGCGGGCAATGCCGACAAGACTCAGCGTTTAAAGATCCCAGGAAAATGGCACCAAAATTTGGCCAATCACAATGCATCAAAATACCATACAACCAATAGGAAAGCAGGTCCAGGGTATATAGTAAAAACAAAGATTAATACATTCGCGCTAGACCACTTACATGTATCAAGTAGAGAAAGCATTGACAACATAATTAATCACGCTTTTAAAATTAACATTATGTGAAGGGATTAAGTATTACACACCAATAGAAAGGAACTCTAAGAAATGCACAGAAATTATGTGAAAAAGACACGGTCTAGTATGCATTCCCTAAACAATTACATGCAGCTAATGAAAGAACTTAAGTGGAAGATAACACTTTATGTTAAAGACATCGAAGTGTCAAATTTTTTTAGGAAAAAGAAAATTCATAGAAAAAGTGCCACTCAATCTCATAACACTGGGCAACAAATTTTCACAAAAGTCATGTTACTGAAATGAAATTAGTCAATTCTTATAAATTTTCATGTGCTAAACATGAATGTGACTGTGAAAATGCAAAATTGGCTCTAGTTTTTTTGTAATATGCAATAATATAATTACATCTTGAATTGTATGCCAATAGTAGGAGACCTACGGTTAATACCGTTTGAAAAATGAAGTCATAGACTACGTCTTAGATTTCTTTGCTTGTCTCTTGTACACCTGTTCGGGAGCATCTCCAGCAGTAGTCAGCCAGCATGAATATTTCAAATGCTCACCCTTTCTGACTGGGCTTCATATAGTACACTGCTGACGTCAGCTTACTCAGCAGCAGCATGGCAGTAGAACTGCATTGCATCAGAAAATGATGTAATAAACTCTGGATGATGTGTGCATGATGGTATTATGCAATATGATGCAATATTACATCATTCTAGGCTTATTTACAGTCCTACTGGATAAATTTACATGACTAAACATAGAAAGTGAACTATATTAAATATCTTCAAAACGAGAGCCAATAAAAACTTTTCATGGTCATATTCGTGTTCAGCACATCAAGATAGTACAGAGTAGGACCTTTTTAGGTCAGTAACACTTTCATTGTTGTCCAGTGTAATTTAGTCCATGCGGAGCCAAGCTATTCAATATTAAAATTTCATACATCGAATAACAGCAGCACACATACCTTATTAACGCTGTGCTTACATTCGTTTTAGTTCGCAAGGAGAGCGGGCAATGCCGGCAAGACTCAGCGTTTAAAGATCCCAGGAAAATGGCGCCAAAAAATTTAACCAATCACAATGCATCAAAATACCATACAACCAATAGGAAAACAGATCCGGGATATACAGAAAAAGAAAAATTAATAAAAATTAATACATTCGCGGTAAACCGCTACATACATCAAGTAGAAACACAGTAACAACATACTTAATCAAGCTTTTAAGGCAAGGCTACAATCCCTGGCAATGACACCTGAAACCACAGGGTTTACCGCGAATGTATTAATTTTTACGAATTTTTGCTTTTTCTGTATATCCCGGATCTGTTTTCCTATTGGTTGTATGGTATTTTGATGCATTGTGATTGGTTAAATTTTTTGGCGCCATTTTCCTGGGATCTTTAAACGCTGAGTTTTGCTGGCATTGCCCTATATGTGCTGCTATTATTCGATGTATGGAATTTTTAATGTATGCTGCTCAATACTGGATCCTATTGCTAAGAGTCCCCTTACTATCTTGTTAATTTCTTTTCATGTTACAGCCTATGAACCCCGTCTAAAGTCCCTCCCGATGCAGCCGCGTTTGGCGAAACACGGGTCCGTGTCGGGGGACCCTGCTTAAATTGTGCTTTTCCAAGCAATGGATTTGGATGCCAAGACCTGGAATTTCTATCGGTTATAAAGGTCAAGAATTAGTATTTATTTCATCACCTGTACCATACCCTTATGTATTTCTCAAAGTTCAGCAATGCCAAACCACAGTGTTGGAGAGGATATGGGCAAGTTAGCAGTTATATTCCTATGTGGTAGGATTTCAATGAAGTGCAGAATTTTTGGTCTCTGATATTGGATCTCATTTCAACTATATGTGAACAGAGAATGATACAGAACCCTTTCATTTGTCTTTTGGATCTATGGACAGACAAGTCATAACAAGTGGCTGCAGAAAAAAAAATTAAAACACATCTTCATGCAGCATGGCTGACTATAGCACAAATGTGGAGGAATTCTCCTTTAATCTCCCGCTGGGAGAGCAAAGTGGCAGAAATCATTATTTTAGAACAGCTGGCATATGCTCTTAAAGAACAAATGGACCTGCTTAACAATGTTGGGTTTTCATACTGGAACTGGCGGAAGGAGATGAACGTTTAAGACTATATCTTGTGCAATAAGGTATATCCGGTTTACTGTCCCTCTTAACATAACTGCCTTTTCTGTACTAACAGTAGCTTTATTGATTGTGTAGATTAGTTGTGCCTTGTTTAAACCATTAAAAAACAAAACAAAACAAAAAAAAACCTAACTGGGCTCTGTTTTTGTTCGAGGCTGCTGGGTTGTCGCTGGCTGATGCTGCCTCCGGGATTATCCTCTGGGGTGGGATTTGTTATTGTTGTTGCACTTGAGGGACCTAGTACTGCTGGAAACATGCTTGGTTTATATGAGATAAAAAACTCAGGATAGCTGAAAATGAGAAACTATCAAAATACAAAGGATCCAGCTATATGTAGAACTCAATATAGACTTACTTACTTGCAACCGTCATACATAGCCTCAGTAGTATAATGGCTTATAGTGTCAAGCCCTTGCAACTCTGGGCTTGAATAATCATAGGTTGCTGTAAGAATTTAAGAAGCAAACACTGTGTAAACACTACAAATGTTTGCTCTAAACGTTTTCCACCAGCCAGGGGAGTAATACTTCCTGAAGTGCACGCTCCAACACGGCAGTGTTTCGGAGTGTCAGACTCCTTCCTCAGGGAACTTCAGGGAGGTGGTTTGCTGGTGCAATTCTGTGTGGAAATACAATGAAAGAGTTCTAAAAATGCCAAAGGGCTAATGGTTCAAAGAAATGGCAAAGATTTGGAAGCAATGAAAAACTTACTTTGAAATGATGTCTCTGGTCATTCAAGAAGCGGTGCAAAACACTGGCTGAAATCGCTAAAAAGACAATACATGACAAGGAAACGCATATGGGGTACAAAAAAGAACCTCCTAAATAGGAAGACTGGTGCGTTAAAAAGATGCAATAAACCATCTTTATCAGTTTCAAAGTCTGTTGATATTCTTAGTATTGTCGTTGCAGTAACCAGGTAAAACAGTGTTAAACTTACGTGCCCCGAAAGTGAGCAGCCTTGCCGAGATTCTTGCCGCTAAAAGTGACAAGGAACCGCGGGTAAAAACGCCGGTTTTAAAGGGGACCTGTCGATTAGTTCAGTGCTGGCAGGAAATGACGCATGCACCTCCAAATTTGGTGATGACCATATTAGGTTAGTGACGTGTGTGGGGAAATACTAGCCCAGCTGAAGTCCATATATGGGCAATGACGTCATGCGGCGGCCATTTTGAAAAAACGGGACGGATGCGAAATGAATCAAAAGTGCAGGGCATCGCGTAGGGGAAACTCCATATTTACTAGGTAAAAAAATTTTTTCTAGATGGCCCCTAAGAAAATTGAAAATGGCCCATAAAGTCTGAAGGGAAGCCGAATTGTGATGGTGGCTGTAAAATCAGAATTGAGAAACATACACAGATTGTGATATTTGAAAACCAACTTGTGAAGTATTAAAAAGTATCCATGTTTAATGTAATATTAAGTGAGGGAAAACCATTCTACTCTTTCATTTAGCCCCTGCGGTTCAGTGGAATGCAGTTGAAAGATCCAACGATTTTCTTTGTAGTTGAGCTGGGATGTTCTATCGCCTCCTCTCCAATGCTGGGGAATGTGTTCCAAAATAGCCCATTTATATTCATCGAATGTGTGTGTATGAGCTAAGCTGTGTTGGACCAATGGAGCTTTAATGTCCTGAGTGTTGATCCTACTCCGGTGTTCCACAAGTCTGATGCGGATCTTGCGTCGGGTGCGTCCTATGTAAATTTTATTACAGGGACACTGAAGTACATAAATTACAAAATCTGTGTTACAATCAACATGATGTTTGTGAACAATTTTTAATCCTGTTTGAGGATCAGTCCAATGGGAACCGGTCAAAGCTTGACTACAACAAGAGCATTTTCCACATGTTGTAAATGACCCTGATGTAGAGCCACATTGAGAGCGAGGCGCTGCTCTAGCAACCTTCTGTTTGATGTTGTGACCTCGAGAATATGCAAACATTGGGGGTTCGTGAAACAGCGAATGGGGACTGAGAACGTGCCAATTGTTCATGATGGCTTGTTTGATGTGAGTGGTAAGTTCTGTGTATGGTAGAACGCAGATGATACTGGGAGATTCATTACGATGTTTGTATTGTAGTAGCTGAGATCTGTCGGAAAAGGTTGCCCTTTTGTAGGCTCTTTTAATGACTCGGGCAGGGTATCCTCTTTCTAAAAACCTGTTGCGGAGATGACCAGCCTGTATGTGAAAGTCTCCAATGTCTGAACACAGTCTTCGAAGTCTGAAGAATTGGCCCACCGGTAAACCCTCTTTAAATTTTCTGGGGTGATGGCTCTGAAAGCGAAGGTAATTGTTACGGTCGGTGGGTTTCCTAAACAGCATAGTGCTGATGCCTTTTGAATCCTTCATAATCTTGATGTCTAAAAATGCTAATGAATTTTGATCATAAACAATGCTGAATTTTAAATGTGGATCAATGTGGTTGAGCCAATGGTGAAACTGTAGCAATTGTGCTTCTGTATGAGTCCAGATGAAAAATATATCGTCAATGTAACGTGACCACAATTGGACGAACTGGAATTGAGAAGATGGATAAACATATTTTTCTTCGAATTGAGTCACATAAAGATTGGCGACGTCTGGTGCTATGGGCGAACCCATGGCTACTCCATGGGTTTGGAGGTAAAACTGCTGTTCAAACGAGAAAAAATTGTTATGAAGAATAATTTCTGTCAATTCTACCAAAAATTCTGATGGAATACGCTGCGGTCTCATCCTGTTTTCAACCGTCTCTTGAACAAGCTTGAGTGCGTCCGATTGCGGGATGTTTGTATACAGAGACTCAATGTCTAAACTGACTAGAAAATAACTACTGGGTGTGTGACTGACCGTGGATAGTTTGTTGAGCATGTCTGAGGTATCTTGTATATATGAAGTGGCATTTTTGACTGAGACTCGAAGAAAAATGTCCATAAATTTGGCTAAGGGTTCCAAGATGGAGCCGTTAGCTGAGACTATGGGCCGGCAGGGCGGGTGTACTAAAGTTTTGTGGATTTTGGGAACCCCGTAAATGACAGGGGTACGTGGATATTCTACCTTGAGAAAATTATATTCTTTAACGGTAAGAAAACCTTGTTCAAGTGCAATCTTAAGCAGGTTACCAATCTTAAGAGATAATAGGGGAGTGGGATCATCTTGTAGTAACTGATAGTATTTTTGATCGTCTAATTGACGTAAAATTTCTGTACGATAATCCTGTTGATCCAGGATAACGGTAGCTCCGCCTTTATCAGCGGGTTTAATGATTATCTCCGGATTGGTAGATAATGCTTGAAGAGCCTGATTTTCTGTGGAAGAAAGATTGAAAAAAGTGTGGTGATGTCTTAATTCTATATCCGACACTTCTTGAAGAACAAGGGTTTGAAAGGCCTTGATTTGTTCGTCAACCGTACCCGGTGGTATCCAGCTGGATTTTTTCTTGACGATGGAGGGGTCCGGAGAGATGTGTTGTGAGCTTTTAGAAAAATAATGTTTAATCATGAGAAGTCTGAAAAATTTATATAACTGGATACGACAAGCAAAAGAATCATGTCGATTGGTGGGAACATAAGACAATCCTCGGTTCAACACCTGTTCTTCCGCTGTTGTCAAATGATGTTTTGATAAATTAATTATCGACGATTGTTCTGGTTTTGTGACCGTGTGAACGGTTTGTGCCACTGTGCATCCTCTTCGGGAGGAGGTTGTTGACGAGGTTTTCTGCCATAAGGTCTTGGGGGACGGGATGGATAACGGCGTTTTTCTAAAAAAGTAGGCGGGCGTGAACCATGAGAAGCTGGATGGTCTTCTGATCCATTTGAAGAATCTTCCGATGATGCGAAGGCAACTTTTTTGGAAGCAGTATCTTTGTCATCCTTCTTATGGAGCCATGTGTAAATGCTACCATTGTCATAATCACTTTTATGGCGTTTGAATTTAGTGACTTTGTTGCGTTTGATGTCTGTTTTGAATTTCTCAATGGTGCCCTTTAATTCTTCCATGGACTGTTGCGCCGTTTCCACATCCGTGGAGGCTTTAAAATCATCTTCCACCACAATGATTTCTGCTTGGATTTCTTCAGTGATAACTTTCGTATATTCGATGATTAAAAGCATTAAATCTAAAGAACACTTATTCAAAATTGCAGCCCATTTGGCTAGAAAGTCAGGCCTGTCTGTGAACATGAGTGGTGCCTTGTTAATGCGAAGTCCTCGTGGGATGACTTGTTGCTTGACATACTCTATCATCGTAATGCCATGAAGCTCTGCGCGGGTATTCCTTTTATGTAGAATCAATAAATCACCCAAAATGTCGGGCGGAGTAGTTGCTGGAGTAGTATCTGAAAAGAGCGATGTCTCTTGAGCTATATTAGAAACGTGTTCTGCTGAATAGCTAAAAATGTCCTTCCAATCTGATGATGCCATTTGCAATAATGAGAATATGCTAACAATAGTGTTTTTGAAAAAAAACTCAGGATAGCTGAAAATGAGAAACTATCAAAATACAAAGGATCCAGCTATATGTAGAACTCAATATAGACTTACTTACTTGCAACCGTCATACATAGCCTCAGTAGTATAATGGCTTATAGTGTCAAGCCCTTGCAACTCTGGGCTTGAATAATCATAGGTTGCTGTAAGAATTTAAGAAGCAAACACTGTGTAAACACTACAAATGTTTGCTCTAAACGTTTTCCACCAGCCAGCTTCTCATGGTTCACGCCCGCCTACTTTTTTAGAAAAACGCCGTTATCCATCCCGTCCCCCAAGACCTTATGGCAGAAAACCTCGTCAACAACCTCCTCCCGAAGAGGATGCACAGTGGCACAAACCGTTCACACGGTCACAAAACCAGAACAATCGTCGATAATTAATTTATCAAAACATCATTTGACAACAGCGGAAGAACAGGTGTTGAACCGAGGATTGTCTTATGTTCCCACCAATCGACATGATTCTTTTGCTTGTCGTATCCAGTTATATAAATTTTTCAGACTTCTCATGATTAAACATTATTTTTCTAAAAGCTCACAACACATCTCTCCGGACCCCTCCATCGTCAAGAAAAAATCCAGCTGGATACCACCGGGTACGGTTGACGAACAAATCAAGGCCTTTCAAACCCTTGTTCTTCAAGAAGTGTCGGATATAGAATTAAGACATCACCACACTTTTTTCAATCTTTCTTCCACAGAAAATCAGGCTCTTCAAGCATTATCTACCAATCCGGAGATAATCATTAAACCCGCTGATAAAGGCGGAGCTACCGTTATCCTGGATCAACAGGATTATCGTACAGAAATTTTACGTCAATTAGACGATCAAAAATACTATCAGTTACTACAAGATGATCCCACTCCCCTATTATCTCTTAAGATTGGTAACCTGCTTAAGATTGCACTTGAACAAGGTTTTCTTACCGTTAAAGAATATAATTTTCTCAAGGTAGAATATCCACGTACCCCTGTCATTTACGGGGTTCCCAAAATCCACAAAACTTTAGTACACCCGCCCTGCCGGCCCATAGTCTCAGCTAACGGCTCCATCTTGGAACCCTTAGCCAAATTTATGGACATTTTTCTTCGAGTCTCAGTCAAAAATGCCACTTCATATATACAAGATACCTCAGACATGCTCAACAAACTATCCACGGTCAGTCACACACCCAGTAGTTATTTTCTAGTCAGTTTAGACATTGAGTCTCTGTATACAAACATCCCGCAATCGGACGCACTCAAGCTTGTTCAAGAGACGGTTGAAAACAGGATGAGACCGCAGCGTATTCCATCAGAATTTTTGGTAGAATTGACAGAAATTATTCTTCATAACAATTTTTTCTCGTTTGAACAGCAGTTTTACCTCCAAACCCATGGAGTAGCCATGGGTTCGCCCATAGCACCAGACGTCGCCAATCTTTATGTGACTCAATTCGAAGAAAAATATGTTTATCCATCTTCTCAATTCCAGTTCGTCCAATTGTGGTCACGTTACATTGACGATATATTTTTCATCTGGACTCATACAGAAGCACAATTGCTACAGTTTCACCATTGGCTCAACCACATTGATCCACATTTAAAATTCAGCATTGTTTATGATCAAAATTCATTAGCATTTTTAGACATCAAGATTATGAAGGATTCAAAAGGCATCAGCACTACGCTGTTTAGGAAACCCACCGACCGTAACAATTACCTTCGCTTTCAGAGCCATCACCCCAGAAAATTTAAAGAGGGTTTACCGGTGGGCCAATTCTTCAGACTTCGAAGACTGTGTTCAGACATTGAAGACTTTCACATACAGGCTGGTCATCTCCGCAACAGGTTTTTAGAAAGAGGATACCCTGCCCGAGTCATTAAAAGAGCCTACAAAAGGGCAACCTTTTCCGACAGATCTCAGCTACTACAATACAAACATCGTAATGAATCTCCCAGTATCAGCTGCGTTCTACCATACACAGAACTTACCACTCACATCAAACAAGCCATCATGAACAATTGGCACGTTCTCAGTCCCCATTCGCTGTTTCACGAACCCCCAATGTTTGCATATTCTCGAGGTCACAACATCAAACAGAAGGTTGTTAGAGCAGCGCCTCGCTCTCAATGTGGCTCTACATCAGGGTCATTTACAACATGTGGAAAATGCTCTTGTTGTAGTCAAGCTTTGACCGGTTCCCATTGGACTGATCCTCAAACAGGATTAAAAATTGTTCACAAACATCATGTTGATTGTAACACAGATTTTGTAATTTATGTACTTCAGTGTCCCTGTAATAAAATTTACATAGGACGCACCCGACGCAAGATCCGCAACAGACTTGTGGAACACCGGAGTAGGATCAACACTCAGGACATTAAAGCTCCATTGGTTCAACACAGCTTAGCTCATACACACACATTCGATGAATATAAATGGGCTATTTTGGAACACATTCCCCAGCATTGGAGAGGAGGCGATAGAACATCCCAGCTCAACTACAAAGAAAATCGTTGGATCTTTCAACTGCATTCCACGGAACCGCAGGGGCTAAATGAAAGAGTAGAATGGTTTTCCCTCACTTAATATTACATTAAACATGGATACTTTTTAATATTTCACAAGTTGGTTTTCAAATATCACAATCTGTGTACGTTTCTCAATTCTGATTTTACAGCCACCATCACAATTCGGCTTCCCTTCAGACTTTATGGGCCATTTTCAATTTTCTTAGGGGCCATCTAGAAAAAAATTTTTTACCTAGTAAATATGGAGTTTCCCCTACGCGATGCCCTGCACTTTTGATTTCGCATCCGTCCCGTTTTTTCAAAATGGCCACCGCATGACGTCATTGCCCATATATGGACTTCAGCTGGGCTAGTATTTCCCCACACACGTCACTAACCTAATATGGTCATCACCAAATTTGGAGGTGCATGCGTCATTTCCTGCCAGCACTGAACTAATCGACAGGTCCCCTTTAAAACCGGCGTTTTTACCCGCGGTTCCTTGTCACTTTTAGCGGCAAGAATCTCGGCAAGGCTGCTCACTTTCGGGGCACGTAAGTTTAACACTGTTTTACCTGGTTACTGCAACGACAATACTAAGAATATCAACAGACTTTGAAACTGATAAAGATGGTTTATTGCATCTTTTTAACGCACCAGTCTTCCTATTTAGGAGGTTCTTTTTTGTACCCCATATGCGTTTCCTTGTCATGTATTGTCTTTTTAGCGATTTCAGCCAGTGTTTTGCACCGCTTCTTGAATGACCAGAGACATCATTTCAAAGTAAGTTTTTCATTGCTTCCAAATCTTTGCCATTTCTTTGAACCATTAGCCCTTTGGCATTTTTAGAACTCTTTCATTGTATTTCCACACAGAATTGCACCAGCAAACCACCTCCCTGAAGTTCCCTGAGGAAGGAGTCTGACACTCCGAAACACTGCCGTGTTGGAGCGTGCACTTCAGGAAGTATTACTCCCCTGGCTGGTGGAAAACGTTTAGAGCAAACATTTGTAGTGTTTACACAGTGTTTGCTTCTTAAATTCTTACAGCAACCTATGATTATTCAAGCCCAGAGTTGCAAGGGCTTGACACTATAAGCCATTATACTACTGAGGCTATGTATGACGGTTGCAAGTAAGTAAGTCTATATTGAGTTCTACATATAGCTGGATCCTTTGTATTTTGATGGTTTATATGAGAAGCATGCACGTCTCCGTGTTGAGGGCTGATCAGTGGCTGTCGAGATTTATGACACAGTTTCTCTAACCTGGTCAAAGACATTGTCTTCCAAGCATGAAATGCCCACCTACTTATCATGGACATCCTCCTGTAACCAACTAGCTTGCAGCCATGCCATTCATTGTGCCCCAATAGCAGTGGCTGAACCCCTAGTCACTGAATCACAAGACTCAGACTGACAGTATGAGGTGATATTCACATTCCTTTGCTTCCAGGAATGTCTGGTAAAATTCCACATATTCTTTGCCCAAGGAGTCCATGACTGGTCTCATCCTGTTGATGCAATTATGCAAATATTGCATCATATAAAGCTGATGGTTAGCTATCTGAGCATTGGAAAGGTTTTTGAATAAAATGTCTTCATTTTTCTTAAGATGGATTCCACCACTGTCTGATGGGGGAAGTTGACCATCCCAAAACCAGACAACTGTCGCACTTTGTACTTCCAGTTTCCTCATAGTAACATAGTATTGATGGCAGAAAAGGACCAGATGGTCCATCCAATCTGCCCAGCAAGCTTCTTATGGTAGTATCTGCCATTCTTTGTAGGATACCCCCATGTTTTTCTTAAGGGTAGTAACTGCTGCACTGTGCAATTACCTCCAAGTCTTATGATAAGGGCAGTAATATTTACGATCAAAACCTTGCAACTGTCAAACCCATAAACAAACTACTGCTAGCAACATTTTTACTGGGCAAGGAGCCTCCTTGATAATTCAGACAATGATGCTTGACATACTTAGCTTTGGGACTTGGTCGCAGAAGTCGTCCTGTGCTTTTTCCCTTAAGCTGCATTCCAGTAACCCAGACCGTAAAGTTAGGACCCATGTTGGTTGTCGGCTGTATGTAAGTCACCTCCCTTCCCCACCCCCGTAGAAGTGGGGAGCGATGTTGCAACTGAAACAAAACTATCAATGTAGTAATCCCCATGCCTTCTGATAAGGGAAGTAACTGCTGCTCCATGCAAAGTTACCCCCATGCAGCCTCTTTTTCATTTCCATGCTCTAGCCCAGGGGTCAGGAACCTATGGCTCGGGAGCCAGATATGGCTCTTTTGATGGCTGCATCTGGCTCGCAGACAAATCTTTAATAAAAAAGTAAAAATCTAACAAAATCCCCCACCCTCCTGACGCCCCCCAAGACCTCCAAAATTAATTTACTACAACCCCCACCCTCCTGACCCCCCAAGACCTGCCAAAAGTCCCTGGTGGTCCAGTGGGGGTCCAGGAGCAGTCCGAGAGCGATCTCCTGGACTTGGGCTGTCGGCTGCCAGTAGTCAAAATGGCTCCGATGGCCCTTTGCCCTCACTATGTCACAGGGGTTGACCAATGGCGGCGGTAGCCCCTGTGACATAGTGAGGGCAAAGGGCCGTCGGCTGCCAGTAATCAAAAATGGCATCGACGGCCCTTTGCCCTTACTATGTCACAGGGGCTACCGCCGCCATTGGTCAACCCCTGTGACATAGTGAGGGCAAAGGGCCATCGGAGCCATTTTGACTACTGGCAGCCGACAGCCCAAGTCCAGGAGATTGCTCCCGGACCCCCGCTGGACCACCAGGGACTTTTGGCAGGTCTTGGGGGGGGGGTCAGGAGGGTGGGAGTTGTAGTAAATCAATTTTGGAGGTCTTGGGGGGTGTCAGGAGGGTGGGGGTTTTTGTTAGATTTTTACTTTTTTATTAAAGATTTGTCTGTGAGCCCTGGACCCCCACTGGATCACCAGGGACTTTTGGCAGGTCTTGGGGGGGGGGTTTAGGAGGATGGGGGGTTATAGTAAATTAATTTGGCAGGTCTTGGGGGCGTCAGGAGAGTAGGGGGTTGTAGTAAATGAATTTGGTAGGTCTTGGGGGAGTCAGGAGGGTGGGGGGTTGTAGTTAGTATGGCTCTCACGGAATTACATTTTAAAATATGTGGCGTTCATGGCTCTCTCAGCCAAAAAGGTTCCCGACCCCTGCTCTAGCCTTTAGGGATTCACAGTGTTTATCCCACGCCCCTTTCACTGTATTCTTCTTCACCACTTCCTCCGGAAGGGCATTCCAAGCATCCACTACGTTCTCCATAAAGAAATATTTCCTGACATTGGTTCTGAGTCGTCGTCTCAGAGTTTCATTTCATGACCTCTAGTTCTATTGTTTCCTTTCCAACAGAAAAGGTTCAAAGTTCATGCATCCTTAAAACCTTTCAGGTATTTGAAGGTCTATATCATATCTCCCCTGCACCTCATCTCTTTCAGGGTATACATATTTAGGTCCTTTAGCCTCTCCTCATAGGTCTTCCGATACAGATCCCACACTATTTTGGTCGCCTTTATCTGGACCACATCCATCCTGTGTCTGCCTTTTTGAGATACAGTCTCCAGACCTGAACACAATACTCCAGTGAGGCCTCATCAAGGATCTGTACAAAGGCATCACCACCTCGTTTTTTCTGTTGGCTATTTCTCTCTCAAAGCAGCCCAGCATTCTTCTGGCATTAGCTATCGCCTTATCACATTGCTTCGCTGTCTTCAGATGGCCAGATACTATTATCCAAAGGTCTCTCTTTTGGTCATTGCACATCAGTGTTTCATGCCCCATCATATTCAGCTCTTTCGAATTACCACACCCCAGGTGCATGACTCTGCACGTCTTGACACTGAATTCCAACTGCCAAATCTTCAACCACTCTTCAAGCTTTTTTAAATCACTTTTCATTCTCTCTAGTCCTTCAGGCACATCCACTCTGTGCAGATCTTAGCATCTGCAAATAAACAAACTTTACCTTCTATCCCTTCCGCAATGTCACTCACAAAGATATTGAACGGAACCAGTCCCAAAGCCGATCCTGTGGCACTCCGCTTAACACAGTTCTTTTTTCATAGTAGGTTCCATTTACCATTACATGCTGCCTCCTATCAGTCAACCAGTTTGTAATCTACACCACCACCTTGGCACTCATTTCCAAGCTTCTCATTTTATTCACAAGCCTCCTATATAGGACTAGATCAAAAGCTTTGCTGAAATCCAAGTAGATCACATTGAGCACTCTTCCTCGATCCAATTCTCTAGTCATCCAATCAAAACAAAAAAAAAAAAATCAATAATATTGGTTCTATCAAAACAATATTACTGGTTCTATCAAACCAATAATCTTGGTTTGATAGAACCTTCCCATGGTGAAACCATGCTGCCTTGGGTCCAGCCAGCCACCTTACTATAGATAGTTTACTATCCTTTCCTTCACCAGAGTCTATTCACTGAAGTTCAAGAAGTCAGACTTTCCTATATTCTCCCAGGACGAGCAGGATGGTAGTTCTCACAGATGGGTGACATCATCAAATGGAGCCCGTCATGGAATACTTTTGTCAAAGTTTCTAGAAACTTGAGTGGCACAGAGCATACCCAGCAAGCCACCAACTCTGTAGGCACACGTAGTCCCCCTTCAGTCTCCTTTTTTCCGCAGTGCTGTTGCCTCGCGATTGGTGGAACTCTATTTTTCCCTCACGGAAGAATTTCAACATACCAGCATCAGAACTGGCGTCCTCCATGTTGGCACCTCTGCTGGAAAGGCTTGAAGTGCTGCTCGGTGCCTTACCCATGCAGCCTGTACTGGCGGGCCCCCCGGTGCCGTGTCTGCCACTGGTGCCTCTCCCTGTCTCAATCCCGATTCTCGGTTCCTCGGAGGAGGAAGATGCGGCTCCACGCCCATCTCCATGGGTGGTGCCGCCAGTGCTTGATCCCATTCCCGGGCCCTTGGGCCTCCCGGTGCCCCAGCGTCTGTTGCAGGTCCCAGTGCCCTCGATGCCGGTGCAACCACTGTTGGTTCCCCATCAACGACAGTTTGTGCTCATGCCCCATAATTTGGGTTTTGACCTTCCACCTCGACTCAGGCAGTTCAGTGGTGAGGAGATGGCCCCTTACGACCCGTGGGGAGATGCCTCCTCCAAGCACTCCTTGGAGGCCTCAAAGGACCTTGTGTTGGAGCCTTCTCCTCCAGACGAGAGATGCACTCGCCTCCTGAGGACTTATCCTTTGCGAGCTTTGTGCGGGTGATGGCGGAGACCATTCCCTTCTAACTTTTAACCGAAGAGGATGCCCGCCACAAGATGTTTGAGGTCCTCCAATTTGTGGATATCCCTAAGGAGGTGATGGCCGGCCTGGTACACGAGGTCCTCTTGGACCTCCTCTACCGGCTCTGGGAACATCCGTGGCTCTGGTCAACAGAAAGACAGACACCACCTATTTAGTGCAACAGATCCTGGGCTTCCATTAAAGTCAGTTGCCTCACCAGTCAGTGGTAGTGGAATCAGCTCAGAAAAAGGCAAAGTGAACCCGCCCTCACTCCTCTGCCCCTCCAGGGAAGAACCACAGAGCCTTAGGCACTCTAGACTAGAAAGTTTTCCAAGGAGCCATGCTCATCACCTGAATAGCGGCATACCAGTTGTACATGAACCAGTACAACCGGAACCTCTGGAAACAGGTCCAAGAGTTTGCTGAAGGCCTACCACAACAGTTCCAGGAGGGCCTGGAATCCATCCTCCAAAAAGGATTTGAAGCCGGGAAGCACGAAGGGAGGGCGGCATATGGCATCTTTGAGAAAGCAGCAAGGGTCTCAGCAGTGGGCATTAATGCCCTATGCTGGGCCCGGCTGAATGTCTTCTGACTTTCATCTGGAGGTCCAAGACAAACTGGCCAATCTCCCTTGTACAGGAGAAAACCTGTTTGGGGGACAAAATCCAGGATGCAGTGGCCCAACTCAAGGATTAGCATGAGACCCTGCGTCAGTTGTCTACTACCACGTCTGACCCCTCCTCGGTGACCCGCCTGGGCGCCACGTAGAGACCCCAGAAAGCAATTTTACAGGCAACGGAGATATTATCCTCCGACCTCACATGCTTGTCTGGCTCGGGCTATCCAAAAGGACCACCCTCACCAACTGGTACCTTGGGCTCAGGCAGCCCCTCAGCCTAGCCCTGCAACTGGCTTTTGAATGGCACAGAGAGAGCAGCAGCAGCCTATCCCCAGTGCCCGCACAATCCGACCCACCGGTGGGGGGCCGACTCTGCCTATTTGCAAAAATCTGGGCCCCATTACCACCGACCGATAGGTGTTATCCATTGTAACACGGGGTTACCGCCTGAACTTTCTCAATGTTCCCCCAGACTCCCCACCCTCTCCCGCGTGGAGCCTCATGAAACATGCAACGACCCTAGAGCTAGAACTCTCGGCTCTGCTACTGTCCAGAGCCCTAGAACCGGTCCCCCGGGCTTAGCGCAGCCAGAGGTTCTACTCCAGGTATTTTCTCATTCCAAAGAGAACAGGCAGCCTCCGTCCCTTAAACAAGTTCCTCCGGAAAGAGCGGTTCAAAATGGCATCTTTGGGTACCTTACTCCCGCTTCTGCACCAAGGGGACAGGCTCTGCTCTCTCAATCTACAGCAGTGGTTCTCAACCCTGTCCTGGGGACCCCCCCAGCCAGTCGGGTTTTTAGGATATCCACAATGAATATGCATGAGAGAAAATTTGCATACACTGCCTTCATAACATGCACATTTTCTCTCATGCATATTCATTGTGGATATCCTGAAAACCCGACTGGCTGGGGGGGTCCCCAGGACAAGGTTGAGAACCACTGATCTACAGGATGCCTACGCACATATTGCCATTTTTCCGCCTCATTGTAAATATCTTCGCTTCATGGTAGGCCAGTGGCACTTCCAGAACTGGGTTCTTCCCTTTGGGTTCGCCTCCACACCCCGGGTCTTCACAAAGTGCTTGGCAGTGGTGAGAGCACATTTGCATGGAAAGGGGTGCATGTGTTCCCATATCTGGACGATTGGCTCATCAAGAGTTCTTCAAGGGCAGGAGCCCTTCGGTCCCCGAACGTGACGATGGGGGCTCCTCATCAATTTCTCGAAATCCCAGCTGTTGCCATCCCAGTGGCTCAGTTTCATCAGGGCGGATCTGGACAGCACAGTGGCCAAGGCGTTCCTTCCCAGCGAACGCATAGCCACCCTGGCTGGGTTAGCCAGGTCCATCCACAGCCCGACTGCTTCAGCCCGCCTGCTCCTGAAGTTGCTGGGTCACATGGTGTCATCGGTACATGTTACCCCAATGGCCCACCAGGCCTTAAGGGTTACTAGTGGACTCTGCGATCTCAGTGGTATCAAGCCTCTTAAAAAAAAAACCTCTCCACACTGGTCTGGATAACCGAACCACTTTAGCTCTCCCTCGTCTGGTGGGTGCAGGAATCCAATCTGAGCAAGGGGCTTCCTTTTCAGCCCCCGTCTGCTCAGGTGATCCTGACCACTGATGCCTCCAACCTATGCTGGGGGGCCCATGTCAATGACCTCTACACTCAAGAGGTGTGGTTGAAGTCCAAGTTGAGATGCCGGATTAACTCCCTGGAACTCCAAGCGATGCGGTATGCACTCTATGCATTCCAGGACTGGACTATGATCCAGACGGACAATCAAGTGGCCATGTGGTACGTGAACAAACAGGGGATCACAGGCTCGTATCTCCTCTGCCAAGAGGCAGTGCAGATTTCGGCCTGGGTCCTGTCATGTTCCATGCTCCTGCATGCGATCTACCTGGCAGGGATGGAGAATGTGGTGGCGGATCGCCTCAGACATGCCACCCCCACGAGTGGTCCCTCAACCCCTCTGTGGCAGACAAGATCTTCCACCAGCGGGGTTAGCCTAACATGGATCTCTTTGCGTCCTCGCAGAACCACAAGGTGGACCGCTTCTGCTCCCTGCACAGGGAGGGAAAGAGACTAGATGTGGCTGACTTCACCCACTCCTGGAGTGCGGGTCTCCTGTATGCATACCCTCCGATTCCACTCATAGGCAAGAATCTCATGAAGCTACAACAGGACCAAGGCTCTATGATCTTCATAGCCCCGCCTTGGCCATGACAGGTCTGGTTTCTGATCCTCTGTGACCTGTCAGACCAGGAGCTCATAACACAGGACCAGGGCAGGCTACACCACCCGAACCTCCGTTTGTTGGGCCTCACAGCCTGGATGTTGAAAGGCTAGTGCTGCAGTCCCTCAACCTTTCTGACAATGTCTTGCAAATCCCGGTAGCTTCACGTAAGCCTTCCACGCAGAAGTCCTATCATGTGAAGTGGAGGAGGTTCTCGCCCTGGTGTGCGGAACAGGGTCTTGACCCTTTCACTTGTCCAACACCTAGGCTTTTGGACTACCTTTGGCGCCTCTCGGAGTCTGAGCTACAGACTACCTCAAGCCAGGTACATCTGAGTGCCATCAGTGCCTACCACCACGGAGTGGGCAACACTCAGATCTCTGTGCAGCCCCTAGTAGGGCGCTTCATGAGAGGCCTACTTTAACTGATGCCTTCACTGCGTCCTGTTGTGGCCTGGGACCTCAACATAGTGCTGGTGTTGCTCATGCAGCCTCTGTTTGAGCCCCTGCGCTCCTGTGAGTTGAAGCACCTCACCTGGAAGGTCATCTTCCTAGTGGCAGTTACTTCTGCTCACAGAGTCAGTGAGCTGCAGGCCCTAGTGACCTATCTTCCTTACACGAGGTTCTTCCACAACAGGATGGTGTTGCGCACTCACCCTAAGTTCCTGCCTAAGGTGGTGACTGACTTCCATCTGAATCAGTCCACCATGTGCCCACCTTTTTCCCCCCAAGGCCGCACTCTCATCCTGGTGAGTGGGCTCTGCACACCTTGGACTGCAAGCGTGCTCTCATCTTTTATCTAGAGCACACCGCACTCCACCTAACTCTTTGTTTCCTTTGACAAGAACAGACTTGGGAGTTGCAGTGGTCAAGCAGATCCTGTCCAATTGTTTGGCGGACGGACTACATCGCTTTCTGTTAAGAGCAAGCGGGCCTTCTGCTCGGAGGCCGAGTGAAAGCGCACTCAGTAAGGGCCATGGCAGTGTCAGTAGCACACTTCCGAGCAGTCCCTATTGCCTAAATCTGTAAGGCTGCGACATGGAGTTCTCTCCACACCATCCCAGCCCATTACTGTCTGGACAAGGATGGTTGACAGGACAGCATCTTTAGCCAATCTGTCCTCCGCAAACTATTCCCAGTGTGAGAACCCAATTCACCCTACCTAGGGTCCAATATGAGGTTCAGCCTGCCCCATTGTTGCCAACAGCACCCGTTATGCCTGGTGCATGTTATTGGGTGCCTGTTGGCCCAGCGTGTTCTGGGGCAGCCTGCAGCTTGGTATTCACCCATATGTGAGGACTACCATGCTGCTTGTCCTGGGAAAAAACAGAGTTGCTTACCTGTTACAGGTATTCTCCCAGGACGCAGGATGTTAGTCCTCAGGAAACCTGCCACCCCGCAGAGTTGAGTTCGTCTGAGTTTTATTTTATTTTTCGCTCATTCTTTTCTGCTTTGATACGAGACTGAAGGGGGACCCTGTGTGACTCCGGGGTTGGTGGCATGCTGGGCATGCTCATTGTGCCAGTTCTGTGACGGGTTCCATCTGATGATGTCACCCATCTGTGAGGACTACTATCCTGCTTGTCCTGGGAGAACACCTGTTACAGGTAAGCAACTCTACTTTCTGGTCTGGAGTTCTTGAAGAATTTTATGAATTGGCAAGATAGTATGACAAATCTGGCAGCGAGGAATGCTCCAGTGGTTTCGTCGGAAGGTCCAAAGGAATACCCATCAAGCTTGAATCAGATGAGGGTGGGAGGCTCATCCACAATCCTGAAGAGGACCAAGATGACAATAGAGGATCTTGATGGTCCCGGGGGTTTTGTTTCCTGTGAAGCCTGGGAACGAGATCTCCTGTGATCTTCCTCCTCTGATTGGTGATAACTCCCTTCTGAGATTACCGAAAGAGCTGACCCCCCAAGGGGATGGATGCAGCTGTACTCCCCCCTTGAGGGATAGGACTTGTGATCTGTGATAACCCCAGATGTAGAAACCCCTGGCTGCTACTGGCAGCTAGCAATGTGAATAAAGTTCTAAGCAACTCCACTATCTGGTTCACTAGTTGGTTCCTCTGTGGTGGTTTTAAGGAACTTATATCTTCCTTGGAGACCATGACGAGATCATCAATCTGGAAGGCATCCCTGACTGGATCTCCTGAGCCTGCCTAGATACTAGAACTACTGGCAAGATGGTGCTGATTGGATCCGGTTTTCCAATCTTCTGATGTGAGTCCCTCTCCAATGCCATTAGAGGACCTGCAGCTGTCGGATGACTGTAGTAAAGATGAGAGGAAGCCATTAGGAAGCTTCATAGCCAAAAGGTAGAGGGGACTTGCATAGTCACCCCTCGGATCTCGCAAAGACCCTTGGTCTTGGCTCTGGTCTGGCACTGATTGCGTTGCAGTGTTTGATGCCCGGTCTCTCAAGTGCTCTGCTCTTTGGCAGTACCTTATGCTCCAATGGTGCCAATTACATCAGTGACATTGGGCCCTTCTGTACAGAGGCCTCATGCTTCAATGGTTTGAACCATGCCATGCTCTGGTGCTTCAGTGGTACCAACCCTGCCGGATGCTTCTCTTTCCGTGGCACCAACCATGCCAAAGCTCCCTGTGCCAGTATCCCCAGCCTAGCAGCAGAATTCTCTGGGTCCTTCAGTAGTGCATCAGGGTCCTTAGGCCTTTTCCCATGCTCCAGGGCTGTGTTGACTGATGCCTGGCACTTCGTGGAGCCTTTTATTGATTCACTGTGCATGAAACTCACTAATGAGGTGTTCAGTCATTTTATACACCTGGTTTTTCTGTGACCTGGTCACAAGTGAAGCAATTAGATGAACTACGGTATGGCCCCAGGCACCTATAACAGAGGTCATGTCCATCACACATCTTATGCCCACAGATGCAGTCTTTGAAGCCGCTGACTGTAGGCTTCTTGAGACCACATTTTTCTTTTTTTTCCTCGGCAGTACTGAAGTGCTGCCGAGGCAGAAAAAGTTAGCAAAAAAAAATATGATAAAAAAAAAACTGACAAGAGAGATCCATGTCCAGATGACAGTTCGAACAAAAACTGACTGAGGGGCTCATGAGGCAGAGTTCACATGGGAACTCCCGCATATGCGCAACAGAGCAAAAGCTCTATCAAGCTCAGAGAAAGTGGTCCATTTGGTGCCATCAGATGATGTCATCCATGTGTCATGATTAATTCAGGCCTGCTTGTTGACAGAGAAAAATCTCTCACAAAGCAGTTTTGCTTACCTGTAAGCAGGGCTGTCCGCAGACAGCAGAATGAATCAGCTATAACAAGTGGGCGATATCATCCGATGAACAGAAACGGACCCAGCTCTCAGAGCTCAGTAAAAACTGAGTATGTGTGGGAGTTCCCGCATGCACTACCTTGTGAACCTTCAGTCTCTTCCAAAGCTTAAGCAAAGTAGTTGACTTGCAAGGGAGGCGGTCAGGGATTAAGTATAGCTAATCTATTTTGCTGTTGACAGAGAACCCTGTTTACCAGTAAGCAAACTTGCTTTCTCTATCAACGGGCAGGCAAAAATTTGCCATAACACATGGGGAGTCCCAAGCTGAGGGTTGTATAACAGAGCAATTACATAAAAGAAACCCAGTCCCACCAGGTGGAGAGTGGTATATGAACACGCTGTGCAGAACTACTTGTCCAAAGTTACTGTTTCCTTGCAACATGCTGTCCAGAGAATAATGGGACATGAAAGTATGAACAGATGACATACATCTTCAATAGAAGAAGCCCGGAGATGAGCCATGGCTTTCACTTGATAAGCCTTGACATCTATAATCTGTAAGGCAGTCCAGGCGTAACAGTACACTATATAGTAAGCTAACCAACTGAACAAGAGTTTGTTTAGCAACTGCCCTTCCTAATCGTTGGGCTCATTAGACATGAACAGTTAAGAAGCTTGATGGTGAGGTGGAGACCTCTTTAGGTAATACACTTAGCGCTCTCTTACAGTCCAATAAGCGAAGAGCCTGGTCTTTTTGGTGCACATGTAATCTTGAAAAGAGTGTAAGCTAGCACAATAACTCGAGTAACATGAAATGCAGATACTACTTTCAGAAGGAATTTAACGTGAGTTCAAAGTGGCATTGGATAAACACTATGGATCCCTAAAGGATAGAAAATGGAAATGAAGAAAAGAGCGATTGGGGGTAACCCTTAACCAATAAGCCTTGATACTTTTCATGCAACTCCATCATTGCTCTCCGCTTCAACGGCAGGGGAAAAGGGGAATTAGATTTAGATACAAACAATTAGGGCCCTGACTTTTATGGTCTGGGGAACTGACAAGCACGGGGATAGCCTGCATGGAACAGCAATTATTACTCTTAAGAGAAGGTAAGAGATTACTATCCTTAACCATTAAGCCTTGATGCAACTACATCAACTCACCGCTTTGATGGCGGTGGAGAGATATTGGATTCAGATGACAACCAACACAAGCCCTGACTTTTATGGTCTGGGGTACTGATATGCCGACATAAGTGAAAAAACTTCTAATCCAAGTTCATAAGCAAAACACATCAGCACTGTTTCAATTTTCAAGGCGGCTCATCACCCAGCAAGTGTTGCTAGCAGTAAAACTTTAGCAAAATTGCTTACCTTGTAATAGGTGTTATCCCAGGACAGCAGGATGTAGTCCTCACATATGGGTGACATCGGTAATGGAGCCCTATGTACGGAAAAACTTCTTTAAAAGTTTCCATGAAACTTTTGACTGACACCAGAGTGCCTACTGAGCATGCCCAGCATGCCATGATATTCCCTGCCACAGGGGCCTTCAGTCTCGTTTTGTAGCAATAAGCATTAGCCAAAAATAAAATAATAAAACGTATCGGACCCAACTCCACGGGGTGGCGGGTGGGTTTCGTGAGGACTACATCCTGCTGTCCTGGGATAACACCTATTACAAGGTAAGCAATTTTGCTTTATCCCAGGACAAGCAGGATGCTAGTCCTCACATATGGGTGATTAGCAAGCTAGAGGCTGAGTCATTTTGTAGTGAAGCAACAGTGAAGTATTGTTGATGAAATGAATCAGCCGAAGATCACAGCAGGTTGGATGTAGAAGGAGTTGGGATTATACTGGAAACAAGTTCTTTAAGACAGATTGTCCATAGGCTGAATCTGGTCTTCCCTCTTTGTCTAAACAGTAGTGAGCTGCAAAAGTGTGAAGAGAACTCCATGTTGCTGCTTTACAAATGTCCAGAATAGGCACAGAGCGAAGGTGTGCTACTGAAGTTGACATTGCTCTGACTGAGTGTGCTTTTACTCGCCCTTGAAGAGTAAGGCCTGCTTTTTCATAACAAAACTGTATGCAATCTGCTAGCCAGTTTGACAGAGTATGCTTACCCACTGCTTTACCTGGTTTGTTTGGATCATAGGATACAACAGCTGACTGGATTTCCTTTGGGCTGTTGTGCGGTTTAAATAGAAGGATAACGCACGCTTACAGTCCAAAGTGTGTAAGGCTCTTTCACCCTGATGGGAATGAGGCCTAGGAAAGAATGTTGGTAAAACTATTGATTGGTTCAAATGAAATTCCGTGACAACCTTAGGAAGGAATTTTGGATGCGTACGGAGGACTACCCTGTCATGTAGGAACTTTGTAAAAGGTTCGTATGGGACTAGCGCTTGTAGTTCACTGACCCTTCTAGCTGATGTAATGGCTATGAGAAATACCGTTTTCCAAGTAAGGTTTTTAAGGTCACAGGTATTTATGGGTTCAAATGGAGAACGCATAAGCCTAGTTAATACTACGTTCAGGTCCCATTGTATGCTTGGGGAATGAACTGGAAGTTTAATGTGAGTTAGGCCTCTCATGAACTTACTGACGAGAGGCTGTGTGGAGATAGGTGCATCTCCCAGCTTGTTATGGTAAGCTGAGATTGCACTTAAGTGTACCCTTACAGATGACGTCTTAAGACCAGAGTCTGAGAGATGGTAAAGGTAATCTAGTAGCGAGGTAGTGGGGCAACTGTCTTGTGTGAAAGGCAGTCCTTGAATGCATGCAGCGCATAGCGTATAGCTCGAAGCTCCAGGAAGTTTATTTGAAAAGAGGCTTCGAGCTTTGTCCACTTGCCCTGTGTCTTTAGATGACCAATGTGTGCTCCCCACCCTAAGGTGGATGCATCTGTAGTCAAGGTTACTTGTGGAACTGGTTGCTGGAAAGGTAGGCCTTTGAGCAGGTTGTTCATTGATGTCCACCAGATGAGTGCAGATCTGAGCTCTGGTGTGATATGAATGGGAGTGGACATTGATTGAGTGGCCTGTATCCACTGTGCTTTGAGTGTCCATTGCAGTAGTCGCATGGTCAATCTGGCCATGGGAGTTACGTGAACTGTGGAAGCCATGTGCCCTAGAAGAATGAGGCACTGGTGAGCTGTTACCTGGAACTGATTTCGAAGAGTGTGAGTCAAGATGACAAGTGTTTGAGCATGGTCTCTTGGAAGAAAAGCTTTTGCTATTGCAGTATTTAGCTCTGCACCTATGAACTGTATAAGATGAGTTGGTGACAGATGGGATTTCTGGTAGTTGATGAGAAATCCCAAGGAGTGAAGCACATGGATAGTGAGCTTGAGAGACGTGAGAGCTCCTCCTTTTGTTTGACTCTTGATGAGCCAATCGTCCAGATAAGGGAACACATGCACTCTCTGTTTGTGGAGGTGTGCCACTGCTACAGCCATGCACTTTGTGAATACTCGTGGGGCTGATGCAAGGCCGAATGGCAGCACTCTGTATTGAAAGTGTTGATCCTTTACCAGAAATCGCAAGTACTGGCGATGAGGAGGAAAGATGGGAATGTGAGCATAGGCATCTTGAAGATCCAGAGAGCAGAGCCAATCTCCCCTTTGAAGAAGAGGTAGAATGATGCCTAAGGACACCATCCTGAATTTTTCTTTTTTGAGAAATTTGTTGAGATTTCTGAGGTCTAGAATGGGTCGAAGGCCTCCTGTTTTCTTTGGAATGAGGAAATATCGGGAGTAGAATCCCCTGCCCTTTTGAGGTCCAGGAACTGGTTCTATGGCCCTGGCTCTCAGAAGGGTGGATAATTCTGTTTGAAGAATCATGGAATGTTGATTTACCGTCCAAGATGGAAGTGGTGGGTTTTCTTTTGGAACAGTAAGAAAATCTAGTCTGTAACAGTGAGCTGTGATGGATAACACCCATTGGTCGGTGGTGATGGAGGCCCAAATGCTTTGGAAGTATGTTATTCGACCCCCTACTGGTATATGTGGGAACGGGTTGAGAAGGCCGCTGCTCTCTGGATTGTTTTAAAAACCAGATGTAGTGGCAGTTTGTGGTGGTGGTTGTGCCCTTGCAGGCCTCTGCCTAGGTTGTTGGCGTTGAGGTGGGCGGGCTGCTCTGGGTCTACTTGCTGGGGGATAATACCTGCATGGACGGTAGTAAGGACGTCTGGTATCACGCTTTGGAACCCTCCTTGTAGAAGGTTGAGTATCCTGAGGTATTAAGGATAATTGCTTTATGGTTTCTGTGTGGTCTTTCATAGTTGCCACAGCTTCTTTTACCTTCTCCCCAAATAGGTTGTCCCCCAAGCAAGGAAGATCAGCCAAGCGTTCTTGGACCTCTGGACGAAGATCAGAGGCCTTTAGCCATGCCCATCTGCGTGCAGCTATGCCTGAAGCAGAAAGTCTTGCTGCAGTCTCGAAGCAGTCATAAGTGGCTCTGACCTCGTGTTTAACTGATTCGAGGCCTTTATGGACAACATTCTGGAATGGCTCTTGATACTGCTCAGGGAGAGAGAGAGCTAGGTCTTGAACCTGCTTCCAGAGGTTCCTTTGATACTGGTTCATATATAACTGGTATGATGTTATCTTGGATACCAGCATGGAACCCTGAAAAACCTTGCGTCCTAGGTTATCCAGAAATCTACTTTCCTTCCCAGGTGGTGTAGATGAATGGGATTTCAGTCGCTTCGCCTTCTTCTGGGCGGATTCTACGACGACTGATTGGTGGGGCAACTGAGATTTTTGAAAACCTGGGATAGGTTGTACCAAATAAGTTGCCTCTGACCTTTTATTGACTGCTGAAACTGATCCTGGGTGTTCCCATATCCTGTACTGAAGGTCTTGAAAAACTTCATGAACAGGTACTGCCAACATTTCCTTAGGAGGATCTACAAATTGTAGAACCTCTAATGTTTTCTGTCTTGCATCCACCTCTGTTTGTAGTTGGAAGGGGATGGTATCAGCCATATCCCTTACAAAATTTGTAAAGGAAAGGTCCTCAGGAGGTGAATTCCTGTGGTCGTCAGGTGGAGAGGGTTCTGAAAATATATCTCCATCTGAAGAATACTCTGAACTGGTGTCAGTAGCCATGTCCCGTGGAGTGTGGTGAGTGACTGGTATTATGGAAGGTTCTTTAGGCCTTGATGGTAGAAGAGGAGAATGAGGCCTTGGAGGTCTTGGTATTCCAGAGGGGGCCTGGAATAGGCTCTTCTGGTGTTTCATTTGAAAGGATATCCAGGAGAGTGTCTAATTTGGTGATAAAAGGATGTAGCATCGAGACATCCTTCGTTGGCATCGGTGCAGTCACCGGTGGCACCGGTGAGGGTACCGGGGTAGGCATCGGGAGCGGTTCCCGTGGCATCGGTGCCGGCGGTTTCAAAGGCGATGGTTCTCCCGGCATCGGAATCGGCATCGATGGAAGTGTCGATGGCTGTGGCGGAATCGCATCGCGCAGAGCCTGGTGCACCGCTTGACGTATATATGTGTCAAGTTCCGCTCTCATAGCTGGTGATGCCAGAGCAGCTATGGAGGGAGGCGGTGATGGCGATGCCGATACCCCCTCAGAGCCCTGAGGGGGTACGGAACCCGGCACCGATATCGGTGGGGATCGCCCTGGATCAGTAGGCCTCGAAGCCTCCGCACTCGTCCGAGGTATTTTTGCGGGTGAGGCCGTACCTGTCTATGGGTCTTCGGTCATCGGTGCTAGTCGTCGATGCCGGTGACGGTGTTTGTCCTTCTGTTTTTCACTCCCAGAAGTGGACGCCTTCGATGATATTGACGGTGAAGGCGTAGAAGCGTCTCCAGCTTCCGGGCGACTTTTCTTCAGTAGTACCTGCTGGATGGATCCTGATGGCGATGACCGAACTGAAGTCGATGCCTTCGGAAGCAATTGTATATTAAACAATTGCTCCATTTTTTCAGCACGGCGACGACGGCCTTTTGAGGTCATCTCCGCACATAAAGTACACGATTTTATGTTGTGATCTTTGCCTAGGCAAAGAACATATTCCAAGTGCGGGTCGGTTATCGACATATTCCGCGCACAGTTCGGGCATTTTTTGAACCCGGAGGCCATTTTGCCGGACAGCCGTCGACGGCGATGACCAAAAATTATCGGTACCGGCCGGAAACCGAATGGAAAAAAAGTTACCGCGGTGTAATTGAAGGGAAACCCTTGCAGTGGATATGAATTTTTTCCTGAAAAGTTAAAGTTTTCTAAAGTGGTGAATTCACCACAGGACTCCAATTAAGCCGCGATGCTGCTTGCTTCGCGGAAAAAAGAAGACTGAAGGGAGACCCCTGTGGCAGGGAATATCATGGCATGCTGGGCATGCTCAGTAGGCACTCTGGTGCCAGTCAAAAGTTTCATGGAAACTTTTAAAGAAGTTTTTCCGTACATAGGGCTCCATTACCGATGTCACCCATATGTGAGGACTAGCATCCTGCTTGTCCTGGGATAATATGGGTTATTATAAGGCTTGGGAATAACTGCACAGAGCAGTAGTTGCTATCCTTCAGAGAAACATGGGAGTGGCCTGCATGGCGCAGCAGATACTACCATAAGAAGTTTGCTGGGCAGACCATTTGGTCCTTTTCCGCCATCATTAATATATTTTGAAAAACTGAAGGTATGGTGAATAAAAAAGCAGAGCCTGTAGTTCACTTACTCTTCGTGCCAAAGTGATGGCCACGAGAAACATTTTCCAGTTGAAAAATTTGAAAGGAGGTTTCCTAAGCAGGTCCGAAAATATGGAATACATTGCCTTTAGACTTAAGGCTAGAGTCTCACTCAAAATCATTTAAGAAGAAACTTAAGACATGGCTATTCGAGCAAGCATTCGAGCATGCATTATCATAGTCAGACTCAGCCCCTGGATTCTTACTCTTATCTGATTTTATTTCATTATAATATATTTATTTTATTCTATTTATGCTGTTTTTTTAACTTATTTTGCTGTACTTTCATTTATTTTCTTTATTATAATTAACAATTTATAGGTAGTTTGAGTTAATTTTAATTAGATGCATTTTTATTTTAATCTAAATAATTTATATACCTTTATGAATGCAAACTACCGTAGTTTGATCATGTCATGTTTATTGTATAGATGTAAACCGATATGATGTCTCCACGAACATCGGTATACAAAAAGTGAATAAATAAATAGGACTACACTGAGGTCCTGAGGCACTGGAGGTTTACTGATTGGAGGCTTGGTATGTCATAGTCCTTTCATGAACTTTGATATTAATGGGTAAAGAGAGACTAGAGCCCCTTCCACCTGCTGGTAATGCACTACAATGGCACAGAGATGAACTTTGACTGAAGAGGTTCTAAGCACTGAGGATGAGAAGAACAGATATTAAAGGAAGTCCCTCAGATCACAGGAGAAGGGATCCAGCTGGCTAGTCCTATACCAAATCGAGAACCTCTTTCTACTTCTATTATATATTATTTCTAAAGTGCTATTAGCAATATGCAGCGCTGAACATGCACATCTAAGAGACAGTCCTGCTGCACAGAGCAAGAATCATGAGAGGTCTAGAACGGGTAGATGTGAATCGGTTTTTTTACTCTTTCGGATAATAGAAAGACTAGGGGGCACTCCATGAAGTTAGCATGTGGCACATTTAAAACTAATCAGAGAAAGTTCTTTTTCACTCAACCCACAATTAAACTCTGGAATTTGTTGCCAGAGGATGTGGTTAGTGCAGTTAGTATAGCTGTGTTTAAAAAAAGGATTGGATAAGTTCTTGGAGGAGAAGTCCATTACCTGTTATTAATTAAGTTGACTTAGAAAATAGCCACTGCTATTACTAGCAACAGTAATATGGAATAGACTTAGTTTTTGGGTACTAGCCAGGTTCTTATGGCCTGGATTGGCCACTGTTGGAAACAGGATGCTGGGCTTGATGGACCCTTGGTCTGACCCAGTATGGCATATTCTTATGTAGAAGTATATTTATTGTAGAGAAGTACTTTCAGGCCGATGCAATATTTGCAGAGGAAAAACGGGCACTCGCTTTCCTAACGCGCACCCATCTACCTCTCCCAGGCATGCAATGCAGTAGGCTAATGAGCCGCTGCGTTAAAAAGGAGGCGCTAGGGGAAATTATGAGTCCCTAGCACCTCCTTGGCATCGGGCATCCAGGAGAAGTGGCTGTGTGTTGGTTAGGAAAAAACAGATGCTCATAAATTGAGCGTCCGTTTTCCTAATCAGACCACCAGCAAGACTTTTTTTTTTTTTTACATTTTTTTCCCCCTCTTTGCTACTTTCTATGATTCCTCTGACAATATCTCCACGATAAGTTGGAAGAACCACAGAAAAGCAGTATTTTCTGGTTTTCTGGAAACTTTTGGGGCTCCTCGAGACTTAAAACGCCAGCTCCAGGGCTGGCATTAATTTTTAAGGGTAAAAAAGTGCGCATCGGGCACACATTTCTTTTTTTACATAAGGGGGTACTAGCTAATAGCCTCATCCATGTTGCATTTACAAGTGATGAGTGCTATTTGCTTTGCGCTGGTTTAGATGCGCTAATCACCTCATTGAATAAGGGATCATGGATGTGCGACAACCAGGCGATAACCTGTGTGCTAGCCTGAGCGCACAGTATTGCATTTGCCTATTAGAATTTAAAAGCAGTTTCAAAAAGGTGAATTTTTAAAGTAGACTTGAATACAGCTAAAGAGGGAGCAGGACGCACCAACTCAGGAAGTCTATTTCAGCATATGACACAGCAAGGTGGAAAGTGCAGAGCTGGGGAGTTGGCAGTTTAGGAGAAGGGCACAAATAAGAGAAACTTGCCCAAAAAACAGAGTTTATGAAGAGAGATGTAGGGAGACAGAAAAATAGGTAGTGAAGAGCTGCAAAGTGAATGCATTTACAGGTAAGAGAAGCACGAACTGTATGTGGAAGCCGACAGGGAGCCAAATTAAGCGACTTGAGAAGAGGGGCTACATGATCATAGCAACACTGAAGATAGGTAAGTCATGCAGTAGAATTCTGAATAGACTGTAGCAGAGAAAGACAGCTCAGCGTGAGGCCAGCAAAAAGCATACTGCAATAGTCTTAAGCAGGAGATAATAAGAGTGTTTGAGTATTTTGGTAGCATGCTCTGAAATGAAGTGACAGATTTTCGCAATGAACCAACACATTTTAGCAGTGTTTTGGGTGTACGAAGAGAAAGAGAGGCATTAAAGATGACCCCAAGTTTGTGGGGCCAAAAGAAATGGGAGGAATAAAATGTCATTGACAAGACAGAAAAAAAAAAGGTTGTAGGTTTGAAGTTGAAGACAAGAAGTTCCATCCTGGCCATGTTTAAGGTAGTGATGGGACATTCAGGCAGTAATGTCAGACAAGCAGGCTGAAGTCTGGAACAGGATTTGAGGTGGAATTTTTGGTATACAGAGGGAGAGAGCTGGAAGTAATCAGCATAAAAGTGGCACTGAAAGCCGTGGGAGGAGATCAGAGCATCAAGGGAAGATGATAGAAAAAGAGAAGAGGACCCAGGACAGAGCCTAGAGACACATCAACTGATAGAATAGCAGTGGAGAAACACACCCCACACCAGAGAATACAATACAATTACTATTGGCGAGGGAAGAAGAAAACCAGGACAGAGCAGAATCCTGAAATCCAATAGAGTACAATATTTCAAGGAATAGACAGTGCTTAATGATGTCAAAAGCAGAGGATAGGTCACAGAACATGAAAACTGAATAAAGGCCGTTGGCCTTGAGGAGATCGTTTAAGACGGACCAGGGGGCACTCCATGAACTTAGCAAATAGCTCATTTAAAACAAATCAAAGAAAATTATTTTTCACTCCGCGCATAGTTAAACTCTGGAATTCATTGCCAGAGGATGTGGTTACAGCAGTTAGTGTAACTGGGTTTAAAAAAGTTTTGGATAAGTTCCTAGAGAAAAAATCCATAAACTGCTATTACAGTAATTAATAAGCAATACTAGGCTTGTGATTTATCTAATGTTGGGGTACTTGTGACCTGGATTGGCCACTGTTGGAAACAGGATACTGGGCTTGATGGACCCTTAGTCTGATCCAGTATGGCATTTTCTTATGTTCTTATGACTTTGGCAAGAGCTATTTCTAAGGAATGTAGAGGGCAAAAGCCGGACTGGCATGGATCCAGAATGGATTGAGACAAAACATCAAAACGTTTTGAAGAGGTACAGCACATTCAAGCAGACTGGATGCAAAAGGGAGGAGGGAAATGGGATGGCAGGCAAGTGAAGGATTTTTGAGGAGTGGGGCGATCCAGCATGTTTGAAGAAAGGAGGAAGAGACCAACTGAGGATGTGACAGGCATAAGATAGAACTGAGGAGTTGGGTGTGAATGGGAACAGAGGAACCAAGTAGCAAGTCTGGAGGAAGAAAAAGATGGGCAATTTCCTCTTCCGTGATTTCTGAAAAGAAAGCAAGCATGGCAGACACCAAAGGAAGGGGAGGTGAGATCAAGTGGGGGCAGAGGTGGCAGTCTAGAGGCGAATTCTTGATTCATCTTGTCAGTCTTTTCATGGAAGACACCATGGCTGGGCTGAGAGCGAAGGGGAGATTGAGGCAGTTTGAGGAGGGAAGCAAGCATAGCAAACAGACAGTGAGGGTTGGAGGAAAAGTGCATTTGTTAATTGGCCATAATAATCTTGCTTGGCATGTGTAACAGTGAACCGGAAGGAGGTAAGCATGAATTTGAAATGAAGTCAGCATGGGAATGGGACTTCAGCCAGAGACGTTCTGCAGAGTGGGCACAGGAATGTAGGAGGCAAACTCTGGAGGTGAGCCAAACTGGGGTCTGGCATGCCTTAGACTAGAGGATGCTGAAGGGGTGGAGTAAGTGTCTAAAGCAGAGGAAAGGAAAGTGCTATAAAAAGAAACTGCCTCATCGGCACAATCTGACAAGGATATAGAGGAGAGATGAGAGTACTAGAGAGGATGCTGTGGTCAATAGTCTGGATAGTTGTAAAGGTGTTGGCACTGATAGGACTACACTGTGGGGAAGGGCGTTTAAGAGGGAGGGTTATCAGATGATGGTTAGAGAGGGGATGAACAGTTGGAATCAAAAGACTAGGTCAAGGCAGTGACCATGCTGGTGAGAGGGAAAGGTAGAATAGAGTTTGAGATCAAATAAAAGAGGTTAAGATGAAAATTCTGAGGCAAAAATAAATAAATCAGATGGAATCAACACGGGGGGCTAAAGTCCCTAAGAATATGGGTAGGGGAAAATGGTTTGAAGAAGAAAGAAAGCCAGGAATCGGTCAGCAAGGAAAATGGAGGGGGACTTATCAGGGGTTACAGCTACCCAGAGTGAAAGTGGGGTGAAAAGATAGATGGAGAGGACCTCAAATAAGGAAAAGGAATGGGCTTGAAGTGGAAGCAGAGGTTGAAACCTGCAGGAGAGAGTAGCAGCCCTGTAAACTGGCCTTGAGTGAAGGCCAGCTTACAGGAAACAGAGCAGGCATTTCAGAGGGAACCTGAAAAAGGGAGAGAAGAAGCAGGAAGGAGAGGGATAAGAATAAGGCTGTAGGAGTGATGGGTTGAAGTATATGGTCAGGGTAACATTTGCTTTGAAAAGCCAGGATTGGGAATGATGTCTCCTGCTGAAAGAAATCAGAGGAGGAAGAGGAAGAGTACAGAGAGAAGCAGAAGTGTGATCACAGTGATGAGCAAAGATGCTCTCAGAGAGAGTGGTGAAGGCCGGGTAAGAGTTAGAATTCTCTGTAGCTGAAAAGCAAGAGTAGAAGACAGAATGGCTGGGGGGGGGGGGGGTTTCAAGTGGGGAGCAAGTCTAGGGAAGGTAAACATCAGTAAAAGAAAGCAAAATGAAGTCATAGGAAGTAGCAAGAAGGAAAAAAAATGCTGCTGGCTAAAAGCCTGTGTTGAGAAATGCTGGCTCCATGGCTTACTACTTGAGGAGTAAAGCGTGGAAGATGCGCAGTTCTCAATGGATTGTGATGATCTGTGGCCAGTTGTTTTGTTCCATGTTAAGGCTTTATAATTATGTTAGGAAAAATACAAGAATAGCAACAAAAATAGGAAGGGAAAATGGGTGTGATTAAAGCATGGAAGCTAAGGTAGGTGGATAAGGGACTTAATATGTCAACTGAAATGGCTGCGTTCAAATATGGGGCAGAATTCCCTCTCCCAATAGCACAAACTAGCACAGAGATGCCTGCTTCTACCACCGGCTGTGAGAAGTCATGTCAAATGAACCAAATATACCAGTCAGGCTGCAGAGTTGCCCCTCCATACACCAGTGGTGTAGCCAGAAATGAATTTTTGGAGGGGCCCAAGGTTAACATGGGTGGGCAATACACATACAGATCTAGGCCCCTTATCGATAAATAATGCCTTAGCATGCACCCTAAATGGATTGCTGAGGAATCTGCAACAGCCATCATGCATCATGAGTGACATTTTAAAATATTTTAATTCTATTGTTGCTAGCACTTAACTAAATTAAAAATGCATTAATCTGTATTAATTTATTTGATATTTATTGCAGTTTATAAATGTTTACTTTTTAGATGATATTGTGCAAAGAACACAACAGAAACAACAGATCCAATCACATAATAAAACAAATATCAATATATTATTTTATGAATACTCTTTCCAAAAATGCATAGAACTAAAATACAGCAATAATTATCATAAAAATATTTGCAACAGGTGCAGAACAGATCTAGGTCATGCAAAAAAAAACAAACAAGTTTAAAATTCTGATATCACCTAAATGACAGCAAAACAAATTCCTTTCACTGCCAAACACTTTGCAAAATAACACAAACCTCTGCAAAATAAATACCTATAAACTTCCCATGGCATAGCATAACAGCAGTAACTCTCAGGACTCAAAAAGCAGCAACCTTATCTACAAAAATGCAGCACGGCAAACATTACACCATGCCCTATAACATTAAAGAAATGCACATTCCCAAAGATGGCATATTCCAATCGCTGAAAGGCTAAATCTTTTTTTTTTTACCTTTGTTATCTGATGTTATTTTTTAAATGGTTGGTCCCAGTCTCTGTTTTCCCCTTGTCTGTCTTTTCCTTATTCTGTTTTTCAAGGTCTCTATTATTCTATGTTTTTTCTCTCTCCTGTCTTCTTTCCTGACTCCTTCATACACACATATTCTCTCACATACACACTTTCTCTCACACAGGATCCCATTCTTCTATGCTCTCTCTCACATACACAAAGGCTCTTACTCCCACACACAGGCTCTCGCACTTACACGCTCTTTCACGACAGGCTCCCACAAACACACATACAGGCTCTCATACTCTTATACATATGCTCCCATTCCCACAAACAAAACACACAGGCTCTCACTCTCACAAATGCAGGATCCCACTCCCATAGATACATACACGCTCAGGTTCTCACTCTCACATGCTCTCTTACACACAGCTGGCACAAATGAAGGAGCAGAATGGATGCTTTCTGGTGAGGGTTCTTTCTTTGACTCCTCTTCTCAGCTGTCGGTGGAATGAGTCCACTGGGGGCCTCGCTGGCCTGCTTCACTTTTCAGCTGCCAGGCCTCCTCCTATTCTCGGCCACTGGTGGAATGGATCCATTGGCAGCCTCATGGGCCTGCTCCACTTCTCAGCCACCAGAGGGATGGGGGTCCACCGGCGGCCTTGCAGGCCTCTTCTTCCTCTCTGCCAGCAAGTCCACTGTGACAGGGCTTCTTCTGGGGCTGCCAGGCAACACTGGGTGGACCCGAGCCCAAAGTGGATGGGCCACGGCCACAGGACTCACAGGAAGCATCTCATGCTATTCTGATAGGCCAGAGCAGGGTCCCATTGTTATACTGACACCTTATAGTGAGATGGCGGAGGACAAATCTTGGTTTGTGCAGCTTCTATTTCCACTCTCAACAGTGCGAGCTAGCTGTGAGCTGCCTTATTTAAAAAAAAAAAAAAAAAAAAAAAAGTGTGTTTATAATTGTTCTTTCATGTTGGAAGTGTAGAGTAGGTTGTGTGGATCAGTGAAAAACTCCTACTTTAATGCATTTTGATTTGTATTTTTTACCCAGCAGAACGTGAAAAATGCATAAGGGTGTGAAGACTTTTGTAAGGCACTGTATGAATATTTCAGTCAGCCTGGGTCCCAGTACTATTTAGATCTCTGCTTTTCTATCATTTAACCAGTTACCAAGCCATATAAATATCATTTCACAATTAAGCGATTCTACTTTTAACATGTTTGTCATGAAAAGCATGTCGGTATCACGTGTCTGGTCCTCAGCCGGTCAGGTCTAGACTGACGTTGTAGGAAGAGAGCGCAGTGCTAGCCCCCCCCCCCCTTGCCACATATCCAGGCTTTACAGAGAGCTTGCTTTCAGCGCTCCTTCACGCCTCCCCCCACCCTCATTGGTGTACTGTGTTGCAATACGCTTATTGTAGCTCTCCAAAAAAATAAATAAATATGTATATATATAAAGAACAGTGTGATCGCCGTTTGGCCACTTAAGACATGCAGCCAGGAAAGTCAGCCAACAAGCTGGAGGCGATACCCATCTAGCGAGCTGGCTCCACGTTTCGTTTTGCATCAGGCGCTCACCCGATGGAAGGGAGTGGGTCACTGTAAAAGCCGGGCGCGCATGTCGCCGAGGAGAGGTATCGCTCATGGTTTACGTTGGTGAACTTTTAGGAAATATTCTGTCCAACCTAAAAGCAAGGGAATTCTGTGAGCACTGGGAACTCCCCTCAAGCCCTCCCGAAACAAGAATCCTCCAAAAAAAAAAAAAAAGCTAAGTCACTTACTTGTATGAAAAGTTTGAAAAATCAGGTCTTTTCTGTGGGCTATTCTCCTTGGGGGGGAGGGGGTGGGATTGGGGGAAGCTACTGCACACCCAAGCTGCTGCGGCTGCAGTTCCTGCCTTGGCCACCAAAAAAAAAAAAAAGTTACAATTATTGACATCACAGGGACTATTTTCTCTACGTTTCGCTGCGTGCATTGATACAGAGAAAAAGGAAAAAAAAAAAAACACGCAGCAGGATGGACGGATCCGGAGCTAAAAATAAGTGCAGCATGCTAGCAACGGGTTTCCTATTGGCCTACAGGGAGTGAGGCGTCAGCTGATTGGTCTGTTGCGTCAACCAGTAGGATTAAGGGGAGTGTCGCGTGGCCGCGTGCGTAAGAAGTGGGTGGAGGAGAAGCGTAAGAGGAAGGGAAGAGTGATGGGGGTGTGCCGTTGCAAGCAGAGGTTTCTGGGAGTTGGGGTTTCTGAGTTTGCGCTGTTAAGACTCAGGCGTGGCTCATCACAATTTTGACAGGTGAAGTCTCCAAGCTTTTTTTTTTTTTTTCAATCAATGGCTGACCAATATCACAAGTAAATCCAACATTTAAAAAAAGATTTCTTTTTTAGGACTGAGAGTTACTTTCTTAATTAGAAAAAAAAAAGTGTCTCATTAGGCTGTTTTTATAAAAATATTTATACTGTCCAGCCATAAAATAGCTTTGCCTATGCGTTCTGTAAATTAAAAATATCGTCCCCTTACAATTAAGCTATTCGGTCCACGTTGCAAACATGGTTAGGGAGTCCTTAAAGGTGCTAAATACAGAGCAGGTGCTAGTCCTTAACTCAGAAACTGACAAAAATAAATGTACAGAAAATTAGCAATAGGGTGAGTGAAAGAAATGCCTTAGAATTGATGATTCCGGTGAATTTTTTTTTTTTTTTAAAGAGTATTCACTTTTTACTTAGGCACCTGGAGCTTTGGAGAAAAATCCTAATACGTCTGCAGACGGCTCCTATCAGTCTACTGCATGGTTTTATAATTTTAACTTCCATATATAAGAGGTCTTCTTTCAGTTTTTATTTTGCCTGGAATTTCAATGTTATTACAAAAACAGTTCAAAAATGAGATTGATATAACACACAGGAATAAAATCAGTGAGAAAGGCATTTTGCCCAGATTTCTTTTTTATTATACCACTGAAATTCCCAGGCAAAATAAAATAAAAACTGAAAAACAATGGTCCCTATCTGTCACAAAAACTAAAAGCTATCAGCCATTTTCACTAGAGCGTTATTGCACATAGATGTTACCCCTTTCTACAAAATTGACACTGTCCTAGAAAGACCAGCACCCTGTGTACCAAGCTGTTTCTGTCTAGGCCCTTCCATAGCATCATCCTTTTAACTATTATTACTAGTGAGAATTAGACAAATCTTAGTCATTGGCAACTTGAAAGGTGAGAGGCAGGCTTTCCAAGCCTCGCATTTTGGTGAAATCTTCACTATTTTTAGCTTGAGCATACCAGCATATTCAGTACAATTAAGTTGTGCCACCTCATTTTATATACCACCTACATTTCTTCTTATGTTCTAGGTTGTGACACCTTGTATTACAGTTATCCAAAAATGTGTTAGTGCCAGGTAATGAGTTTGTGTTAGTCCTACCCCCTACCTCCCTTGGCCATTTGAGCATGCAAGCAACCACTGGCACTACACAAGCCTCACATGCACAAGTACCTCTTGCCTGCTCATCTCCTATCCACAACCTGGTTTTCTGCAGCCACTGCAATTTCACAACAAGCTGAGATCATTGAGCTCACAGACAGGCATTCACAGACCATTTACTAAAAAAAAAAAATCTGGGATCCTATAGCAACTCATTTACCTGGGTCACTAATCAGTCACCAGATACAGAGCTAATAAATAGTTTATTCATAAAAAGGATTTACAGTGAACATAATAAAGATTAGAAACTACATTATGACATACAGAAGAAAGGAAAAAGGATTTTCACAGTAACTGATATACTTAAACAGCTTATCTAGAAATGAAAGCTGTAACTTTCACACTGGACAATATATAAGACGTGCTAAAATCAGTTAAATTTGAGTGTAGGTTTTACTTTGTCATTACATCTGTCAACAACAGAAACTGTAATTATACAACACACTTATTTGAAGGCAATTGTATCTTTTAGTTGTGTTGAGTGGACCGTGCTGCATGTCTCTCCCCTACTAGCAATCTTAGCTTTCTTATTGACTCTCATTTGTCTTTCACTTACCAAATCTAGGTTATGATTTGGTCTGATTTTCTTTTTAAAGCTACAGTTAGTGTATGCCCATAAACCATTGTTGAGAGCATTTGGCTTTGATTCTGTAGTCTAAACATTAATACTACCTCTTTTGGACTACTATAGTACACTTTACTTGAGCTTACCTGAAACTACTGAAATATTTGCAACTCTTGCAAAATTCTGCTGCTCAACTGGTTTCTGATGTTAACATGTGGGATCATATATCCTCTGTTTTGATCAAGCTCCACTGGTCAAGCAGCAGATTAAATACTAGGCTACAGTGTTGGTCCACACATTATTGTCTTTTCACTTATGCATGGACCAACATGTATTTAATATTTATGAATTGCTTTACTGAATTAAAAAAATTGCCCAAAACATACAATATTAATACATTCAACAATTCAATCAGCAACACATACATTAAAATAAACAAAAATAAAAACAGTAACAAAATATCAAAAAATAAAATAAAAATTAGCAAAAATAAAACACTATAAAATATGGGGCCCATCACTTAAACTTCTCTTTATTCAATCCAAGCCACTTTACCACAGCACTTCACATGTTAAAGGATTGGGTCATAAACCAAGACTTTTTTTTTTTACTTTTTCCTAAATTATTTCAGGTCTCCTTCCTCTCTCAGTTCAAGGGGAAGCTCATTCCACAACCATGCTGCTTCATGTTCATAACCTGATGAGATCGCTCTGTTCATCAGAGAAGGAGTTGTAGATATCCCGTTTGTTTGTCAAGTGCAGTTAGCTGAAATACAGGAGAGGGCATTTTCTGTGTTTGCTCCAGTCGTGTGGAACTCTGCCACAAGCATTTCAGCTTGTACAAACACTTAAGGCAATGTTAAAAACCTTTTTGTTCAGATTGGTATTTTTGTAATGTATGTTATATATATATATATATATATATATATATATGCTTATAATCTGCACCAGGCAGTAATTTTTGTTTTATCCTGTGATATGCGAGTCAGTTATTTTTGCTTTGACTTGTATTGTGCAGTGAACTTTTATTATCTTTTGAATTGGTTTTAGTGTTATGGATATGGTTTGTGAGCTGTGTAGGGCCTTGTGCATTAAGCAGCATATAAATTAAATATTTTGCATGTGGGGTAAGCTAAGTGCATGCAAAAGCCCTGGGTTGTTTTTTGTTTGTTTTTTTTTTTTACACACAGGAGTCATTTGCATATCCATAAAACTACAAATCCATGCAAAAGAAAAGATGGAGAAAAATCCAGCCATCTATGCACTGGACAGGGGCCTGAGCTGCAAACCCCTTCTCTTCCTCCTTCCCACCCAAGTTAAAAAAAAACTCATGATGGGATTGGGGTGTCAGGAGGGAATGTAGGTTCTCTGACCAGTACTTTTTTTTTCTTTTTTAAGACTTGGATGAGCAGGCAGGAGGGGTTCACACTCAACCCCATCTCCCACCCAAAATGTTAACTTAAGTAGGCCAGTTGGTAGGAGGGGGTTCACATTCAATACCCTCTCTGCATGAAGTTTTGGGGTGCCCTTGGCCAGGGAGGGGGGAAGTTTGCTGCTCAGCCCACTTTCATCAGAAGTTTAACTCCTGCTCTGACCCAAGAGTTAAAATGTCCTGGGTTAAAGCAATCCATGTTATAGGGGTCTGCCCTTTAGCGCACCTCCTTGCATTACAATTTGCAGGTAGACACACTAGTCCTGCCTTGGCTTTTTACTCACATTTTACAGCATGTCTTTTGGTATTAAAACCCCTGGTACGTACTGGGGATGTTAGTGCTGAAAACCCATGCTAAACCTGGAGTGAAAAGCCATGCTGGGGTCAGTGCAGTTTATTACATCATTCCCATATTTAGATCTGAGGATCCCAGTAATCTCCTTGCCCCTATCTGGCTAGGTTATTAGGCTGATCTAAGAGACAAACAGAGATCCCATTACAATCCTTGTCAGCATCCAGCTGTAAATCCCATCTGAAAGGATCACACTCTCTCTCTCTATCCCAGCCAGTTCTGTCTCTTCTAAATTGAAGAGAAACATGAAAGGACGGCTCAGCAGCTCTTCTGACTCTGGGATTAACCCTGCCCAACTCCAGTTATATGTGGCCACCTGCTGTCCAACCCTAAATTGTCAGAAAAACAAAATGTTCTCAAAGGGAAAGCTGTTTTACCTGGTAGACAAAACAACACTTATTTAGTCATTTATAAACCACTCATAAAGAGAATCTCCTGCCGAGCAGAGTACAATATAACATAAAACATGAAATTACAATCAATAAGAACACATTTAAATAATAGACAACACATTAAAACAGATGGGCCTTAAACTGTTTTCAAAACTGTGTGTAGTCTACCACATGAAGCCTTAGGAAGCAGGGCCGGATTTACACACAGGCCCTTACATCCAGTGGCAGCATGATTTTGGGAGGTGGCAAAGTTCCTCCAAGATCTCAGAACCCTCTCCTCTCGCGCTCCTTGGACCTCAGGGGCTCTGCCCCTGCAAGCCCTCCGCCAACTGTGGAAAATCAGCCCATGCGCAAAGGCCCCACAGTGCTCTCTCTCTCTTCTCCTGCCCCTCCCCAGGCTTCCATGAAGGAAGGGCAGGCCTTTGGCCATATGACCCCCATACTCACTGCAGTTGGAGGATACATTGCTGGAACAGAGCCTCTGGGGAGAGGCAGTGGCAGGAGAGAAACCTTTAGAGGTTTTTTTTTGGAGTGGGGAGGGTGACAGGAAAACCAACACCCGCAGTAGGCTTTAGCCAAAAATCCATCACTGTTAGGAGGAAAGTTCTCACCTCCAGGATTACAAGAGAGACCTTGCTATTGAATCTACTAAGAAAAAAAACAAAAACAAATTAGTAGCCCTTTTAGTAGTGGAAGAGTATAAAGACTCGCCCAAGGTCACACAGCAGGTGGTAAAGAATTTTATCTTGCATCACCAGCTTTCGGCATGGTGCTGTGTTTCCAGTCACTCACAATGTGTTTCCACTTTCTTCACAGGGCTAGAGGAATTTAAGGGAGGTACATCAATGCAGCAGGATACCCAGGGAAGCATGGGCTGATGGTGGGCATGTGGAGCCGACCTCACAGCAGAGCTCAGTCATACAGCTGAACAGGTGTTCCTCCATTGCCTCTCTCTGATTCAATTATAATTAGCCATTCATACAGAGATAGTAGCATTGGGCCATAGTAAAATGTATCCAAGTTGAAGACAAAACATTAACAGTTAAAACTGCCATTTCACCAGTCTGAGACTATACCACTACCTTCTTTAAAGGTGGCAAGGACCTGACTGGTCTTGGAACACTGCTGGACAATCCTGCAATTTAAAATTTGGTATTGCAACCAACAAAAAACCCTCTTTGCTCTCTAGCCTCACAATAAATAGCAGTAACAGAACTCAAAATTCAGGTTTCAGATCATTTGAGTCAATGCATTTGGCTCTGCAGTGGAGATTGCTTTCTCCAGCTTGTCTTTTACTGCTGCATCAGAGTTGCTTACCTGTAACAGGTGTTCTCCTAGGACAGCAGGATGTTAGTTCTCACACATAGGTGACATCAGATGAAGCCCAGCACAGAATAACTCGCTGCCAATTCCAGTAAGGTGTTACCCACCGAGATAAGTCCTCAGCCTGCTTGGAACAGCTGAAACAGAGCAAATGCCACAGGGAAGAAATCCAGAAACACTCCACTAAGATAGGAAGCCAGGGTGCCACAAGTGCAAACCCTTATCAAACAGGATTTCTTCAACAGACTGGAAACCCTAAGGGTACCAGGGCAGGGCAAGGATGATCTCGTAACAGATTGCCCCGAAGGAAGCACACAGTCCAATAAATGGAACAATCATTGCATGAAACAGGACTCCCCTGTCTGCAGACAGCGTTATCCCTAAAATGGGGATGTATAGCTTGCAAGCCACTGCAACCAAAGAGCAGCACTTCTGTTTCAGGGTCCCTCATCCACCAACTCCCTCAACCATGGATATGGCAATAGGTTGAAAGGCATCCTCGCCAATTAGATGGATTAGAACCCTCCTCACTGAAGTAGGGCCCCACAGGAGAGAATGACTGGCAATAGTGGTCCTTATAAAAAAGAAATGCCCATTGAGCTCAGCAGGTATCAAAGGTGACTCCCGGAGGGGAGAAACCTCTAATCTTCACTGGGGAGCTACTCTGGAAAGGCTCCCTCGCAAAACAGATCTGATACCTTAGGACGACCTAAGGAGAGCGCTACCATGCAACTGGCTTAGCAGCGACATGCCTTCTCCAGAAAACGGAGAACAAGGGACACCCCTTGCAGAGGTGGATAACCAGGCATCCTGAGGGGAGCCCATAAGAGTTGTCCTGGAACCCACATGAATCTCCCCTTCCTGAAGGGGCAGGAAAGCAACAGGAATTGGGGCCTCCCGATCCTCGAGGACGAAAGGACTAAAGACCTACCGAATGGTTGAGTCCTCTGAAAGGCCGAATATGCTTGGATCCTCTAGCACAACTTCTCCTGTTAAGAGAGTGCTGTGCCTGCTTATCTTTCGGCAATGAGGAACCGGAGATTTGCCCCGCTTACTGGCCAGTTTCTCCAACTCGTTGCCAAACAAAAGCAAGCTGTGAAAGGGCAATTTGATGAGATTAGCTTTGGAGGTCACATCGGCTGACCAATTTCTCAACCATAATTGACGTCTGGCCGCTACTATCGAAGTCAATCCTTTGACTGAAGTGTGGACCAAATCACAGCCCGTATCTGGCAAGAAGACAGCAGCTGGTTCCATAACTGCCCTGGAATTTACCCCAGAGTCATTGACCTTATGGGAGAGAAGCAAACAAGAGCGAGCCAACAAAGAACAACAAGAGGCCATCTGCAAGGTCATTGTTATAGCTTCAGATGCTTGCACAAGGATAGTCTCAGTCTTTTAATCATGAGCATCCTTCAAGGTCGCTCCACCTTCCACAGGAACAGTGGTCCCCTTGGAGACTGCATACACAAATGCATCTACCTTCGGAAAACGTAAGCCCTCTCTTACCATTGGATCCAGAAGGTACAAAGCCTTCCAAAATCCTACCCCCTTTGAAATTAGCCTCTGGGGCACCCCCACTCAAGATCAATCAATTCTTAAATGGCCTCCATCACAGGGAAAAAACAAGAGGCTTTACGCAAGGAAACCAAAATGGCTCATACATTGAATCAGCCCCAGGAACTCCAAGCATTTTCAAGGTCTGGGAAATCAGAGCTGGCAGTTCATCTCTATGAAAGAACTGCAACATAGTTCTAGACTGTTCTAATCCAGGGAGAATTTCACCATCCACACGAGAACAGGATTGGTGTCATCATCTGTGCCATCCGGATCTATATCCAGAGGTTCCGCTGCCACTCTAGGAGCACTCCGGTCCTGAACAGAAGGTCCAGGCAAGGTTCCTACCTGCACCTCTGCCCAAAGAGCATTGGACAAGGCAAAGGACTGCACCTGAGGAAAGGATTGCAACCCCTGGAAAAATTCTACCCATGAAGGAGGAGCAGTATCCAGACCAGGAGGAGCCTGAGTGCTAATGTATTCTATTTATTTAGCTTTTTATATTCCGCTTTTCGGCACTTCACAGTGTACATCAAAGCAGATTACACCTTCCCCTGCTGAGGAACCAGTTAGGGGAGTTCCAAATTCAGGCACCCCACCCTGAGTTGTCTTGACCCAAACCCCCATCCGGCTGGGAAAAACCAGGCTTAGTGAAATCAGAGGAAGACAATTCCCCCGGAGTTTCCAAACAGCACTGGCACAAATCTGCAAAGAGAAAGACGTTTAGTCTTCTTAGGTACAGGCACCATTATATGGCTGACGGCATGCTTCTGGCTTTTTTTTTTTTTTTTTTTTTTTTTTACACGCTCAACTAGGCGCTCAAAGATTATGTGACCAACACTTAGGCGTGCACACCTAGGCACTTACCTAGGGGGCCAAAAAATTAAGTACACAAAAAACAAGCACATAGTACCATTTGTGCGCAGAGGGAAACGGTGCTTAATGTGGGGGCACAGACTACAAGGCCCAGCTGTGCACCCATAAACAGAGTGCACAACCTGGATGCACAGCTAGATGCACATGCTGGACCGAGAATCCTGTAGAGGGCAGTCTTAGTAAGTGTACAAAAAGCCGTTGTGGTCTACCACGTGGCACGCAGCGAAAAGCCTTGGAGTGGGGCCTTGCCTAAGGAGGCTGCTCAACCCGTTAGGCTGCCCACATCCCTCGACTTCCCACGATGCGAGCCGAATGTTGGACCGGTATGCCGAGCACAGAGACACAGGGAGGAGGAAGCCCTGCACAACAAAAAACCTCTAAGTCTCTCAGTTGTTTTTTTTGTTTTTTTTAAACTTACCAGAACTCAGCCTTACCTGGCTGAGTACAGAGACAGTCTCTGGCTGCTAGGGAGAGGGCATGTGCCATCACCGCCATGCTTTTCCTGAAACCGCTGCCTTTCAGCTGCTCAAGAAGTTAAGTCCACACCGGCTGAAAAATCAGCTAATGGACCAAGGCACTCCTCTGAGGGACCATGGAAATCACCTCAACAATTCTCAACTGTGGGAGGGTCCATTTGGTATCATTGCAGGACAGCAGGGTGAATTTATTTCCTGAATTCTCCTTTTCTTTAAAATGAAGCAATCCCCAGTTAGGAGATAGATATCCACCATCTGCTGGCGACAGAGAATAGAGGCAGGCTGATGTCACTGCAAGGGTATATAAACTGTGATGATTTTGCTCTATCTCCATCTGCTGGTAGAGGCACATAATGCACTTGTTCTGGATCCATCTGACTGGACGCTAAGAAATAAAGGATAGCTGGAACAAACTGCCACTACTTTGAAGGATGCAAGACCATCTTAACCTGACCTTCAGGCCAATACAATATCGTGCACTCAGGCTAGTGCACAAGTTAACCTGTGGTTGAATGCGCGTTTTGGACGCGCTTCGATAACCCCCGATGTAATAAAGGGATCAGCAACCAGTGTGTAACTAATAGCACTCATCACATGTAAATGCCATGTTGATGAGGCTATTATAGCTAGTACCCCCGATTTAAAAATTCACCGTGCACCCAATGCGCATATTTTAACCCTCAAAAATTAACACCAGCCCCGGAAGAACCCAGAGGTGAACAGAAAAGCAGAAAATACAGCTTTTCTGTGGTTCTTCTGACTTAATGTCATCACAATATTAAGTCTGAGGAACCATAGAAAGCAGCAACATGGGAAAAAAAAAAGTCAGGTTTGGAAAACAGATGCACAATTTTATGAGCGTCTATTTTCCTAACCCGCACTCAGCCACTTCTCCTGGGCACCCTATGCCTCAGAGGCACTAGGGATGCACAATTTCCCCTAGCGCCTCCTTTTTAATGCAGCATCTCGTTACCATACTGTATTGGGCACCCAGGAGAGGTGGATGGACATGCGTTAAGAAAGTGGGTGCTCAATCATGAACGCCCGTTTTTTCGCACACCCATATTGCATTGGCCTGCTTATGTGCAGCCCAGCCCAGCCCCTAGATTTATTATAGATTTACACAAACATCTGGCATAGTCTGAAAGCAGAGTTGCTTACATGTAACAGGTGTTCTCCCAGGACAGCAAGATGTTAGTCCTCATTAAATGGAGCCAGATGCGGGGTCCCTCCTTCAGTTTCATAACATAGAATTAAGATAAATTAAAAAAATAAAATAAGAGAAACCCAACTTTGTGGGGTGGCGGGTGGGTTTTGTGAAGACTAACATCCTGCTGTCCTTGGAAGTCACCTGTTACAGGTAAACAACTCTTCTTTCTCCGAGGACAACCAGGATGGAACTCCTCACACATGGGTGAATTCCTAGCTACAGGCTGCTCCCTAACACAAAAGGGGACCAACACCACCGGTGCTGTTGGTAACAGAGGGGGGAGAGAACCTGAACCCAAACAAGGGGCTCTAGGTAGGGAGAGTTGGGTTCTACACCTCAAATAGGTTCCAGAGAACAGATTGGCTGTACATACTGTTGCGTCAGCCATCCCTATCCAGACAGTAGTGGAATATGAATGTGTGGAGAGAACTCCATGTCACAGCTTTTCAGATCTCCTCCAAGGGAACTACTCGCAAGTGGGCCACTGATGCTGCCATGGCTCTGACAGAATACACCTTGACATGATCCCCAAGATACAGTCCCGCCTGGACATAAGAGAAGGAGATGCAATCTGCTACCCGATTTGATAGTCTGTTTGGCAATGGCAACGCCCAACCTATTCCTATCAAAAGGAAGAAAGAGTTGGGTGGACTGTCTATGGGCTTTTGTCCACTCCAGGTAAAAGGCTAAGGCTTGCTTGCAGTCCAAACTATGCAGTGCTCGTTTGCCTTCATGCAAATGGGGCCTAGGAAAGAAAACTGGCAGGACCATTGACTGATTAAGATGGAAATCCATCACCACCTTAGGGTTTGTATACAAGACCACCCTGTCATGACAGAACTTAATATAAGGTGGATAAATCACTAAGGCCTGGAGCTCACTGACCCTGCATGCCAAAGTGACACCACCAAAAATATGACCTTCCAGGTCAGGTACTTCAGGTCACAGGAGCGCAGTGGCTCAAAAGGAGCTTTCATCAGCTGTCCCAAGACACAGAGGGAGGCCTTAGGGGAGGCTTCAATTGAAGCAGGCCTCATATGAAACATACAACTATAGACTATACAAAGATGGGCATACTATCTACACCATGGTGGTATGTGCCAATTGTATTAAGATAAACTGAGTTAGTTTTTAAGCCAACCTCCGATATGCATAGAAGGTAGTCAAGCAGTTTTTGTGTGGGGCAGGAGAAAGGTTCTAGAGACTTCTGCTCACACCGCACGGAAAAACTCTTCCACTTCAGTCTGTAGGACTTTCTAGTGGAAGGCTTTCTAGAAGCCACTAGATCCATCTGAAAGATCAAGTGGCTGCAGGGTTAACATCTCAACATCCAGGCTGTGATTGATAGGGCCTAGAGGTTGGGATGCCAAAGCCTGCCCTGATCTGGTGAAGTCCCCAGAGTGATTGGTTTCTGGATGGACAACTTCCACAGGAGTGGAAACCAGACCTGTCTTGGCCAATGAGAGGCTATGAGGATCATAGTCTCTGCCCTCGCGAAACTTCAAGAGAGTCTTTGCCACTAAGGGAATCGGAGGATGTGCACACAAGACCCTTGCTCCAATAATGGGCAAGGGTGACCAAGGCTGGTTTGCCATCAGAACTGTACAGGGAGCAGAACTGTGGCAACTTCCTGTTGAGGGGGTCGAACATATCTATGTCTGGGCTTCCCCAGAGGTGGAAAATCCGATTTTCTACCCTCTGGTTCAGGGACCACTCATGGGGTCTGAAGGCATGACAGCCTATCCGCTACCACATTCTCATTTCCAGCCAGGTACATGGCCCAGAGCACCATCCCATGGGACAGGACCCGAGACCAGATCTGGACCACTTCCTGACACAGGAGGTATGATACCGAGCCTCCCTACTTGGGAGTGACATGGACAGTTGCAGTCATGTGGCCTAACAGTCTCAACATGTGCCAGGCTGATATCTGCTGGCTTTGTTACACTTCTGTCACCATAGTTGCCAGAGTGATGGCCTCTAATGCAGTAGAGAGGCCCTGGCTTGAGCCATGTCTAGCAGGGCTCCGATGAAGTCCAATTGAGGTGACAGACTGAGATAGGACTTTGGGTAGTTGAGAACAAACCCTAGTGACTCCAACACCCAAGCACATGAACTGGGTGGCCCCTGCATGAGACATGCTCTTGAACAGCCAATTGTCCAGATACGGGTAAATATGTACTCCTAGACTGCGAAGGTGCACCATCACCATGGCTAGATATTTCGTGAAGACCACTGGGGCGGATGCGAGCCCAAATGGCAACACCCGGTACTAGAAATGCTGTTTTCCCACCACAATTTGGAGATACTTCCTGTGACTGGGGAAGATCTTGATATGGATGTATGTGTCCTTTAGGTTGAAGGAACATAGCCAGTCCCATTTTTGCAAAAGGGGGATCAAGGTGCCCAGGGAAACCATCTTGAACTTTTCTTTTCTTAGAAATCTATTCAAGGCCCTCAGGTCTAGGATGGGACAGAATCCTCCTGTTTTCTTTGGAATCAGGAAGTACCTGGAGTAGAATCCCCACCCTCTGCCCTGGTGGTACAGGTTTGACCGCTCTAGCTAAGAGGACAGCTATGCTTGTAGCACCTTCTGATGCACTACTGGCCCCCAATATTGGCACAGAGGGCAATTTGGCAGGACACCCAATAGATTTAATTGGTCCCCCTGGCGGACAATGGACATCATCTACTGGTCCAAGGTTACATTGGGCCACTGGTTCACAAAGAACTGCAGCCTGGCCCAGACCAGAGAGTCCATCGTCCCGTGTATGAGCAATTGGCTTGCACTCCCTACAGCCCAATCAAAACTCCATCCCTGGAGTTGACTGAGGAGCTGGCTGGGGCTTGAGAGCTATGATGGTGTTTACAGGATTGAGAAGGCAGAGGATGGTACTTCCTTTGGTGAAAGAAAGACTTCCTTGGTCCCAGCTTCAATTACCTATTCTTATTCCTATTCTTATATCCCTTTTCTCTCAGTCTCCCCATTTTGTACATATGTATATAATTGCAAATCTTGTTTATTATTTAATGCAATTTCTCCCATGTTTTCTTACCCCCTTATTCCCGCGTTAACATGTTTTATTTGTTCTATGTAAAGCGCCATGCATGGCGTCTGTTTGCGTTACACTGTGAACCGATGTGATATCCTGGATGAATGTCGGTATATAAAAATTTTTAAATAAATAAATAAATAAATACCTCCTGGATGAGGAGGATGGTCCTGAGTGCTGGCAGAGAGTTGTTGGAGAATTTCATGATGGTCCTGGAGTTGGACCACAGCATCCTTCACTCCATCTACAGAGGATGACGCCCCAAGTGCTCGGCCAACATCCAGAGGAGCAGGTACCGATGGAATTGGATGGCGGAGTACAGACCTTGGCATCTCCACTTACCTTGATGGAGCTTCCTCCTCAGAGGAACCAGCGATGATCACCGTATCGGAAGGGAGAAGCCTCTGTGCCCCCCCCAGGAACCAATGCTAGCTGGGTCAGTAAGGCACCAATGAGCACATTGAGCTTCGCCAGAAGCTGTATGAGGACCGGTGGAACCGGCTCAGTCAGTGCCACAAGACTGAAGCCCTCTGCTCCACTGCTAGCTGGACTTAACATTCCAGCTCCTCAAATGTTGCCAAAGCCAACACTGATTGGGAGGAAGGAAGAGCGGCCAGGTCTTCCTCGGACCCATGAGGGTGAATCGGCGACCCGCACCAGGACCAATGAAGACAGTTGCAGACCCCAGGCACTGGAGGATGAGCGCTTCTCGCCACGGGGGTCGCTTCAGGGGCATCGCAGCTTAAGCCGGTGCAGTCCTGTGCAATGACGGGGACCGGTGCCAATGCTTCTTGGTCTTCCCATGATGGTCGGCCTGGTCTTTCACCGGTGCAGAGGTTGAGGACAATGAACCTGGTGTCCTCAGCCCAGAGGAGATAGACAATGGTCCGTCTCTCGTGCTCCTATCCAGCAACATAGACATTGATGGCATAGTGTCCATCAGTTCAGCTCAGAGGTCCTTCAATGCTGATGGCTTGGACTTCTTTGACCTGAAGAGGTGGTCCATCTTATGTCGAAGCAGGCATCCCTTTGGGTAATCTAGGTGAACAAGCAGCAACCCTGGACATCATGTGATGCTCCCATGCAAATGATGCAAACATCATGAAAATCTGATCAACATGGTCTTCGGGCACTAGAGACATTGGTGGAAATCAGATGCAACCATGATGGGGCAAAACAAAAGGGGAAAGACGACGGAACAATGGCGGGCTTCGATGGCCTACAGACACAGAGGTACCACCACCACCACCATGGAGGGGGAATCAACCGCTGAAAACCCTATGGGGAGGAACTGAGAAGGACTTGATAATGGACCAAAAGAAAAAAAATAGTGAAAAACCACAAAAATCGAAGTTTTCCACAAGGCAAAAGCCAAATTCTTGGCTGTGTGGATGCCTAGTATAGGGCATGCTCAGTGTGCTTAGTCAAAGTTTCTAGGAACTTTGACATAAGTTTTTCGCATCGGGCTCCATCTGTGTCACCCATGTGTGAGGACTACCATCCTGCTTGTCCTCGGAGAAATTATTTCCATTTTTTTTCCTTAATATTTCTTGTTCCTTTCTTGTGTAAAGCCTGCCCTCAGAGGATTTTTACAGTGCAGTACCTGCCTTGTTGCCACCCAGCTAAATTTCTCTGAAGCTCTTAGCCTACCCCTCCTTCAGATCTGTTCCATGGATAAACAAGCAAGAGATTAAACAAGGTTATTCTTGGACTGAAAGAAGGGAATGAAAATTAACCAAGGCCCTGAAAAAGGTGGCATGCACCCCCTGTGCCAGCAATGACCAGCAAAGGTTTCCTTGCTACCCAACTCCTCTCTCTTTTACAAATTCTATGGAAGCAGGAAAGACTTCCAGCACCGGTGCCACAAATACATCATCATGTGCGTTTCAAAGCACACACACTGCCAAAGCAACAGTGACTCTGAAATGCATACATCATATATGGTTACTCAAGTGCCTTAGAATTATATTGGTTGCTGGGATGATGTAAAAGAAATGGGAGCTGGACAGCAAGGACATTTCCACTGGCTTTTTTGTCCATAAAAGGGGAACAAGCATAACAGCTTCTACAAACTGGGAATAGCTGGAAGCTCTGTTCTCTGGGCCTTCACAGGCACTGTTTGTGCTTTTGCTGTTTTGTCTGATAAGACAAGAGCAACTGGCATGGCAAAAACTTTTAAATATTGTAGGCAGAATGCCATAGGTTGTTTTTTTTTTTTGTAGCCTAATGCGATGTTTATGGGCTTTTTCCATTTGGAGGAGATAAAAAAAAAAAAAACAACCTTCAAACCTTAGGGTTAGAGTTAGGCCTAGAGCACAAGTCCAGCAAAGGTTCAGGAACAGAAGGGATTTATCTCGCCTCTAGGTGGAGGGGAAACAACAGTTGTCACTGCAAGAGCACTTGGTTAAAAGGAGTGGTGTACCTAAGTTGCTCAGCTCTGGGCTAATATGACTAAGCCATACAGTGAGCACCTAATTCCTCTGGCTAAGTGATCCACTCAATCCTTTTATGCCCATGCCTCCCAGAATTAGAAGAATAAGTTTAAAGATCAAATACAAACATGGCCACCAGAGGCCTTCTCAGATTTCTGCAATTTGTAGGCATGTCAGTCCCTATGTCACAGAACGTCAGTTTCGACCAGCTGAACTGTAAGTATGAGGTGAGCGTTCTGGGGATAATACAGGTGTACCGGAAAGAAAATGAGATAAGCAAGGTGGCTTCAGAGCTTAGGGCTACCGATGAGAAAAATAATAATAGTCTAACATATGAAACAGAAAACTTCTGAGGGAAAGAACATTAGCAACATTTTGGACATGCCTCTGGGAGGCACTACTATGAGACACTCACTTTGGGAAAGAGTTAGAAGTGACTGTGTCTTGAGAGGTGGGATGGGGAGAGGAAGTAAACTCCTGCAGACTATGCTCGACAGCTCTGGGTTCTTTCCTGCTAGGATAAATCACTGGATACTACAGAAGCAGGAGAAAAGTTTGCAACCCAGTAGCAGAAGGACAGCTCCTGGGTGAGGGGCTGGAAAAAATACAGAGGAGTTGTGAAGTTCTCCAAGGGAACAGCAGCAGAAGAGATGGAGGTGATGGGCCACGGTTGGCTTCTTTTAAGTTACTGTGTAGGGTTAGGAGAAGGATAATACCATAAAGGAAAATAAAATTGGTATCTCTGCTGAGAAATGCCCCTTACTCTGAATAAGCAATAATTAAACACAGCTAGGTTAGACAACTTTCACATTCACATTTGAGGGATAGGAAATGCATGTTGGGATGGAGGGTCAGGCCTCAAAGCACCACTGAGATGAAGGAATGTATTTTGTGGGACACAGAAAAACTGGCAACCAAAATATAGTGCTTTTCACTCTTAAAGAACTTGGGGGCAGAAATTTAGTGCAATTCTCCCAAGTTATATTCTATTTGTACACATCATTAAGCCTCAGCCACAAATGGCACTTCTCTATCCTGGCCTCACTCTCTCCTTTGTTTTCCTCCACTGCACTGAAGACATTACCCCCCCCCCCCCCCCCAATGCCATTCTGTTCCGTTCTGCAGCAAACACAGAAGGTGCCAACGAAAACTAAATCTATAGAAACGGGAAGAATGCTTGCCATGCGCACATCGCAGCTACTGCTACACCAGCCTTTTATGAGCCATCCTGAGTTCTGACAGGTGCAGGCTGCTAACGAAATGCAAACCAATCCAAATTTGGGGAGGTGGGGGCTCAGCACACCTTAGCTTCCAAAGCTAGATTCAGCAGCAGACATGCAGATAGAAAAACTTGGTTTCTTACCTGCTAAGTTTCTCTGCTTGAGTCCTACCAGACCAGCCCAGACTGGAGAAACAAGTCAGATTTGGTCTGGGCCGGAGTTCCTTTGCATGACCTAGCAGTAGGCCGCATGGCCAACACGGTCATCTGTCTGCTAGGACAATAAGGAAGGATGGGTTTGCCCAGCACTGTTGCCAGTGAATCTATCTCCACATCCACAGAACAAAATCCCTAATACTGTACACAATTTTCGATTTATTATGTGAGGAAATAGTGGTGCATTTAACTGAAGGGTATAGATCAGTGCTAACCAGGTGGGCAAATGACATGAAATTACAAACTTCAGTTTGTTATGTTTTAAGTTCTAAGCTTTCTAGCTATCAGTATCTTGTGTTTTATTACCATAGCACTGCAATGTTGAGCTTTTTAAAAAAAAAAAAAAAAAAAAAAGTACAGTACAACAATTACTTAGAAAACAAATTTTTAATTCTGCAGTTAGAAACAAAACAAAACAAACCCCCCCCACAAACTCTTTTCAATGAAAGAGTCCACGTTTCTCAGCATCTTCTCAAGTCCCTCTTGCTGCCCCATTCAGGGCAAACTTCCTAGGAGGTTGATGGATCACCTCTTCTTGAAGCCATATTTCTTGCGCTCGTAGAATAAATCCGTTTTGGAGCTTCCCAGGTTGACAATCTTCGGGCAGCCATCTCGCTGTTATGGCAATGAAAAGAAAGAAATGTCAGGAAGGGAGTTTCCCACAGAAGGAATCCTACATACTATAGAGAAGGAAGGTGGAGTGATGCTGTCACTGTCATCAACACTCAGCCACTCCCCTGGAAGCTTTGTAGGTTTCTCAACTTGCCTGTATGCCTTTCCCCACCTCAATCTATTTTTCCTTGTAGGCCTTCACCTCCTCTATTATCTGCTACCTAATCAGAATTTGTTTTAAACACTGCTGTCCCAACATCCACCTCCTCTATTAACTGGGACCTAATCAGAATTTGTTTTAAATTAAACACTGCTGTCCCAACATCCCTGCATGGCTATTTATGCACAGCAGGAGGGCATCAAAACCTCGGTACCATAGGCACATCATTTGCCACCTGCAGACCTTGTCCTATACCTTTGACATTCTCTCATCAATCCTGAAATCTGTGATTCAAAGAGAATCTGTTTGTAAATGGGTACCTAGTTGCTAATTTGGTCACAAAGCTTCTAAATGAGAAAGTCCATCTTATTTAATACACATTAAATATAGGGCTGGCCTAGAGCACTGAAATTTGGAATAGGGACAGCAAAAAATGCTCCACTGCCAGGGCCCAACAAGTGGAAGATAAGAAGTCACCAGGCTGAGCAGCGTGGCTTGCGGGGGTCCCCAGGCTCTTCTAACCTAAGAACTGAAGGAACCACCAAGTGGAGCCTGTGCCACAATTCCCCACTGCTCTATTCCTTCTCAGAGCCAGCCCTGGGAGCACGTTCAAACCTCAGGGGCCAGCTGCAACCCCCTTCCTGATGCTGATCTTGTGCATTGCGAGATTAAGAAGTGCTGCCATAGGCACATGGGTTTGGAGCAGGTTTGTGGTACGCTCTTGACACTCAGTTAAAGCAGAGGAGGAAGACTGGGGCCAGCTGCTTACTGAGGAAGAGAAAAGGGGGAAGAAGCAATAGGCAGATACTGAGGGAGAGACTGGAGGTGAGGGTTAGGGGGTTGCAGCAAGGGATAACAATAGGAAAGGAGCGACACGTCTCTCTCCTCCCCTGCTCACTTGGAAAAAATGTTATGTGCACAACAGTGGTGCTGGGCTGGGCAAGGGGAGGGAGGTGGAAGAGAGTGATGGGGAGACAGAAAGGAGGTATACTGTTGGGCAGGGAGAGCATATGGGAACGCTGTGCTGGAATATCACTGTCAAAGAGAAAAGTAATGGGTCAGAGCTGTTGCTACCATCAGGAGGATGCTGCAGTTGCTGCTTGTAGGTGTGTTTGGTGGTGGTGGTGGTGGTGGGGGGGGGGGGGGGGGGGGGGGTAAGGAGGCAAGGCTGATTCACCTAGGGTGGCCAGTACAGGCCCTGATTAAATACGATCCTTTTTTCAATACTAAGATAATCAAGACTTAAGAAAAAGAACAAATCAACCTCTCTTCATATTTCTGTGACCAAGCCCATAAAGATCCACTTTAACAACTCTAGTAAGCAGTAAAAACCTTCACCGTGCTGTCTGACACTGTATTATTATCAAGATTGCAGGACATTCCTCTCCCCCCCGGGTTTCATCTTGTGGAGATGTGGGGCAGAGTGCTAGTGCTGCAGTTCAACTAGTAGGCATCTATTTCCAACTCAAGAACTGAATGAGTTTGGGGCTAAACCAGGACTGCCTGCCAGACTCCACAATGCTTGTGCTTTGACGGGTCTGTCATGGCGTATCACTTAGCATGAGCACAGCTAGAACATTCTGGATTGTCATAAAATGTCTGGGTGATAATGGCATGGAGAATAAGGAAGTACTACAAGAGGGGAAGACATTTAATTCAATTTGTTTCTTGCCTGGTCTGCATGGCTTTAGTTGCTAGATGGGCCTCAGTGTCATCATCTGCCTTATCTGTTTCATGGAATTTGTGGGCTCTGAATATATCAGGGTGGTTTCCATGTTGGTTTCAGAAGCCTAGTAACACATCCACTTATAAGAAGTGTAATGGTGGCAGCAGCTAAGCAGGTGCAGCTTTGAAAAAGTTGCTAGTACTTTGTGCCGGATTCAGAACTGTGAACACATGCAGCACCAAATCTGCTATAATGTATAATTTGCATGGGCAGCCAGACTTAGTGGTAGAAAAACATTTTCCCAGCAGCAGCTGACCTCACACATATTATAAGGAAATTTAGCTGCTCTTTCCTACTGTGAGCACGAAGTTATTCTACAAAGGTCTCTGAAGGTCAAGAAACCTCTATAAAAGCAGGTTAGCATGCCTGAACTGGGCTGCCATCCCTGATAGAAGACGCAAGGGAAAAGAAAGAGCAACCAAGGACACGATCCTATGAGGAAGAAATGGAGTCAGAAAAAGTATCACAAGTGGTTCTTATGGAGCTCTAGGAGACATCTGGGGTTATAGTTCACATCTTTCAGATAGGTTGCAGAAGCAAAGAACTCTTCAGTTTATCCCAGATACTTTTTTTTTTTTTAAAAGCATTGGAGGGTACAGGAAGGATTAAGGGAAACTGAGAACACACTTCTCCACCAGCATACCTCCAACTGTATTTTCATTGCAGGGTACTGGAAGCTTGTGCAATGGAAAGGAAGTGAGGACAAAGTATCTACACCCGTTTCACTGTATCCTTTCTATCAGCATTAGCACTGGCATATTTACCAGCTTCTGTCCTGGCACCATTGTATTGGGACAAAGTTCCAGAGCAGGCGCATCACAGAGGTCATTCTCCTTTCTAGTCAGATGCAGGAGTCTCACAGCTCACCCTTCATAAAGCCGTGGCAGGGCCTTGGAGCATACCACCCCCAACCCTACTAGCTAGGATCAGACTGAGCATACAGCAAACATTTAAAAAGTTCTCTTAACCTGCAAGGCTCAGTTCCATACTTCCTCTCATCAGCACAAGGCCTTAAAGGAACAGTACAGAGCCACTGCTGGTTTATGCCTCTTATTTCTTAAGAGCTTTTATTAGGATTAAAAAAAAATCAGCATTTATGAATTTTCACAACAGTCCAGGAAAGTAAGGATTAAAAAAAAAAAGAAAAAAAAAAAAAAAAGGTGAATTTCAAGATAGTGAATTCCTTGGACAAGTCTGTCGTGTTGGTAGACTGTTAGTGATTACATTTTAAGAGCATTTGGCTGGTTTAGAGCGATATGGAGAGTTCCTGCTCTTTACACTATTTATGTGAGGATCCTGGTTGCAGTATGGCCCGGGCCACAGTCTGAGCTGCACAGGCTTGCCTAGAAGGCTGAGTCAGCACTGCCAGTCCTTACAAGTCCCGCCTTACTCACTATACCTTGTCTCATCTTGGAATTTCCTTAATCTTTGCTGTGACCATCCTAGTACCTTGCCTTAGTTCTCCTTTGGGTTTCTGTGTATTGCTACTGTTTCTTGTGGTCTTAACTGTGGCCTTCCTCTTCTATGTGTTGCTCTGCTTTGTGGTTGGCCTGTACTGTGTTACCCTGTGGATGGCCCTATTACTAAGGCCTTTACGTATGTCCGTCTGTCCTGTAGTGCACTCCCTGTTATCTCCTTTTGTGGACACCTTTCAGTACCTTGCAGCCAGCTCTGCTCAAGTGGGAATCCTTTTGCACCCCATGATCACCTATTTAAGCCCTGCTGGCCACCAGAACCTGAGAGCTCAACCCGAGGGGGAGGTGGCTGGTACAGGCAGAAGACCTAGTCCTGCTCAGCCTTATAGAAATGACGGCAGAAGAAGACCAAACGGCCCATCCAGTCTGCCCAGCAAGCTTCACATTTTTTTTTTTTTTTAAGAAGTCAGTTGTTCCAGTTCCAGCCCCAGCCCACTCCTGCTCTGGGATTACCCTTAGCCAGTACCAATGCCCTGACAATTTATGTATGGGTGACTTGCTTGATGGCGATTTTGGGTGGGGTGAGGGACCCTGCATAAGGATTGTGAAGACCATCCTGATGCAACACCACAGTGCCTACCCCATCTCAGGCTCTCTCCTCACTTCTAAAGATTCTCTGCATTTTGTTTTTGCTTTTACCACCTTCTCCGAGAGACTGTTCTATACATCCACTAGCCTATTTGTGATGATTTTTGTCTGATGTTACTCCCAAGTCTACCGCCCTGGAGCATCGCCATCATTATCTCTTGATCTACAACTTTTTTTTCCACTGAAACAAGTTTCCTGCTTTTGTGCTTTTTGTACCTTTGAGGTATTTGAATGTATTCTGGTTCTCCTGGTTATCTACGCCAGGATGGCCATCTCAAAAGCCACAAACAGGCCTGGTTTTCAGGATATCCACAATGAATATGCACGAGATAGATTTGCATATAATGGAAGTAGGGTATGAAAATCTCTCATGCATATTTATTGTGGATATCATGAAATCAGGCCTGTTTGTGGCCACCCTTGGTGTATTATATGCATATTTAGGTGCTTAAGCTTCATTTCACACAGCTTACAGTGCATCTTCTCCGAGCAGTCTGCACTCTTTCTTGGGAGCTACAACCTCTACAAATAGACTGTATTCCAGGTAAGGTTGCACCAATGATCAGAACGAAGGCATTATCACCTCTCTCTAAATAATACCTCTCCCATGTACCCTAGTATTCCTCCGACCTGCCACACCGTTTTGCTATTTTGAGATCACCATGTGTCAAAGTGGTTCCCAACCTGGGATCCAGCCAGAAGGGAGACAAATTGCAGCTGCTGAGAAAAAGTGCAGGCTGAATTCAATGAGAGGCTCTGCTTTAAGGCTACTGCTGGCTAATCTCATTGCCTAATCCCACTCTGCCCACCATGAAGAGGAAAGGAAGACCACAGTATCAAGGAGCTGAGAGAAGTGGGGTGGGTGAGAAGAATGGGACTGACTCCTGCTACGAGGTTCCAGGGAAAAGCATGGCCAATCGCTGCCACAAGGAGCCTGAACTGGCTCAGAGGGGAAGAGTCCAGCTGATTGCCACCAAGAAGAGCTTGAAGAGGAGAGGAAGCATGATGTCACCAGCATCCAAGTTAGCTACTGCTCCACATGACTGGAAGAGGTGGCAAGCAAGGTCATAACCTTGGAGTGTTTGCAGGTGCTACTGCATATGCTCTAGCTGCCTTGCTGGGCTGACAGGGAGGAAGAAAAACTGTACTGAGTGATAAGTATGGTCAAGGGAAGCAGGAGGAAGTGACCATTTGAGAGCCCGTGCATGAGGTGGGAGGAGTAAAACAGGCATTAAAAAAAAAAAAAAAAGGGCAGGGGGTGCCTGGAGTACATGAGGGAGAACACTCAGGAAGAAGGGGGGAAGAGGAGGACAGGAGGTAAGAATGCAGGAGGGAGAGGACAGGGGAAGGTGCTGCTAGGAGACGATGGCAAAGGGAAGGCACTCAGGAAGGTGTCAAGCGTGGGTGGAAGATAATAGGAGAGAACCAATGAAGGGAGCCACAGGGGGATATGGCAGAAGGAAAAGCAATTTGGAAGGGGTCATAGGAGAAGGAGAAATGACCATCAGGGATCACAAGGAGGATGGGGATGGATGGCTGCTAGGGATCAAGGAAGTGGGTGGGAAGGTCATGCCCATCATCAGATCTTTTTTAAATCCCTGCAGGTACTAAAGTACTTGTGGTGCCACCGGCCCCTGAATGTTCAAAGGGACACACTATAGGGGGGGGGGGGGGGGGTGAGGAATTGGGAGAAAGAGAAAAAGACTGATGGGGAAAGACTTGGCGAGGAAAATGAGAGATTGGTGGAGACAGGATGAGAGTTCCTAAAACTTTTGAATGTTGAAAAGGGGCTCCCTGCATGCAAAAGAGGTTGGGAAACTCTGCTGTATGTGATTTACCCTGACATTTTCCACTACATTGATGCACCCTCCAAAATGTGCTCTCAGATTTCTGCACTCTAAATATATGACTCAACATGCTTTTTCCTTTAAGTCTTAGTCTTGACATGCCTCATGTTTTTTTTTCTATGCCTTCTGAGATCTATTTGCATACAACGAAGGCAATGCATGCAAAAAGGCTTTCAGGATTTCCACAATGAATGTGCATGAAATCTGACAGTTACAGCCTTCGAAGATGAAGTTCAGGAACCCCAATGGAGTGTCCACCCTATTGCAGATCTTAGCCTCACCTGAAAAAAAAAAAAAAGACAAACCTTTTTCCAGCCCTTCTGCAATATCACTTTTAAAAATATTAAAGAGAACTGAACCAGGGACGGATCCCCTGAGGCACTGTACCGATAACCCTTCTTTCCTTGGAATAAATACCACTATCTTCTTTGCCTGTCACTCAAGCTGTTTCTAGCCCAGTTTACCTACTTTGGATTTACCCCACCGCTCAGCTTATTTAGAAGAGCCTCCTGTGTGGAACGGTGCCAAAAGCCTTACTGAAAGCCAAGTACTCGCACCTCAGGGGTAGAAACATTTTAAGGAAAAAAGCAAGCACTACCCGAAATCCTTTGGATTCAGGGGAAAAAAAAAAAATCTTTATAGCTTTCTCTGATCCTTTTGTCATCTAATTTTTTTTTCTTTTTTTCACTTGTTTCATTTGACATGTTTTGTTTCCCTACCAATGTTTCCTCTCGTTTCCAGCTTCTCCCCTACTTCCTCCCTTCTTTTGTAGCTCAGCCCCAGCCGCTCCTCCCAACCCCCTCCTTCATGGTCCTAACCTCCTCTAATTCTTTGGTCACCCAGTCACAGCAGTTGACTAGAGATGCTCAACATGTTTCCCCTCTGGTAAAAATCATGCTGCCTTGGATGCTGTGGATTGCTAGATTCCAGATATTCCACTGTCATCTTTAGGAGAGATTCCATTCCTTTATCCATCACCAAGGTCAGATTGGCCTGCAGTTTCCAGCCTCCTATTTCCAGTTTTTATGAAGGGCAACATCATCTGCTTATTTTCAGTCCCCTGGAACCACTCCCATCGACAAAGAATGATGGAACAGAATTATCCATGAAGCTGCCAAAACCTCTCTAAGCTCTCTTAACATCCTAGTTCTGTTCTGATAAATCCATGAAAACCTTCTTCCCTGTAAACGGAGTGGTGTCTGCCCCTCTACCATATGGACTGTCTGTCTGCGGGCCTCCTACAACACTTTCCTCAGGGTTCACTGAATAAAATTATTTGTTCGGTATTTGTTCTTTTTTTCTCTCTCACCTTCCACAGCAACACTATAAGGCAAAAGAATGACCAAGTGGTCCATCCATTCTGCCCAACTATTCCAGTCCACACTGCAAGGATCTCTCCCAGCTGCCAGCCAGAGAATGTGACCACTCATTCTTCAAGCCAGTTTTTGTTTGCTTCCTCACTGGTTCTTTACTATCCTGGGTATATGACCATGCAAGATACCATACTTAATCTAACACCCACCAGCTCAGCCTCACACCAATCCATAGAGCTACCAAAGTATTAAATGTCTTAGGACCTTGTGTGGCCTTGCTGGGCAGTACCCAGCCACCAACCTCTTTCTGGGAAACTGTGGTCTGGTTGTATCAATGATACCGCATAGCCTGCAGTATCATTAGGTTGGGCTTCCTTTCTCCACCCTCTTTTTTGTCTTTATCTCTCCAATTGCCTCTAACTGGAGGGAGTGATGGGTAGGTTGTTTGCAATATTGCAACATTCCATCATCAAATATAGCAGCATATACAGACCATACCATCCATTAGTCTGCTCAGTTTCACTCTCAGTGCCATGGCAAATCCTAGGGCGATCTCTGGTTTTCCTCTCACTTTTTCTCCACTAGGGATCTTCTGTGCTTATGCCATGCTTTTTTGAATTATGTTTCCATTTTTATCTCCACATCCTCTACTGGGAGCTCCTGCAACCTCCACATATTCCTTATTTGCTCCTCTCAATGTTAATCACGCCTCTGCACTTCTTTTCCCTGACACATCAAAAAAAAAAAAAAAGTTGGCAACTTGCTCTACTGCCTTAGCTTTTCCAGATATTTTTCCTACTCTCCTCTTTCCGAGATCTCATGTTCCTTTTCAGTGCTAATCTTTTTGTCTTCACTTTTTCAGCCACCTATTTTAAAACCATACTGATTTTGTTACTCTTGTTTTTCCAGTAAAAATACTTGCTGCCATTACAAATGGCTTTTAGTTTAGCCCACTGCTCTGCTTCATCAAGAACATCCTAGCCTGTCATGGCTCCTTAAGGTATTCCCTCACCTTACAGCTGGTACTCGAAGCCCAGGACTCTGACCATTTTGTAACTCATGCTCTTTATTTAATGTACTGCGTATTCTACTACTTCAGTTTTGTTGTTCAGTGACATCAAGTCACAGGCTCCAAACCAGTTTCAATAAATGGATAATTAAAATAATTTAACAATTAAGGCAGCCAATTATTGTGAAATGAAAGCTCATTAAATACAAGGACTTGTATTTAAAACATGAAAATGGTCAGTGTATGGGGGTCAAAGCCTGAATAAACCAATGGATGAATGCAGTAATTGAAGAAATTGCAACTGAATAGTAAGAAAACCAATTCTATTTTAGAAATGGATGCATTAAAATACCAACAGATTATTAAAAAAACAAAACAAAAAAAAACAACCCTTTGGTACACAAGTAATTTGCAAGTTATACTATTTTGCAAATTACTGAAAAAAAAATAAAATTCAAAATCTCCCAACTATGGAACAAAGGAAACCAGCCCAACTTTGCAAGATCAAAGATTTCTGTAGTCCTGCTCAAGCATAGAACGCATGAATGGTGAATACCCAAGGTCTTTGCCAATCAATCATTCATGATATACAAAATAATTTAAATGAATAAAAAAACCTTAGCATCAGACCTCAACTAATAAAGCGACAGTCTTACAAAAAAAAAAAAAGAGTGATATAGACCTAAATTTGACCAACTACACATTTTTGCTATTTTAGAATCAAATGTCACACATCCTGCGTTTGAAAAATACTAGTGCCATCTAACTGAAAGATCAAACTTGCAACAAGAAACTGTAGAGATGTTTGAATTTGTACATTTGGGAACCTTTGGAAGCTGTTAGCTCTGAAAGAACAGAAGCTTGATGAACTTGAAATCAGACATTCATTTTCTGGTCTGGTTTGGTGGCTCAGTGACAGTGCCTTGCACTGCCACATTAATAAGGTTCCTGGTTCAATCCTTAAGTCTTCCATTTTCTGGATTGGCTGGGGATGATGTGGAGGAAGGGAGCCATGGTCATTGCTCTAAGATGGCACCTAGTGGCCGGATGTCTTTACTGCTAATGCCAAGGAGGAGCAGTACAGAAGTATTTTTTTTTTCCAGGGAGAGACTCTCTCTCTGAGGCAGTCATTATCCTTCCTGAAGTCCAATCCATCTGCTACTTGTCTTTAGGATCCTCTTCAAGGGAAGGGGTAGACTTGGTGGACTCAGGCCATAGGAGCATCCCCATTAATTTTGGCCAATTATGCCTTCAGTTAATGATTTTCATTCTTAGTTCAGAGAAATTGACATAGATGGAGCATTATTATAGCCTCCAAAAGGTCTCTAAAAACTTGCACTGCATCCCTCCTATCATATCCACTACTTTTATTTCTGTTCCAATAGGAAAAAAATGACTTTTCTCAAAACTTCTCTTACAAATTCTCTCTTGTAACTACTAGGATATAATCGGAGCACAAGTACTGCTTTGCTATAATTAATATACAAAGTGGATCACACCCCCTTCACTGAGAAAAGTCAAAGTAGAACAGGAAACAAGAGTACAGCAGAGAGGAAGATTAGTACTAGCCAGTAACAAGTTGTAGTCAGACACAGCCCCCCCTCAATCTGCCAGTAGAAAAGTGAATTTTAGAACAGTCTATTCACATTTTACAGAGCAAAAAAAATTCAAAGCACAGTTCACACAGCTATCTAGGAATAAATCTAGCAGAACCCCACCTATTAAGTTTTCTTGATAACCAGAGTACTTCCTGCCCTGAGGAAAAAGACTGGTACAAGTCTCTTGATTAGTACCAATTAAGTACACCAAGGAGACAGCTCGGCTGTTTCCAGCAACTGCACAGGACATCCCTGTCCCTCCATCAAACCCCACTATACTCCATTCAGTCTCAGCAGCAGACAAGATGAGGACCAGTTGTAACTGGGTATTATTATTTACCTATTATACCTGGATAGAATTTTGGAAAACTATGACACTAATTATTTAAATACAGAAATATGCATGAATACCATATCATCCATGAGGAAGCCATTCCATTTCTCCTGGCCAGAAACAATGGGCTACAGATAATGAAAGAACTTTTCAAATGCTACCTAAAATGGCAGGAAGGCTGGCATTATGCCTAACCAAACACCAAATCCCTCACAGCTACAGAGGCCTTTAAGCAGTGCCAAGACGCTCTGATCTTTATGCCGATACATAATCAAAAGGTGGTTTAAATACGATTCTTTTTTCCCCCATCGCTCTCCTTCATCTTAACTATACATTCAGACTACAAAGGCATTATGGTCCTTTTCTACTGTCACGTTTCTACGTGTATTTTGCCAAAAGCTTGCAATTATAAATGAAAAAGTGTTCTGTCACTGTGGAGAACTGTTGCATCGCCAAACCCTTCTCAACATGTTAAGATTTATAGCATACAAATAAGCCTCCTTTTCCTAACACAAAAAGCAGTTCAAAAACTTTGGTTGAAAATCCAACACAATTTTGTTATCTCTCTAACTGCTTTAAAAGTACTTCTTCCCCTCTGGGTGGAGGACAAAACCTCCCACCTGCTGTGCTTGCGAGATAGAAACTGAAGAATGGAGCTCAACTCCAACTGCACAAAGTGAGCCCTTTCAGCAATTATCTGCAAATAAGGACTCGGCTAACCTTTGGAGAAGGCGGAGAGTTTGGTCTGGCTGCATGAAAGAAAACAAGGTTACACTGCAGGTTTCCCTCCATTAGAAGGAAGCATGGCAAACATTTTGTGCAACTTAAAATAAAAGCATGTTCGATTTTATACATGCACCGCTGAGCAGCCAGCTCTAGTCCATCATGCACACTTTAGCCCAGTCCTGAGTTTATTTGCGACACAGCAGCATCTTTCAGCTTGCCTCAACTAATGGTATGGTACCATGAGGCTTCAGCTACCTGGGGCGTTTCCATTATTTTTATTCCCTCCTCCTATCATCCAGTCATCTCAGTGTGCACAGAAGAAACTCTATAAAGAGAAAAGATTACAGGAAACCATGCAATGATTCAACGCCAAGACTCTCCTCCTCTGCCCATTGAATTATAAATCCCAGAAAGCTTAGAAAGGGGAGCTAATAAACTAGGACTGGTACAGAATGTCCTTGACAGTTTGGTGTTGGATAGTAGTTCTGTTAGCGTAAAAACGTCTACACTGGGTGTCTGCAAGATCACCTCACATAAACACTTATTTTCTTATCATTTCTGTCATGTTACGAGTTAATTATTGGTTAACACAATGAGAAATTACTACTTACCTGATAATTTCCTTTCCTTAAGGTGGATAGATGGATTCAGGCCCAGTGGGTTATGCACCTCTACCAGCAGATGGAGAAAAAACAAACTGACGTCACAGTATATACAGTCCTGCCGTGACATCAGCCTGCCAGTATGCTCTTCAAAAGCAACTGCGGACAGACTAGCAAAAACTTGATTAAAAACAGACAACCATCAAGAAACACTGAACTCAGGCAAGAACATATGCATACTAGGCTAGGGACTGGATGAACACTTATCAATAATCCCCTGGAATATGTAGTCATACAGGAAACACCATTACACAATCATTTGGCAGTTATGGGCGGGAAGCTGAATCCATCTATCCACCTTAAGGAAAAGGAAATTATCAGGTAAGCAGTAATTTCTAATTTCCTAGCATGTGGATAGATGGATTCAGGATCAGTGGGATGTACTCAAGCTACTCCCAAATAGAGTGGGAGGCTGCCCCTGGTCCAGTCAACACTGCACATGCAAAGGCTGCATCCTCCTGGGCCTGCACATCCAGACAGCAATCTAACCTCCGCCCATGACACTGCCTGAGCCCTAGTGGAATGAGCCCTAACCTGAGCAGGTAACAGCTTTTCAGTGGCCATATATGCGGCTGTGACTACCTCCTTAATCCAGCGAGCTATTGTAGATCGCAAAGCTGGCTCGCCCTGTTTACCTCTACAATGAAGGACAAACAGGTGATGTATCTTTTGGAAAGGTTTAGAAACCTCCAGATACCTCACAACATGTCTCTTGACATCCAAAGGACGCAACAGGCGACATTCCTCCGCATCTCTTTCCCTATCCAGGGATGGCAGGGAAATGGACTGAGTCAAGTGAAAATATGAGACCACGTTAGGCAAAAAAGAAGGAAAGAACAATACACAGCTGTATCGCCCCTGGATGCACCTGAAGGAATGGCTCCCAGCAAGGCAAGGCCTGCAGCTCAGAAATTCATCACACAGGACATATTGCCACCAGAAACACAGTTGTCAAGGTCAGTTACCGCAATGATAGGCTATGCAATAGTGAAAACATAGGGCCTGCCAAGAAATCCAACATCAGATTAAGACTCCACTAGGGTAACAGTAACCACAAGGGGAGGAAGATGTTTCACTCTCCTCAAGAAAAGAGCTACATCTGGATGAGCCGATAAGGATGCACCATTCATCTGGTCCCTGAAACAGGCAAGAGCCGCTACCTGTATCTTCAAGGAATTAAGGGTCGACTCTTTATTCAACCCATCCTGCAAAAATTGCAAAATGAGCGAGATTTTAACTGAATGAGGAAGCACTTCTCAATCTTCACACCAAGCCTCAAACTCTCGCCAAACCCATGTATAGGCAAGTGGAGAACTTTCATGCTCATAACAAGGTGGCAATCACAGTAGTAGAACATCCACACTTCAGCAAGTGAGCCCTTGAGTTGGATCTTTGAGAAGGACAGGCCCCTGCTGCAACAGATTCCTGTGTGCTGGAAGGCAGAGAGGGAAGTCTAGCAGGAGCCTCTGCAGATCTGTATACCATGGTCTACTGGGCCAATGTTATGTCACCAAAAGCACCATCTCCCTGTGACCTTTGACCCTCTGAACTAGTCTGCCCTAACATGGGCCATGGAGGAAAGTTATACTGCAGCTTGTCCTCTGGCCAGATCTGCATGAGAGCACAAATTCCAAAGGACTTCGGATCTCTCCTGTGACTAAAGAATCGAGGAACCTTCACACTGCAAGAAGATGTCAGCAGGTCTAGAAACAGAAGGCTCCAGCGATCCACTATCGGTTGAAACACCTCGTTTGACAATTCCCATTCTCCTGGGTCCAGACTCTCCCTGCTTAGAAAGTCTGCTCTTATATTATTCTTTTCCTGCAACATGCAAGACAGATCTCCTGAAGACGCACTTCCACCCATTCCATAAGTTGGTTTATCACCTGCGACACTTCCTGGCTTTTGGTTCCTCTCTGCCAACTGATGTAAGCCACCATTGTTGCATTGTCCGACATTACTTGGACTGCTCGACCCTGCATCCTGCCACTGAACTACAAGCAAGAAAACTAGATCACCTGGGCTTCCAGCCGATTGATGTTCCAGAGAGACTCTATTGTATCCCAGTGCCCTTGCACCATTAGTTCCCAACAATGAAATCCTTAACCCTGGAGGCTCACATCTGTTGAGAGTACCAAACAGTCCAGCAATGTCAGGGAGATTCCCTTTCTCAAATGATCCACTTGCTACCACCATCGGAGGTGAGAGCAGACTTCCATTGGCAGGAGAAGCCAAATTGAATATTCCTGAGACTGCAGGTTCCAATGAGACTGCAGGGAGTGCTGAAGAGAACGCATATGTGCTCTCGCCTATGGCACCACTTCCATCAAACTGAGTACCTGCAGATAGGACCACACTGTCGAGCGTACAGTGTTCAGAAAGAGACTCACCTATGTACGAGCTCCTGGCAGGAAAATTTTGCCCTGCTTTGTGTCAACCCAAACACACAGATATTCCAACGACTGAGTTGGCTGAAGATTGCTCTTGGCTAGGTTCATCACCCAACTGAGCTCCTGCAACAGGAGATCCCCTTGGAGGTTTACCAGGCAGCTCGCTTCCACAGACTTGGCCCGAATCAACCAGTCATCCAAATACAGGTGTACCAAGATCCTATCCTCTCGCAACTCGGCCGCCACCACCACTTTGGAAAAAGTTCCTGGAGTGGTGGCTAGACCAAAAGGCAGCGCCCAAAACTAATGGCACCCCAACACGGCAAAACACAGAAAACATTTGTGCTCCAATCGGATGGGAATATGAAGGTACACCTCGGACAGATCCAAGGAGGTCAAAATTCCCCCCCACCCCCCCGACTGCAAAAATGAGTCAGCCGCAAATGATGGTTGACACTTTTGAGATCCAGGATGGGACAAAAGGAGCCCTCCTTCTTGGGCACAACGAAATAGATGGAATATCGACCCATATTTTCTTGAGACGTGGGTACTGGAACCAAAGTCCTCAGACTAAGGAGCCTTGACAGTGTACACTCCACTGCCTGTTTCTTCTGTGGGGAATGGCAGGGAGACACCATGAACACATTCCGAGGAATACTGTGAAACTCCAGTGCATATTCCTCTCGTATCACCTCCAGGACCCACGGATCTGATGTGATTTCGACCCACTTTTGATAAAAGAGAGACATCTCTCTATCTCCTGTCCCCGGGGGTGGCTTAGCAAACCTTCATTGGGAGGCTCGGGAGCTACCACTACCTGACCCAAGCCTGAGCCCGCTCCCCACCTGGGCTGTCTGGGATGAAAGGACTGGGACCTACCAAAAGGCAGAATCTTCTGAAAGATCGTCCCTCTGTAGGGACGAAACCACTTGGAACCTGAGATGACCCCTCATAGCAAGGTATGCAGTGACTACTTCTTATCCTTTGGCAACTAAGGAACTGGGGATTCGCCCCACTTACTAGTCAGTTTTTCCAACTCTCTCCCAAACAAGAGCAAGCCTTTTAGAGCAATTTTGTAAGATTAGCTTTGGAGGTTGCATCAGCCAACCAATTTCTCAACCATAACTGACATCTGCCTGCTATTACCAAAGCCACTCCTCTGGCCAAGGTGTGTATCAAATCGCAGCTCACATCTGTTAAAAAGGCTGCGGCGGGTTCCATAACTGCCCTGGAATTCATACCAGAGTCATCAACCTCCTGAGATAGAAGCAAACAAGAGTGAGCCACCAGGGAACAATAAGAAGCTATCTATAAGGTCATTGCCACTGCTTCAAATGCTTGCTTAAGGATAGCCTCAGTCCTCCTATCATGCACATCCTTCAAGGCCGCTCCTTCCTCCACGGGGATAGTTGTCCGTTTAAAGATGGCACTTTTGGAAAACGCAGACGCTCTCTCACTACTGGATCCAGAGGGTACATGCCTTCCAAGGTCTGACCCCCTTTAAAATTTGCCTCCGAGGCGTCCCACTCAACATCAATCAATTCTTGAATAGCCTCAATAACAGGGAAAAAACAAGAGGCTTTATACAAGGAAACCAAAATGGAGTTTTTCTTTGGTTCAGATATTGAATCTGCCCCAGGTACTCCCAGCATCTTCAACATCTGGGAAATCATGGCCAGCAGTTCATATCTATGAAAGAACCTCAACATAGTCCTATATGGTTCCAGTCCCAGAAGAATTTCCCCATCCTCCAGAGAGTCAGGATCTACCTCATCATCAGTGCCATCCGGATTCCTATCTGGAATACCTTCAGTCAATCAAGGTGTATTCCGGCGCTTAAAAGTACTCGATGAGGGAGAGGTCACTGCCTGAGAATCTGACATGACAGATCTTTGAGTCCGGAATTAGTTTACGGACGGTCCCATCTTTTCTGCCAAATGTAGTTTCCTCCTTTCATTTAAACCAGTCAGTGGAGCTACTATCGTTTACCAACCTGGATAGGTCGGACTCCCTTTCAAAGAAAGCTGGATGTCTGTAGGGCGCTACTGCGTTATCTGGAAGCTACTAATGGTTTTCGATTGTCGGATCATCTCTTCATCCTTTGGAATGGACCAAAGAGAGGTAATATGGCGTCCAAAACCACCATCGCCCGTTGGTTGAAAGAGGCCATAAATTCCTCATATTTGCTCTGTGGTCGGCCCCTACCGGTGGGGCTGAAGGTGCATTCCACTCGCTCCCAGGCGGCTTCCTGGGCAGAGTGTCACCAGATTTCTCCACAGGAGATTTGCAGAGCAGCAACTTGGAAATCTTTGCATACTTTTGCACGGCATTATCGGCTTGATGTCCAGGACTCAAGGGAGGGCAATTTCGGAGCAGGTGTATTGAGAGAGTGGGCCTCTCCGGATCCCAGCCCAAGTAGTTTCAAGCTCTGGTACATCCCAGGAGTCTGGACTGATCCGGTACGTACAGGGAAAAGAAAATTAGGTCTTACCTTCGCTGATTTTCGTTCCTGTAGTACCAAGGATCAGTCCAGAGTCCCGCCCGCTGTGTGCATATAAGTCTCGGAGAGTCCGCTGCTTCCGATTCTGCTCTAGTTTTACCCGATCTATGAGGTTCTCCCGTTTGTTAACCTCTTTTACGGGTCCGGTTTGTTGTTGGGGTCAGTGATCCAACGGTTTCCCGGTTGAGATTTCTGTATATAGTTAGTTTTAAGTTAGGGGTCATTCTGCTTTGACATTGTGTAATACTGGCAAACTGTGGGTGGCACCCTGGTATTTATGACAGAGCCAGTCAAATCTTGTTCTGTCGCCATCTGCTGGTGCGGAGGCAAAACCCAGGAGTCTGGACTGATCCTTGGTACTACAGGAATGAAAATTATCGAAGGTAAGGCCTAATTTTCTTTTAATTCTCCTCTAAATTTCAAAGCAAGCCCCAGTAGGGAAATGCATGACCAACATCTGCTGGAGACGGAGAATACTGGCAGGCTGATATCACGGCAGGACTATATATACCGTGACATCAGCTTGCTCTGCCTCCATCTGCTGGTAGATGTGCATAACCCATTGGTCCTGAATCCATCTATCCACATGCTGGGAAAGCTTAATTTAGTATGTAATTATATAAACATTCTACAAATAAAAAGAGTTAACTACATCCAAACTCTAAAACGACTATGTGGGGCTTTGTTCTATAAACAGAATATACAATTATTTTGCTCAAAAGGTAATGACTATCAGTGTGAATTCTCCCTTTCATATACTCCCACGGCTTATACAGCAGGCCCTAACGCAGCAGGGCCCAAGGATTGGAAACATGGATTCCTTAACAAATACCTTAAGGTGTCATTCACAGGCAAGCTCCAGTGCTTCCCTTGTTCTTCTGGCAGGTCAGGTGCTACAGGGAGAGTTAGCCTGTGTGTATGACAGCAGGCAGATGACAGCTGCCTGCTGTCATACGGGCGGACCTCTGTTGAGCAGTGCAAGACACGGAGGAATGCGAGAAGCACCTCAGTCATTCTGCTCTGTGAGCTGGGGTTGTGTCAGCACCATCTGATGACATCATCCACGCATTATGGTTAATGCAAGCCTGTTTCTCATTGGAGAACTGAAGATATAGCCCATTTATTGATTCCCCTTTTGTGCCTGCTTTGCAGAAGTATGTCAAACACGTTCCTAACAACAACTGGACTGTAACGCAGCAGCCTGTCCTCCCCATGCTATGTGACATTCTGAAACACTCACGTCTTTCTCCTGGATGGTGCACTCTTTGCAGTAGTAGGCATCAGAGACCCCAGGTCCTCCACAGATGACACAACGCCCTTGATAGGAGCCGTAGTTACATTCGTCACAGATTCGCACCAGCGTGCATGGCCGTACATACGAGTCACAGATCACACATTTCCCGTCACCTGAAACCAGAGATGGAAGAGACACACTCAAAAGCATGGCCCTTGCTATCAGCTCATCGCTCCCTGCCTGCTGATATCGCCACAAGAGCCTCTTGCACTCATTTTAAAGAATTAAGCAGTATGTGGTTCGTGTCCCCTGTTGCAGATAAAGGACACTCTGACAAACCCCTCTCCCGCAGGGCGCAGAGGCACCTCAGAGCAGCTCCTATCACTACTAAAGAGAAGTCTCATGCAAACCCTTAAGGCTAAGAAAAACACTCATAAATCAAGCAGTTCATATACCCCAAAATCTGATATGAAGCCACTCTCACTGTTCTAAGAGAACCTTGCTAAAACTAGAAATAGTGACACTCAAGAAATAAGTCAGTTGATTCTTTTTTTTTGCTTTCATCTTTTTCAAAATCTGGATTAAAAAAAAATGAAAATCGAAGATTAAGAACACTGCAAATAAATTCAGGTTGTGATACCTTTTATGGGGCCCAGGGTAAGAATTGTCCAAAGTTGATGAAATAGTTCAGAGGCTTTGGTTGCAAAGTAGATAATAATTACTGGAGGGCATGATATACAGTAAATAAGAGAGAAAGCAGAGAGTTTTGGGGTGGTGATTAAAAAAAAAAAAAAAAAAATAAGGGGTGAAATTATTTACCTGATAATTTCCTTTCCTCGAAGTAGGGCAAGCCAGTTTACACCAGTGGGTTGTGCATTCCAACCAGCAGGTGGAGACAGAATGATTTGCTGACGTCCCTCTCATACAGCTCACCACAGACATCAGCCAATCAGTATTTTTCTTCAAAAGCCAACTGTGGACACTAAACCACCTAATTGTTATTGCATCCTCCAATAATCACTACTTGAAATATTATATAATGGAGGAATGTTCTAATTCAACTTTTTTTTTTAAACACATAATGGAAACATTGGACTCAGCTCCACCAACAGTCACATAGAAAAACTGCAAGACTAATATCATAGAACGAAACTCACCAGGTACAGCGCAGTTCCTTGTTCATCTGAGATCCTTAATAAAGGATCTCACCCAACAGAAGATTGTCGACTGCCTCAAGGTAGCCCAGGGTGGGGTGGTGGGCTGGCTTGCCCTACTTCGAGGAAAGGAAGTTAACAGGTAATACGTAATTTCACCTTCCTCTTCATCCGAGCAGGCCAGTCCATACCAGTGGAATGTAGCAAAGCTACTCCCCAGAAGGGCGGGAGGCTGCCTGAGGTCCAAGCAGTACTGCTCTAGCATAGGACGAATCCTCCCACGCAGCCAAATCTAACCGGTAGTATCTGGCAAACTGTGCAAGGAAGACCATGCCACCACTCTACAGATCTCCACCAGAGAAAGCAAACGCAATTCCACCCAGGAAACCACCTGCACCAGAGTCAAATGTACTCGTATCTGCTTTGGAAGAGGTTTCCCAGCATCCACATATGCCGCTGTCACCACCTCCTTAATCCACTGAGCCACCATGGCACAAGAGGCCACCTCTGCCTTCTTCACCCCACGGTTAAGGAGAAAGAACCAATCCGTCTTACGAAAGACATTATAACATCCAGATAATGTAATAAATGCTGCCGCTCATCCAAAGGCCGCAGTTTCCTGAATTCCTGTCCATTCAAATCCCTATTCAAGGATAGTAGAAAAACCAACTGATTCAATTAGAAACCTGAAACCACCTTTGGAAGAAAGGCAGGTACCTTTCCTTAAGTGGACCCTATCCAGCATGATAAGCAAAAAGGGTTCTCCACACAAGGCTTGCAATTCTGAAATCTGCCTCGCTGAACAAACAGCAACCAGAAATACCATCTTCAGGGTCAACAACCGCAAGGAAATACCCCACAGAGGACGGAAGGTTGGACCCGCCAAAAAGGAGAGAACCGGATTCAGATGCCACAAAAGCACTAGGAAACACAAGGGGGGGGGGGTGTCTAAGGTGCCTCATGCTCCTCAGAAATCTAGACAATGTCTGGATGTGAAGAAAGGGGCCTCCCCTGAATGCATCCCTGATAACACGCCCTGGCAGTCACCTACACCTTGGGTGTATTCAAAGCCAAACCTTTACTCACACCTTCCTGCAAAAACTCCAAAATCAAAGGAAGACAAGAGCAGTTCTGACACCAATGTTCAAAGACCCAACAAACCCAGATATAAGTCAAAGAAGTGGAAAACTGTCGCTCCATGTTGAGACAAAATTTCAGGAACCAATTCCCATTCTACTGGATCCAACTCATGATGATTGAGAATCTGTACGCACACTGTTGACTCCTGCTATATGAGAAGCCAACAATGCCAGTAAGTGCTGTTCCGCCCACTGAAGGTGGTGGTCCATTTCTTGAGAGACTTGCCGAATCAGAGTCCCCCCCCCTGATGATTTACGTAGGCCACCGCTGTTGGGTTTGACATTATTTTCACCACTTTTCCTACCAACCGGGCCTTGAACTGCAGGTAGGCTAGCCGAATTGCTCAGGCTTCCAAGCCGGTTGCTGGACCAAGATGCCTCTTTGGGATCCCACTGTCCCTGAGCTATTAGTGCCTGACAGTGAACTCCCTAACCTAGTAGATTTGCATCTGTAGTGACCACCAACCAAATCGGGAGAGTCCAACTCCATTCCTTTCTCCAGATGATCCCAGCATAACCACCAGAGCAATTGTCACCTCATTTCCAGTGGCAAGGGCAACAGCACATTGTACTCCTGAGACTGAGGATTCCAGAGGACCATAAGCGGCCTCTGCAGAAGAGACATATGCGCATATGCCCAAGGACCACCTCTTATCGTCACGGCCACTGATCCCAGCATCTGCAGGTACAACCATACAGAAGGAGAGACCGCCAATCTCAGGGCTTGTACTTGCCCCCGGATCTTCTGAATGCGGGACTCGGGAAGAAACACTTTGCCCTGAGCTGTATTGAAACGGACACTCAGATACTCCAGAACCTGAGATGGCTGCAGGTTGCTCTTGGTCAAATTCACTACCCATCCCAGGTGCTGTAGCAACTGAACCACCCAGTTCAACACCACCTGATTCTCTGCATCCGACTTTGCTCAGGATTGGCCAGTCATCCAAATATTGATGAACCAGAATGCCCTTCTTATGGAGAGCTGCAGCCACCACTACAGTCACCTTTGAAAAGGTCCCGGGCATCCTGGCCAAGCTGAAAGGCAATGCCTGAAACTGGTAATGGTGGTCTAAAACTGCAAACAACAAATACTGCTGATGCTGTTTGCGAATTTGAATGTGTAGGTATGCCTTAGAGGTACAGAGGAATAAGGAACTCTCCCCTCTATACTGCCATGACGACTGACCTTAAGATTTCTATTCAAAAAACGGGTAACCCAAAGAACTCGATTGACTCCCTTTAGATCTAGAATAGGTCAAAAGGAGCCCTCCTTCTTGGGAACCACAAAGTAAATGGAATAATGATCTGTGAGTTCCTGATCCTTTAGAACTGGCACCATGGCCTTCAGAGCGAGCAGCCTCTGCAACATGGCCTGAACCACTGTCCGCTTTTCTGAGGAATGCAAGGGGAAACCATAAAAGCGTCAGAGAGGACAGATAAGTTCCAAGGTGTACCCATCGCACACCACTTTCAAGACCTACCAGTCGGAAGTGATGTGGGCCCACCTCCAATAAAATTGAGACAATCGGGTGCCTATTTCCGGAACTGGAGGATGGGCCTCCAAAACTTCATTGTAGGATCGAGGAGCTCTGGAGCTGAAGGCACCTTCCTTATCTGGCTTCTTAGCCCGAAAGGAATGAGACGTGGCAAAGCAGCAGGACCTTTGATTACTCGAATCTCTGGAAGATCGAAAACGCCAGGCGCTTTGAAATCACACTTTTGCTAATGAAAATCAGGGAGTAGATTTCCTGTCCTGAGATAAGAGAGGAAACTTGGAATCTCCCCATCGATCCACCATATTTTCTAACTCCTCTCCAAACAATTAGCACCCTTTAAAAGGCAACTTGGTAAGACTGGACTTGTAGTATCCGCAGACCAGTTCTGCAGTCAGAGGAGTCTTTAAGCTGCAATAACTGAAGCCACCCCCACAAGCAGCCAAATCGTATCCTGCATCTGCCAACAACGCAGCTCCTGGCTCCAGGTATGGCTCATTCTCTGGCCACCATACAACAGCATGCGGAGATTTGAAGATTCATGGTCACTGCCTCAAAGGTCTGTTTCAAAATCGCCTCAATCTTTCAATCCAGGGCATCTTATAATGCTGCACCTCCTTTCACAAGAATGGTGGTACTTTTATCACCATGCAGATCAGGGCATCCACCTTGAGAAACTGGAGTTGCTTCCTAGCTTTAGGATCCATAGGGTACAAAACCCGCTAATGAGCAAACCCCTTTAAAATTTGCCTCAGTAGAATTCCATTCCAAATCAATCAGTTCTTGAACAGCCTCGTGCAGAGGAAAAAAAAAAACAGTACACATTTTGCAAAGGAAGAATCACAGGATTCTTCTTTAGATCCTGAGCCACTGCAGGCAAGGCCTCCCCATAACCAAGGACCTTCAGGGTCTGTAAAATCAAAACCAGACATCTTGTATCTGTGAAAATGCCGAAGCATCATTCTGTGCAGTTCTGCATCTGGAGGAATCTCCCCCTCCTCCAAAAATGCCTCGTTGGGATCCCCCACCTTCCCAGGATCCATGTCCTCACCTTCTCCCACAGTACGCTGAGCCCTTCTCCGCTTTACCCGTCTGGAGGGGGACGAATCCTCCTTTGACCACTTCTGCGACCTCGAGGAGGGAGACTGCTGACACGGGCATTCGAGATTCCACCTAGGGCCCTTCCTGCCCTTTACAAAAGGCCTGCAGTCCTTAAAAAAAAAAAAAAAAAAGATTCCACCCATGACATGGTGGAAAGATCCATTGCCTTAGTAGGGAAAGCCCCTTCCTAGCTCACCCCACTGGGAATTGGTAGGAGAGGTGACGGGAAAGACTCCTCACCTTCCCCGGGGAGGAGCTGTGGCCACACTTCCCTCCTGAGACAAATCTGGAGCTCCTGAAGTCCCGGCAGGGACAAATTCCCCTGTAGAGTCACCCCTTGAGCTTCCATGCATGTCTGGCAAATGCTTAGCGAAATCCTGGGGCTAATCACATGCATATGACAGGCAGAAGAGACGTGCAGCTTTTTCCTACGCTGCTCTCCCAACACCATTTCTCCCTTGCGCATGCCTCAGCAGTAGTACTGAACCTGCAAAATGGCACCTGCCGGGTGGTCTTCCTGCTGCAGCACTCCAGCCAGCTTAAAAATAGCAGTACCTCGGCCCTGGCATTCAATGCGGCCTGATGCAGTTCTCTATCCCTGCCCCTACTCTGTGTGCAATCACAGCAGCAAACTCTGCCGACATGGGAGGTTTTTATTTTTATTAACTTTATTTGCCACACTGAAGACTGATAAGGCAGAACAGCAGAGAAACACCGAAGCAGGGATCAGGTAGAGGAGAAAAGAACAAAACAGACATTAAAGACAGAGAGACAATTCAACAGGGCTGAGCCCAAGGCTCCCTTACCCTACTGCACTCTCTCTACAGGAACTCTCCCCTCTGTCAGGAAGAAGGCTAGGGCACTACCCTTTACCTCACTCCTGACCTGTCATATCAGACACTCAACTGAGGGAGGGAGCAAATGCTATCACCACAGGATGTCAGGATAGCCTGCTCAATCCTGGAAGGCCGAAGTCCACAAATAAGGATGCATGTCCACCACCTGCTGGAGACAGAGAAATACTGGCTGGCTGATGTCTGTGTTGAGCTGTATAAGAGGGACATCAGTGAGTTGTTCTCAGTCTCTACCTGTTGGTTGGAGTGCACAACCTACTGATGTGGACTGACTTGCCCAGATGAAGAGGAAAAGAATGTTGTTGCAAAGGGTGGACAAGCCAGGAGACATCCTGGGGCGGCTCTGAGATAGAAGAGCAACATCACTCTCTCTCTCTGTTTTCTCTTGCAGCCCACACAGTTCATCCACACCCTGGTTTCTGCTTAGCCTGGAAAGAATCCTACTGTCAAAAAATGTTCAAGATCTGGAAACACGAGCAAAATAAAAAAAGAAACCAGAGCCCAATATGGTAAAATACCAGAGTTGCTAAACAGCACTAGATGAACACAGCAGCAAATGACCACAAAACCCATCTGATCTCCATTTTCATATACGCTTGGCTTTATTCACACTTCCTCAAAAGTGGGGGTGCTTTATGCTTAGCCCATGCTTTCTTTTATTCTCCCGGGTATCTGATCCTGCATACACATTCTCTCTCAAGAGAGGACCTATATTCTCTCAAAAGGTCACATACATTGTCATCTCTGGACATTATATAAAAATGTAAACAGAAGGAAGAAAGATTAGAAGTTTCCATCCAAAAGCAATACAAACCAAAACAAATGTTGCACCAGCAAGGATGATGTGGAGACAATTATACATAAGTAACAAAAACATTTAACAATGCTTTCACTTGATATATACATACACAAAAACACATACACAATCCAAAGCAGATGGAAACTAATCAAATAACCATGCAGTCCCTAAATATTCTATTTAAAACCCCTTCCCCCACAACCAAGATCTTCTGTTCCCCAGTCCCAAAGGGAATACTAAATTCATCTCTGGACAATTCTTACATCAGTTCTACAAAAGGTATCACACTCTGTAACAAATCCTGACTTCTCCATAGACCAGTATGGATACTAGAAGACAAGCTTTTTGGATCACGAGTTTCCAAGATTATGTATTTATTTTTTTTACTTGTAAACAAATAAAGTAGGTGTCTTGCAACTGGAGAAGTCCTTCTGCAAGAGTGATTATTACAAAACATGAAGGGGCACAAGAGTTTAAAATGCTACAATTTAATCCCTCTTTAAAACATTTGATTTTTATCAGGTCTACACCTACTTTCTAGAGCTAGGACTGCAATTTTCTTAGGTTTACACCTAAAAGCAGGCAGCCTAACATAATTCTGAGAGGGGGGGGGCGTACTGGCAGGAAATGCTCCCATCTCCTGGTGCTTTTGTGCTCTTGAACTGCTTTATATTGCCTCCTGAGATTAGTGATATCAAGATCTGCATAAATCGGAGCTTTTTAGTTTTTAACCGGCTTGGGCTCAGAACTCTCCCTGTGGATCTCTCTCATTGTGAATAGCTCTTCTCGTGGGCTTCAAGCTGCTCTACTAGCAGCTTCTTAAAACCAAAGAAGTCAGCATCCTCAGGGTTCTCGTTCTAGGATATGTATAACCGGCCCATACTAGCACAGGTTTCCAATGCAGGACAAAGACGAAGCGCCCGGGTTTCCTTTGATATGTGGTACTTGCAGCAACTGAACTTGGTGGAGATTTTGAAAGTAAACATTTCTTTATCCCCAAGAAATTCCCTTTTATTTCATTTACGACATCACATGCACATACAAGTGTCTATTCTATTTAACAGCCCCAATTCTAAAACATACAGGTGTTCCTAACTGGCATCTTAGCAACACCTAATATGGGAGGAGGAATCTCGGCATTACATGTAGGAAGTGATTTTAAGAACAGCTTTCATGGTATATTGTTTGTCCAGGTGCTAATGCTGCTGGTGGAGAAAAAAAAAAAAAAAAGTGTTCTCAAAAGTAAAACATGGGAAGGCCAAACACTTTCAATTCTTGTATTACTAATGCAAGTTGGTGTATACGTGTCGGGGCCAGCGATACTCAACCAGCGTATGATTTTCTGCTTAAAAGATTAGAAAGATGTCTCTCTTTTTTATTGACATAAGCGATAATCACCCCCTTCCTAACTGCTTCCCACAATAAAACTAGAGCGGCATTGGGCTGATTATTAAATGTCGTGTAAGCCATCCTCTGCTCCAGCAAATACTTCAGCCCGGATCAACCCCAGATTCATCCTCCATCCAACACTCGGTGCAGAGCAACCACCAGCTCTAAACCCAAATTGACTGGGGCATGGTCAGATACAGATATAATGCCTATTTTAATACTTTGGGCCAATGGAAATTGAAGTTCAGATATTAATAAGTAATCCAACGAAAGGATATTTGTTCTGAATACTGTAAAATCTGAGTTAGCCATGTATGTGTCTGGATCCTGTTACTTTACCTGATGTTGCCAATGACTGCATCTTTGGATCTTTTGGAAGTTTGTATTATGCTACTGATGCTTACACTGAATAAAATATTATGGAAAAAAAAAAAAAAGAAAGAAAGATGTCTTACTGCTCATGCGACTCAGTGAGTGACTGAAATTAGGGCAGATATTTCTGCTTTCTGTGTGTGTTGTGTCACTTTTGGAATTTTTGGATTTTGTCTCCGTGTTTGGTTTGCACTCCCCTTCTGACTCTTCTGTGCTGGCAGGGAACAGTCCTAGGCTGCAGTGGTGGCAGCGGCTTCTCCTGGTCCCAGTCCAGCGGCAGGCGTCCATTTTTAGGTGCCTGGGAATTTTCCCCCTCTGCTCACATGATTAGCATTATCAGGTAGGTAAAGAAAGGCCGGAGGAGAATGCAACTTGAAAGAGCAAATATCCACCAAGGAGCTGGGATTTAAAACCCAGGACCCGCCTGCTTTAACACCATACAACAACTTTCCCCTACAAGCCTAACAAGACTACCCTGACTTTTTGTTTGTTTGTTTAAACCAGACAAAGTTTTCTTCTGCCTCATGCTTAGCTTGAATTGCTTTCACTGTGCAGCCTTGGCAGAAAATGGGCCAAGATTATCTCTCTCTGTTTGAGATGGCAGGATATTTAATGTAGTTCCTTTGGATGCTATTTGTGGAAAACAGTTAATCCCCCAACCTTAATATGGATGCTTTGTCTATTCCCAGTCCTCTCCCCTAAATCAGGGACCTCTGGTATCAAAAAGGACAAAAGACATCCCCCCCCCCCCCCCCCTCAGTGCCACCAGCCTGCAGGTGTCACTCTTGCCACTGCTCCCAAAAACTCCTGAATCAGTTTTTATGGCTGCCACTGGATTACCTGTACCACGACTGGCGATCAGTATGGCAGTATCCCCGAGATTAAAGGCCCTTATAATGATGGTATCTGGTTTATACAGTGCCTCAGCTTCCTCTATTTAGAGGGGTTCCACTTCCTTACTGAGATGAGCCATGCTGGGGTGAGATTATTAGAAAAAATATATATGTATACTTACATTTTTCACACAGTCTTCCAATGGCTGCAAATTAGAAAAAGAAAATCAGTTATGCATTTTTGGATGGGGATAAAAAAAAAAGAAAAACGGATTTTTAAAGTAATAAAGAAAGATAACATATGAAGATGATAGAGCGGGTATACAATGAAGTTTCTAGAGCTACATGTCAGAGAGAGAATGGTATAAGAACATAAGAAGTTGCCATACTATGTCGGACTGAGGATCCATCAAGCCCAGCATTCTGTTTCCAACAGAGGCCAATCCAGGCCATAAGAACCTGGCAAGTACCCAAACATTAAATGAATCCCAAGTTACTCAGATTTGTTTTAAATGTGCTACTTACTAACTTCATGGAGTGCCCCCTAGTTCTTGGCATGGTCATAGGTAGCATGTGCCTGCTTTTACCCTCCTATGTGCCCAGCATGGGTGCACTTCTCTCCAAGCAAAGGGTGCCTCTCTACAGCAGTTGCTGGCGAGACTCCCCACTGTAACTAAATTAAAAGTCACCACAAGGCCTAGAGTAAAACTCAGAATAAAAGTCTCAATTTGCAATTTCAGAATTGGTTTGATAATTAAACTTTAAGGTGGTCAAAAATAATTTTAATAAAGCACCCTGCCTAGACTACAATTGAAGTGACTTACTATCAGGGTCGAGTGCTGGTTTTTAACATCAAAACTATCCAGTTGTAAAAAGGGTCAAAGGCCACAGCTTCAAATGTTTTCAAGTTGGCATGGGGCACATTTGAAACTAATCGGAGAAAGTTCTTTTTTACTCAACGCACAATTGGACTCTGGAATTTGTTGCCAGAGAATGTGGTTCGTGCAGTTAGTATAGCTGTGTTTGAAAAAGAAGTCCATTACCTGCTATTAAGTTCACGTAGAGAATAGCCACTGCCATTAGCAATGGTTGCATGGAATAGATTTAGTTTTTGGGTACTTGCCAGGTTCTTATGGCCTGGATTGGCCACTGTTGGAAACAGGATGCTGGGCTTGAAGGACCCTTGGTCTGACCCAGTATGGCATTTTCTTATGTTCTTATGTTACTTTCTGGGGAAAGGCTAGCTAGGCCTTTCCCTCTCCCACTTCTACAAATGCACTAGGCTATATTGATATATTTTTTAAAATGATCATCAGTGCAAAAATGGTCATTACAAAGGCTGATACAAGGGGAAAGGTGGGAGAAGATTACAAAATATCAACTCTATAGGGTGTACAATAGAAAGTTATCAAAGAGGTGGGCAGTGCAGGATGTAGGCACAAGCAACCAAAGCTACAGTTTAACACCTCAGATTATGAGGAGCCACTAAATGTCGCTGATGACATTCAGATAATTCTTCCCATCACAGAATCACTCCAAAAAACCTGGGCTCATTGGAACAACTGCTTACTATCCATCAATTCCCTGCTATCCAGCCTCAACCTTATACTCAACAAAAATAAAACAGAAATCCTCATCATCTCTCCTGACGAAAACCACACACTCTTCAACATCCAAAGCTCAACACAATCCACAATACCACCCTTAAACCACTCACCTTCAGTCAGAGACTTAGGGGTGCGCATCGACGATCAATTCAACCTTAAATCTTTCATTCACAACACAACCAAAGAATGTTACTTCAAACTCCAAGTGTTAAAAAATCTGAAACCACTCCTTCACTTCAACGACTTCCGCTTAGTAGTCCAGTCCATAATTCTGTCCAAGTTAGACTACTGCAATTCTCTTCTGCTAGGTCTTCCGTTTTCGTCCATAAAACCCTTACAGATGGTACAAAACGCTGCAGCGAGGCTACTCACCAACACCAACAAAAGAGCCCACATCACTCCAATTCTGCTCTACCTCCACTGGCTTCCCATAAAAGCTAGAATCACCTTCAAGACATTATCAATGATCCACAAGGATATTATGGGAAGCGCTCACCTAAATCTTACCTCGCAACTCCGCCTTCACACATCAAAAAGACCTATCAGATATAATTATAAAGGTTCTTTATATGCTCCCCCGATTAAAACTTCGCTAGCAAAACGAGCACTCTCCACTGCTGGGCCCTCCCTATGGAACTCATTACCGCCAGATCTTCGTCTTGAAACCTGCCATCTTACCTTCAAGAAAAACCTCAAAACGTGGCTCTTCCGACAAGCCTATTCGGAATCGCAGAAACAATTCGACACAGGTCAAAGAGCAAAATAGCACAATATAAAGTCCACTACCGACTTTATACACTTAGGACCTTCAGGACCTTATCTGGACAGTCCTTATCTGGACAGTCCACCTTATCTGGACCACCTTATCTGGACAGTCCACCTTATCTGGACAGTCCACCCACCTGCTATGAAAAACCATCTCTTGAAGCATCAGCTTTCTAGCTCATGCTCTTCCCATAGTTATTTTATTTTATATATCTTTTTTACGTTTAATATTTAATATTTATTGATCTACGTTCTTTTGTTCAATAATTTGTTGATTGTTTAATGTTATGCTGCACGTTCTCTGAAACCTGCCATCTTATCACAGTTACACAGTTACACAAGCCATTGCTTCACCAGCTTAGAACATTCTAACGTGGAAAACTTGAACCAAAGTATTTGGTTTAGATTCATTTTACTTCGATTGTACTTTTACACCCTGCCTTACATTTAAAAAAAATTTTTTTTTTTTTAAACACGAATAGGCTCTTCTGACAAGCCTATTCGTGTTATGCTGCACGTTCTCTGAAACCTGCCATCTTACCTTCAAGAAAAACCTCAAAACGTGGCTCTTCCGACAAGCCTATTCGGAATCGCAGAAACAATTCGACACAGGTCAAAGAGCAAAATAGCACAATATAAAGTCCACTACCGACTTTATACACTTAGGACCTTCAGGACCTTATCTGGACAGTCCTTATCTGGACAGTCCACCTTATCTGGACCACCTTATCTGGACAGTCCACCTTATCTGGACAGTCCACCCACCTGCTATGAAAAACCATCTCTTGAAGCATCAGCTTTCTAGCTCATGCTCTTCCCATAGTTATTTTATTTTATATATCTTTTTTACGTTTAATATTTAATATTTATTGATCTACGTTCTTTTGTTCAATAATTTGTTGATTGTTTAATGTTATGCTGCACGTTCTCTGTTCAATACTTTGTCTATTGTTTAATGTACTTCCTTTACCTTTACCATGTTTAATGTAACGCCTTACCGGCGACAGTTTTGTTATATGGAAACCGACTTGATTTGATATGTATATCGAGAATGTCGGTATATAAAAACCCTAAATAAATAAATAAAACAATTACTACATTTCAAGTTTTAGTTTGGTAATATTGTGGAACCTCTTAAATTTGTAGCCTAGTAGTGAGAGCAGCGGGCTATGAACCAGGCGACCAGGGTTCAAGTCCCACTATCGCTCCCTGTGACCTTGGGCAAGTCACTTTACCCTCCATTGCCTCAGGTGCACACTTACAGGCCAATACAGAACGGTGCATGTTTTAGACGTGCTATTATTATTACCTCTGATACTGTAAGCCGCACATTTTACTATCAGAAATTAACACCTTAGCAGGCGTTAAGTTCTAAAGGGACCCTGAAAAGTGTACGGAAAAGCAGACTGCACATCCTCCGACTTAATAACCTACTTAATATCCTAGTGATATTTTCCCGGCGTCCATTTTCTGAACCTGTGGCTGTCAGCGGGTTTGAAAACAGATGCCAGTAAAATTGTGTGCTGGTGGTCGGACCTACTGACAGCCATCTCTTCCGCTAATAAGGAGGTGCTAGGGACATGCTATTGTCCCTAACGTCTCTTTTTTAGAGCGTGGCCTCATTTAAATACAAAATCGCGCACCCAGGAGAGGAGCCTGGGTGCACGTCAGGAGAGCGGGCACTCAACTCAGAGTGTTAGAATGTAAGCCCTCTGGGGATAGGGAAATACCTAGAGTACCTGAATGTAATAATGATTTGAAGTGCTGAAAAAAAGTGTGAAAAGCGGAATCTAAATAAAAAATAAAATAAATAAACGTGACCGTTTACAGACTTTGCATGGCTTAATCTGCCCTGGAGGTGGGGTGTATCCCAGGAAGCCAGGATTTAGATATTTGGTCATTACAGGTTTTGCACTACTAAACCATCCCCTTTCCAACAATTAACAACTAAGACAACTTAAGAAAAGCATATAAAACCTGCTTTTTTGCAAAAAAGCTGGACAGTAAAAACAAACAAAACAAACAAACCCCTAACCCAACACATTGATTAGGTCTATGCTGTCTTCCATGAGGAATGTGATTTATAGCTTCTTGAGGATGAGCTAAAAATCAGCTTTTAGTTTGGGATTCAACCTCCGGCATGATTTGGGCCTGCCTCAACAGCAGACAACCTAAGGGTCAAAACAGACTGAATATCCCAGAAAAGTGGGGAAAGGAGGGGATATAACAGACTTTCAAATACCTCCAAAGTATCAATAATGCACAAGTGGCAAGCATTTTTCAATAGAAGAAGTTCTAGAAGAAGAGATCATGGTATGATGTGCAACGTGGGGAGGTTCAGGAGTAAAGTCAGACAATATTTCTTCACATGCATGAAATGACCTACAGGGGAGGTGGAGGCAAAAACATTAACAAAATTAAGAAAGCCTGGTATAAATACAGAGGATCTTTTAGATGTGGGGAAAGAGATGAAGTGGGTTTACAATTTTTTGCAATTGCAAAAGAAATTGGGGCAGACTAGTTGAACCTTTCAATCTCCATCAGCCATCATAATCTATGTAGGCATCAGAGACAATTATGGAAGTAACAGCTTTCTGTAGGTTATGCTTTCTGCTTTGAAGGATGCTCAGAGCACTTTATCATCACAGTTGTCAAAAATTCCTTGTTAGGCCGTCCACGTTCTAGCAGAGCTGCCACGTGATCTAATTTCTGGAGATTGTGGGTCATTTTGGGGTTTTGAACCAACAACCCAGTGTTTTAAGGGATTTGCAGTGGACACAAGTACCAAACTGCATCAGAACAAGCAAGCAGCAGAAAGCCATGCTTGGTCTAAAGGCTCCCTCCAGAAAGTCATGTTTTGTTTTTTTTGGGGGGAGGGAAGGGGGAGGAGGGAGAAGAGAGCAGAAGGAAGGTCCAACAAATTTATCATCTTGCTTTTTTCCTAAAATATTTCTTCCTGCTGTGTAGTTCAGGGGGCATATTCATGCCCCCATCTTCCCTTGAGCTCTTCTACATTTGTTGGCAAGATTGAACACCATGATCTTGACCCTAGGTCACATAAGGCTCTGTTAAAGAGACAGCAGTTATGCTTGCCTCTGGTTCTCCAGCACAGGCCTTGTTTGGTTAGCTCCTGTTATAAAGAATTCTGGGAGCCTCTTACTGTGAAAAACTACCTCTTACAAGTATAAATTCCCCAAATAGGGTCATGAACCTCATTAAGTTTCAGAAGATCTTACCTTCAGCCCCGACTGAAGGTGTCTGAACTAGCCTAGTGCAAAGGACATATGTGCTTTCCCTCACTGTTGTGTACAGTCCTTTGTTCTAGGCCAGCTCTAGCACCTTCATTCATGGGGATGGGAAGTGGGCGACCACCCCTGGTCCAGTGCTTATAACTTGGAATGAAAAAACAAAACAAAAAACCCCCCCACATGGAACCAGGATGCAGTGATCCAGATGCACACACAGAAGGTGCCATAGGGTGACTGTCAGCCTGCCTTGGGCACCAGCTCCTCTCACACACACACACTTCTTCCCGTTCCAGAGTTGCCAACTCTCAGAAATAATTAAAAAAAAAAAAAAAAAAAAAGTGAGGCCGCCAGTAAGTTTTGCTGGTTTTTGGGGGGGGGGGTTTTGTTTAATGGACATCTTTTATCATTGCTATTTTATGCACAGCTGGACCTACTATGCCAAGATTCACCCCATTAGCTGCACTGACTCCCAAGTAACACAGTCTCGCAGAGCCTCAGCCCATGGCACTGGATACACAGAACTCTTGCTTATATTTTACTGAGATAAATTTAATTGTACAGACATGTCAATTTGGAAAAAAATAAAACAAGACAACAATTAGCAACTCCACCCGTGACTAGAGGCCTCATGTTGAAGCCTCTATCCACACAACTACCTATGGCCTTGCCTTTATTCAGCCATGGTCAGAAGTTAAGATCCCTGGCCAGGATACAGATTTTTTTTTTTTTGTTTCAAAGTAGAGGATGACAAGTTCACAAAGAATGGGAAAGGACAAAGCTGCCCACTGAACCGGCTCTTGAAGGAAGACTATGTGTTGGTCTGGTAACTACTCCCCCTCCTGGTGCAGTTTGGCTCCTGCAATACAAAAAAAAGAAAAAGCAGGACCTGACTAGCAAATTGGCAAGCTAAATAATAGCAATTACCAGGCCTAATGGTATTCGCGCTAATGCTCTGAAAGAACGCAAATATGAAATTGCAGACCTGGCACTTGTAATCTGTAACCTATTATTAAAATCTGCCACTGCACCCAGGGGACTGGAAGGTAGCCAATGTAATGCCAATTTGTAAAAAAGCTCCACGAATGGCGAAAACTACTGGGTATGCGTATAAACATGAGAAGAGCCACCATGGATTTAGTACAAGGAAGTCGTGCCATGCTGGGTCAGATCAAAGGTCCACTGGGCCCAGCAGCCTGTCTCAGATGGTGGCCAATCCTGATCTCTAGGAAGTATCCAGCTGATCCATTTCTTGTCGCCCACTCCCAGGGATAAACAGTTGCTTTGTCCCCCAAAATCTACCTGGTTGTTTATGAATTTTCCTTCCAGGAAAATGTCTAAATCCTTTTTAAACTCAAGCTATGCTATATGCCCTGACTACATCCTCCAGTAACAAGTTTTACAGCTTAATTGCGCATTTAGTGAAAAAAGTGCCTTCTCCAATTTGTTTTAAATCTGCTGTTAGCACAAAGACTAGAGGACATTCTATGAAACCTTCTGAAAGAGTAAAATAACCATTCCCTGTTTATCTGTTCTACTTCACTCATAAATCTGTAAACCTCTAACATATCCCCCTTAGTTGTCTCTTCCCCAAACTATAGAGTTCTAACCAGTTTCGCCTCTCTTAATAAAGTGGCCATTCCATCCTCTCTCTCATTTTTGATACCCTTGTCTGTACCTTTTCTAGTTCAGCTTTGTCTTTTTTGAGAATGGGCAACCAGAATTGCACACAATACTCAAGGTGCGGTTGAACCATAGATCCATTCAGAGGCATTGATATTCTCAGTTTTGTACTCCATTCCTTTCCTAATAATTTCTAACATGCTCTTTGCTTATTTGACCACTGCTACCACACACTGAGCTGAGGATTTCAACATACTGTCCACAATGACACCAACATCCTTTTCTTGGGAGGTGGCAATACACAACCCAGCACTGTGTACATATAGCTTGGATTATTTTTCCCTTTGTTCATCACTTTGAACTTGTCTAGATTAAAGTTTCATCCACCATTTAGATGCCCAGCTCTCCAGTCTGGCAAGATCCTTCTGCAGTTCTGCAATCTGCTTGTGTTTTAACTACTTTGAATATGTTTGTCTCATCTGAAAATTTGATCACTTCTCTCATAGTTGTCTTTTCCAGATCATTAATGAGCGGAGGAGTAGCCTAGTGGTTAGGGGAGTGGGCTCTTAATCAAGGACACCAGAGTTCACATCCCACTGCTGCTCCTTATGACCTTGGGAAAGTCACTTTACCCTCCACTGCCTCAGGTACAAACTTAGGCCTAGATTCATCAAGTCATGGTAAATATAGCAGAAATACGGCATGTTAGCATCCCGCAATAAAAAGATGAGCGTGGTTAGGGAAGTTAATGAAATTCCACACTGCTTACGCAAGCATCGCATGGCGTGTTTTCTTTATTTACATTTATAAATCGTTAAGGAGTTTTGTGTACAAGCATTCCAAGTTTGTATATGATACGTTTGCTGACTGAGAGCCAGTGTAATTCCACTAGGGTTGGAGTGATGTGTTCATGTCGTTTAATGCCAGCCAGGAGCCGCGCGGCTGAATTCAGCAACAACTGCAAAGGTCTAATGTGAATTTGGGAAATGCCAATATATAAGCTATTGCAATAGTCAAGAATCGGAAAAATGGAAGCTTGGAGTACAATGCAGAATTCTGGCAGGTGTAGTAGTTTTTTTTAAGATTGAAGAGAACACGGAGTCTGTAAAAGGCTTGTGAAATGACTTCCTAGATTTGCGGATGAAATGAGAGAGTGTTATCAAGGAGAACATAAGAAATTGCCATGCTGGGTCAGACCAAGGGTCCATCAATCCCAGCATCCTGTTTCCAACAGAGGCCAAAACTAGGCCACAAGAACCTGGCAATTACCCAAACACTAAGAAGATCCCAGGCTACTGATGCAATTAGTAGCAGTGGCTATTCCCTAAGTAAAATACTTAGACACTTAGACTTTTGCTATGATTTTGAATAGGAAATGATTGACCTTCCAAAGTTAAAGTCTTTTCATTAAAGGTGGAATGAGGATTATGGAGGTGTTCCAAAGTGTGCTTCCATGAAAAGTTGCTACAGATTGCAAATTGTATGTCATCAGCAGACAGTTTATAACAAGCAGTCAGGGAAGAAAAATGTTTACAAATGGGAGATAAGTATATGTTAAAAAGAGCTGAGGAAAGTGAGGAATATCAGTTTTAATGTGGGAATGAGATGAAAATTCATTATTGAACTTGATAAATTGAGAACGTTGAGAGAGATACGAATGAAACCAAGTGAGTTCAGTACCGCTAAGACAGAATTCTTGAAGACTGTACAGTAGTATATCGTGATCAACTGTGTCAAAAGCGGACGAAATGTCTAGAGAGACAAGGAGATATTGGGGGCTCAGTGGGGTCTCGATTGTTTTTTGTTTTTTTTAAGAAAGGGACGAGCTACAGCTTGTTTAAGGGAAGAGGGAGCGGAACCTTCGTTGAGAGATTAAGTTAGAGATAAAGGGCGCAAGAATGTTACAACACACTTTGAAAAGAGAAATGGGACAATGTGCTGCAGGACAGAAGGTGTTATTAGCTTTGGTGATAAGATTTTCGGCTTCCTGCAGCTGCCTTTTTGATGGAGTGGCAGGAGTTGGAGAGGAGTTTAGTTTGTGATTTGTTGAAGTTTTGGAGGAGAGTTCTATTGATTACCTGTGTGGTGTCCTGTTTGTTGTTTCTCATCTGTTTACTTTTACCTCTGTCTATTGTGCTTACCTGTGTGTGAAAGTTTTTGTTCATTTGTCTTGTTTGTCCCTTTGTGTAGAGTGGTGAGCAGCAAGAGAAGACGGAGCATGGGAGGTTTAGGGAGAGAGAAGAGTAGGTACAGGAGAGAGGAGGAGCGAGAGTGAGAGAGCAGCGACACCACCTCTCCGGAAGTGACAACCCAATCCTCCAGCAGCCAGGCAGCAGCTGGTCCTCATCTACAAGTTCAGTCTGGAGGACAATGAGCAGCTTATCACTGATGTCCCGGTGAATTTCCACCTGCTCTTCGGCAACTGGGCCGTGACAACCTCCAAGGCTGCCAAGAGCCAGATATAGCAGACCATCGCATAGGCCATATCCCAACACAGTGGCATCCAGAGGACTGGAGAGAGCAGGTAGCCCACCGCTACCAGGACATCAAGGTGCAGTTAAAGAATAAGGTGGCAAGCAGGAACAAATACATGCACCAGACAGGAGGAGGAGCCACTTGCCCAATCGTCCTGGCTCCGACGGAGGAGTGGCTCATTCAACGGCTGGGACCGGATGTTTTGAGGGGGTGTCTTGGACATGACACGAGCCACAGCCAGTAGTGACATTACTTGTAAAAGGAAAGTCGGCTACAGATGTCTGCTTTGTTTTGCATAGGATGTTCACATTGAATGATGCAAAGTGCACCTTATGCAAACAGCACATTTGCACTTCTTAGCATTCATACTTATGTCTTCTTCTGTTTCCACAACTCTCGCCCAGGAAACCCCCGGTCCCAGCCATGAAGTCCCAGGTACCAGCAGTCCCGAGACATAGTGAACAGAGGAAGAGGAGCAGCAGCCGCCACAACAGCTACTTGGGTCACCCATACCCCCTGACACCAGTTTTATTGAGGGCACTGCCTTGCCAAGGGAGGAACATGCCCAGTCACCATGAGTCCAGAGGGATTTACAAGACGACACCCAACTAGCTCATCCCATGAGCCCAGTAATGCCATCACTGGAGCCACACACAGCACCTCAGCAACTACACTACCTGCAGCACCAGCAGTGGATCAAACAGTGCAGGCCACACTAGACTGCATTGAGAGGAGGCATGAACTACATCTTCACTATATATGGGCAGAGATGGTTCAGCTGAGGAGGGCTCAGACCAACCACAGCCAGATTGTGCAACAGCAGCCCTTTCACACAGCTTAATCACGGTCTCTGCTTCTATCAATAATTTGACCACAGCGTTTGCACCTGCACCATCACCATCCTTACAGGAGTCCATTGCGAGAAGTACTCCCTGGCTCTCAGGATGGCCTGGGGTAGGCCTCTTAAACAAATGCCACACCCTGCCAGCACAAAGCTCTTTTGAAGAAAAAGCCCATGAAGCAGACTGCTGCCCAGGCCTGTCCTCTGTCAGAGCATTTGTGCCACCTAGATGCAAGAAGACTGCTGGGCCTGTCCTGTCTACAGAGTTCCTGTGCCTGCTTGCTGATGTGGACGATCTACTGTCTGCCAGTGTAGTCCTGCTACTTCCTTCTTATGCCCTCCTCTATGCGTTGTCCGTACTCCTGCTTCCTTGCTGTGGTTTCCAGTCACAGTCCTGCTGCTTGTGTCTCATCTTATCCTGCTGCCTCGTCTCCTGGGGCTGCTGCCTCCATGCTGTGTGCTCCAGTCCTGATCCCATTGCCTACTATATCAACTTTGCTGCTGTGGCCCTTTGCAGACCATTTTGAGTGTACTCTTTCAACATGGACTGTTGAAGGCCTTCTCTTGCCACATTGTTGTCCTGGCATCAACTCTTACATTAGAGCTGTACTGTAGAAAAGGGGAGTCACTTCCACTTCCTAGGTTCTTTACTGTAATCATTTTTTTCTATATAAGTACATTCCCTGTACGTAGCTGGATCAGTCCAGACTCCTAGGTTTATGCATCCCTGCCAGCAGATGGAGACAGAGAAAGTTTCACTGTCAATGCTTGATAAATCCTAGTGCCACGTGCAGTTACTCAGTATTTCTCTGTCTCCAGCAGATGGTAGATGGTGCTAAACCTGCAGTTCTGTGGTTTGGACAGTTTTTGTTTTTGAGCCTTCCTCCTGGGGGTCTCTTTTTGCTTTTTGGAATCCTAAAGGGTTCTACCTTGAGGCGGGCAAGCCGGGGGTCTGGGACCTTTGTGTGCTCGACCTTTTCCCCCTTGGGATATAAATCTGGTGGTCCAGATCCTTCCCCTTCACGAGACCGCTCTGGCAACTGCAAGCTCTGATACCCCTTTTTTCCTCTAAGAGAGGGACACTATTCTTTTATATTTCAGGTCTAGACTGGTGCCTCCATAATAAAGCTTTGTTAAAAAAAAAAAAAGCCAGAAGCAGAAGTTTTGAGCACAGACACTCCTCCACACCTGTCCCCGGGCCCGTTTCAGCTCCAGCCTCGATCAAAGGAATAGAGAGGAGAAAGTAAGCGGGGGGGGGGGAGGGGGGGGAGGGAGGAAAAGAGATTGGGCACATTTGCTGAGGCCTTTTCCTCCGGATTTTGTCCTACTGCTGCATGATGCCTATTTGGCAAGGCAGCAAGCAGAGTGAAGGCTCAGTTTTCCAGGTCTCTGCCTGTCTGCCATGCCGAAAGCCCTTCGGGGTCCCCAAGCAGCGTGGCTCCAGGCTCAGTCGAACTTCCCAGGTCCAGCAGCTGCTCAGTCCTCCTCCTTCTTTGGGTACTGGTCAGGAGGAGTCAGACGTTATGCTCGAGGTTCCTGGGGACCCCGGGGAGAACCCTGATCAGGATGTCCTGGTGGATCTGGAGACCGGAGGACCAGACCCAGGGGACAGTTTGCTCTCCTCAATTCCTGAGGGGGATGACCTGAAGGTGGTTCGCCTTTTTTCGGAAGGACGAACTTAAGGATTTATTGCCTTTGGCCTACCAGGTCCTGGGGGTTAAAATCCCTCAGCAGGAGTCTGACTTGGAGGGGACTGATCCCGTTTTGGATGATACACGCAGCCCTCCTACAGCTTTTCCATAGCACATATTGGTGAAGAAACTGGCGAGGCGGAATGGAGTTTTCCTGATTCTGGTCTCAAGGTGGGGAATGCCATGTCAAAGATTTATCTGGTGCCGGAGCAGACATTGGAACTTTTTTCTCTCCCTAAGGTGGACGCTGCGGTTTCTGCGGTCGCCAAGCAAACGACTATCCCAGTGATAGGTTCCACGGCTTTGAAAGATGTTTAGGATTGCAAATTGGAGATCCATCTCAAAGGGATTTTGGAGGTCTCAATCTTGGGCTTGAAAGCAGTAATTTGTTCTAGTTTTATGCAGTGTGTGTGCCTCTGCTGGGTGCAGCAGTTGCAGGAGAGCCTGCCCAAGTCAGGGGAGGACGCAGATGTGGCTTATGGGGTGGATGCGCTTTATGATTTGGTGCATATCTCCTCTAGGGTAATGGCTTCAGCTGTGACAGCCAGAAGATTATTTTGGTTGCATAACTGGGCCGCAGATGATTCCTCCAAAGTGGTTAGGATCGCTTCCCTTCAAAGGTCACCTCTTATTTGGGGAGGATCTTGAGCAGCTAATGCAGACTCTTGGAGAGAATAAAGCCCTTCGGTTATCTGAGGATAAACCTAAGGCCAAAAGGTTTTTTTCAGGTGCAGTCTCGGTTTCGCTCTGATAGGAGATCTAGACCCTCAAGGGCTGCACCCGGTTCTCAGAGGCAGTTCTCTCCTTGGGGTCAGTCCTTTTGGGGTGCCCGGAGGGTCTATGGCTGGAGGTAAGACCTCGTAATGAGGCAAGGCTGGTCCACGCCATCATTCCTATTATAGGAGGTCACCTGATTCAGTTCTACAACTAGTAGACCAGATTTACATAGGACCAGTGGGTTCTCAGTGTGGTCAGAGACTGCTACACTTTAGAATTTGCTCGGCCCATTCGCAAACTGTTTCTAATTTCCCCCTGCGGTCCCATGAGCAAGTAGTCAGCGGTACAGGGACCCTAGATAGTCTCCAACATCTTGGGGGTAGTAATTCCAGTGCCCTCAGCGGAAGTTTGCAAGGGAAGAGATTCCATTTAGTTTGTGGTCCCGAAGAAGGAGGGAGTGCTTCCTATGATTCTCGATTTGAAAAAGGTAAATGCAGCACTCAAGGTGCCGTGCTTCTCGATGGAGACCTTGCGATCAGCGATAGCGGTGGTTTGCAAGGGAGAGTTTCTAGATTCGCTGGATCTCATCGAGGCCTATCTCCACATTCCTATCCATCTGGACTTGCAGTGTTTTCTCCACCTCATGATTCTGGGACATTTTCAGTTTCAGGCCCTTCATTTCGGTCTGGCCACGGCCCTGCGCACTTTTACCAAGGTGATGGTGGCGGAAAGGTGTTCTGGTGCACCCATATCTGGACGATTGACTTATCAGAGTCCAGATATGTTGCCAATCGGTTCCCAAGTTCTCGATCTTCTTCAGTTCCTCAGCTGGGTAGTGAACGTGGCAAAGAGTCATTTGATCCTGACAATCTTTGGAGTATCTGGGTGCTCGGTTTGACATCTTGGTCGGCAAAGTGTATCTTTCGGAGGAGAGTATTGAAACTGCTGAGTCAGGTTCACCAGTTGTTGCAGTTACATGTTCCCAAGGTCTGGGATTATTTGCAGGTCCTGGGTTTCCATGACTTCCACCCTTGGCTTGGTGCCATGGGTGTTTTCCCATCTAAGACCCTTTCAGAGGGCACTTTTGGCTCATTGGCAGCCAATATCCGAGGAGTTTCAAATGCTGTTGCCCCTCGAGGGCGAAGTGAGAGAGAGAGCCTTTCCTGGTGGCTTCAGACTTCCAATCTCATTTGAGGGGTGGACCTCGAGGTTCCGGATTGGGTGATAAGTTACTACCGATGCCAGTCTCTGGGAATGGGGAGCGGTTTGTCAGCAGCACTCGGTCAAAGGTACTTGGTCCACGAGAGAATCTGCTTCGTCTATCAACCAGTTAGAAACCAGGGTGGTCCATTTAGCCTTGCGGAGTTTCTGCTGTTAGTCCGAGGTCAGTCAGTAAGGATTCTTTCAGACAGTGCGACCACAGTGGCTTGTATTAATGGGCAGGGCAGAATCAAGAGACAAGCAGTAGCTCGGGAGGCACAACAGTTAATTCTTTGGGCAGAAAGGCACCTGGAGCACATAGCTGCATCCCACATAGCCGGGGTCAAAAATGTTCAGGCTGACTTCCTGAGTCGAACTCAGTTAGACCCCAGGCAAGTGAGAATTATTTGATTCCACGAGGCAACTCATTCGAGATCGGTGGGTGTCTCCTCATGTGAATCTCATAGTGACTCGTCAAAATGCCAAAGCATTTCATTTCTTCAGTTGGAGACGTCAGCATGGGGCCAAAGGAGTCGACGTACTAGTTCTGCCTTGGCCACAAGGGGTCCTTCTCTATGTCTCCCCCCCCCCCCGGCCATTAGTGGGCAAGGTGTTGCGTTGCATAGAAAAACATTGCAGAGAGATGGTATTGGTTGCTCTGGAGTGGCTGCGGTGTCTGTGGCTCTCGGATCTGATCAACCTGGCAGTGGATGGACAGATTTGCTTTGGGCATCTGGAGGGTCTCCTTCATCAGGGCCCCATATTTTCCAACCAGGCCGCTTACTTTTGTCTAGCGGCATGGCTTTTGAGAGGCGAAGGTTAAGGAGTAGATGTTATCCAGAAACTGTTATAACCACCTTATTGCAAGCCAGAAGAAAGTCCATGAATATGGCTTACGTTAGAGTATGGAAGGTGTTTGATTCCTAGTGCACTGCTCATGGAGTACGACCGCTCAAGTCCTCCATCCCAGACATTTTATCTTTTCATCAGAAAGGTTTCGCTAAAGGCTTGTCTCCTAGCTCGTGCAGGTGGTGGCCTTGGGCTGCCTTCATGGTAAGATCGTGGGTTCCGCTATTTCTGCTCATCTGGATATTGTTAGGTTCCTTAGAGGAGCAAAGAATTTGCATCCTCCCATTAGAAGTGTTTGTCCATCATGGAACCTTAAATCTGGTCCTACGAGGTTTGTGTGCGGTGCCTTTTGAGCCCCTGCAGAAGGACTTGACTCTCAAAGTGGTGTTTCTCGTCGCTATATGCTCAGCTAGAAGAATTTCGGAGTTGCAAGCTTTGTCCTGTTGGGAGCCCTTCCTTCAAATTTAGAGTTCAGGGTTTCGTTGAGGATAGTGCCTTCTTTTTTGCCGAAAGTAGTTTCCACATTTCATGTGACAGTGGAGCTTCCAGCCTTTCCATCAGTAGATGCATCCGCTCCACATGCGAAGCAGCTCAAGTGGTTATATGTTCGGTGAGCTCTATTGAGCTATCTCAAAGTGACGAATGATTTCAGGAGGATAGACCACCTTGTTTTGTGGAGCGGCGCGAAGCGAGGTTTCAAAGCTTCTAAGGCTACTATTGCGCATTGGTTGAAAGAGGCGATTGGGTCCACTTACATTACAGGAGACTGTGAAATTCCAGAGAGCTTAAGGGCTCATTCTATGCGTTCACAGGCAGCCTCCTGGGTGGAAGTGCAACTGGTGTCTCCTCAGAGATTTGCAGGGTAGTGACTTGGAAATCACTACATACCTTTGCACAACACTTTCGTTTTGATGTGGGAGATTCAGGTTCTCCTTCCTTTGGCGAGAGTGTTCTGAGAGCAGGACTCTCCAGGTCCTACCATTTGGACTGATGCAGGTACGTCCAGGGAAAGGAAAATTAGCAGGTAAGAACCAATTTTTGTTCCTGTAGTACCATGGATTAGTCCAGAACACGCCCAATTTAAGGAGGTGGAGTCACCTGCTCAGCTGTTCTTTTTATTAAGGAAGGCCATTTTGTTGGTATAGTTTAAGAAGATTTTCATTAGTTTGGTTTTTTTGCAACTGTTTTTTATTGCTTGGGTACAGATCAATACTGAGGACTTGCAGATGGCACTAAGGTTTATCAAGCAATGTCAGTAAAACTTTCTCAGTCTCCATCTGCTGGCAGGGATGCATAAATCAAGGAGTCTGGACTGATCCGTGGTACTACAGGATCAAAAGTTAGCAGGTAAGAACCAATTTTCCTTTTGTAACAATGTATGTACAAATATCCACAAAATGGGCTGGTTATTTCAGTTACAATGTCATGTACTATTTGAGATCTTGTCCTTGCAGAATGTGAATACCAAAGATGTTTAAGTACTTTGAATGTTGTGATTACAAATGTTGTACTGTGGAGCTTCACAAGTGGCTCGTGTTGCCTTCTCCAGAGAGCATACTCTTTGCTAACAATTGGGTACATGGCAATGTATGTGAAATGGGCACTATCTAGTTAGTGTTCACCTCCATATACAGTCAAGTGGACTAGATGCAATGTAGAATGTCTTCACTGTATTGGTGGCCAGCAGCAGACTCACGATGTTGGACCGGCCCAGGTATTCGCCACCCAGGCCGGCCCAGGACACATCACATGATCTGCCAAGCATGGCTCTGTCACGGCCATGCACAGCAGACCACTTGACTGGAGCGATCGGCCCATCGGGGGATGCCTGATCCCCCAATAGGCCAATCCGCCCCTGTTGGTGGCCAATAGATTGAATAGCTATGCTATATCATATGAGCTATAGCAAACCATTGGTCTCTTCCATTGTGAAGATATATCACCTCTGACCAAACAATGGCTCTTCTCTCTGGATCTAGCACCTAATGCTGTCATCACATAACTCTTTAGTCAGAAGCCTACTTGAAAAGTATATTAACCATTTGGTCTCCATCTATAATGAGCATATTTTTACAGCTACGGGTGCTAGGCCCAGAGAGTAGAGAGTGTACATGTAACTCTTGTCTGGTCTTAGGTGAATTAACTCTAATGACCCCACAAGAGATAACACTGGGGGCTCTTACATTTGTCTTCAGTCCACCTAAAAAGGCAGGAACTACATTAGGTGGTTTTTTTTTTTTAAGGTATGACAGTTTGACATATATGTTTTCTACTTGCAGCCTGTTAGAACACAGAGTCATCCCAGAAAGTAGCTTCTATGAAAAGCTCATATAGCCTGCTGTGGGCCAACTAAGGAATCCCAGAGGGATGGAGGATAGAGTGTCCCCACTGCCTAACAGTAGAACATAAAGAGGCCTGCTGTTGCTTGTGAGGAGGCGGACTTCCTCCTACTCCCTACCATCCCTGCACTGCCTTTGGTTGTTGAGCTGTAGACAGCTAATAGTAAAGTTTGATCTCGGTGTTGTTACTATCCCTTATAGACATACATAATTTCAACACTTGCTTCCATGACACTATAAATGTATATATTATAATCTTGTGGGTCTAGTCAGGGCATAGGAAACTATCACACCTCTGGCCGCCTTCATTCACACTGAGTAGTGTTGGCTTCCTAGCCAAGGAAAAAGATATTCATGTGTAACTGTGTCTGTATGGCTCTCTGGCAATCTGGGTATTGGGGAATAATATGCTCCTTGAATGATTACTTGCAGCCCGTAGGCCCCTGTGTGTGTGTCAATGGAATCGTGTATGCAAGATGAAGATGTAGCCTAAGGATCCTTTCCCCCAAGTTCGCTATGGCATAAAAACCTCTCTTCAAGTCCAGCAAGTCCCGTCTTTCAAGGGAATCTTATGCAACAATTAATACGGCTGCAACTCTAGAAAAATATCACTTACAAAAACTGCAAGGAAAGGGGAGGGGGGGAAAAAAAAAAACCTAGACACTGAGGGTCTCTGCCTAGGGGGCAGGGTGATAACTAGAGCTGCACATGCTCAGTAGGGCATGTTGAAAATTCTAGAATCTTTGAGATTAAAGTTCTGGACCAGGGTTCCATCCGATGAGGTTACCCATGTGTGAGGACCACCATCCTGTTTGTCCTTGGAGAATGATTAATGCAGCCAAAACAGCTATTATGACCTGGCCCAGACAACAGGAAAAAGATGTTTGCGACATTCCCCCAACAACCCCAACTGTTTGGAATGAGCCAGATGCCATAAAATGCAGACTGCATAATAGCTTGGTGAGGCCTGGGACCTTTCTGTGACTGGATCCAGCTCCCCTCCAAATTCTTGATATAATTCCATGATAGCTTGAGCGCTCAGGTGATACGTCATTACCATGTAGTCCTCTAGCATCCCCAGCGATACGGTGCAGGGATGTACCACCTGTGTGCTCTCCTCATGGCAAGCTCTGATGTGGGCCTGCATGCTCTATCAACAGGGCTGAATGTTGTAGTAGCTGCAGTTATTGTTGAGCAGCCTTACGCAGCCAGTATCCCATGTAACATTGAGGCCAATACAGTAAAGTGTGCTCCGGCGGAGCGCACTGTTAGCCTGAGTTTTCGACGCACTATTTTTACCCCTTAACCAGTAAGGGGTAATAGCGCGTCGAAAACAAGTGACCAACCCCCCCGAAACTAATAGCACCCACAACATGCAAATACATGTTGATGGGCCTATTAGTCATTCCCGCACGATACAGAAAGCAAAATATGCAGCGAAGCCGCACATTTTACTTTCGGAAATTAACACCTGCCTGTGAATTTCAGCCAGCACTGGGAAATTATTAAGTTGGAGGCCCCAAAAGTAAAAAAAAAAATTTTAAATTAAAAAAATGTTAAATCTGCCCAAGGGTTGGAAGACGGATGCTCAATTTTGCTAGCGTCTGTTTTCCGAACCCGTGGCTGTCAGCGAGCTTGACAACCGACGCCGGTAAAATTAAGCGTCGGCTGTCAAATCCGCTGACAGCCGCCACCTCTGTCAAAAAGGAGGCGCTAGGGACGCGCTAGTATCCCTAGCGCCTCCTTTTACCGCAAACCCTCATTTACATAAATTCATTTGATCGCTCACCCACTCTCCCACAAATTTTTCTGTATCGGCCCATTTGTAGCTTTAGGAAAACAAGACAAGCAAGAAAAGGTGTTTTTATTGGCTCACTACGGCTGTGAAGGTATGTCATGGAGAAGGCCTCATTTTATTGTGCACAATAATTGCCGCTATCCCGTAATAATGGCTATGGTGCGATAAAAAGAGCAAGTTTGCTTACTGTAAAACAGTGTTTTCCATAGATAGCAGAATGAATTAGCCATGCTATTTGGGTAATGTCATCGAAGAGCGTGCCGGTTCGGACATTCTCTTCAAAGATTAAAGTCTTTGGTGCTGTGCATGTGTGGCACCTACCACACGCAGTTCGTGTCTCTTCAATGGCAGTTATTCCCCAAGCTATAAGATTCTGTATTTATAGAAAGAATAGCAGAAAACTGCACGTCCAGGGAGGAGGGTGGGAAGCATGGCTAATTCATCCTATCTACAGAAAACACTGTTTACGGTAAGCAAACTTGCTCTTTTCCATCGATAAGCAGGCTGAATTAGCCCTATTTGGAAGTCCTCAAGCATGAGTGTAAAGTGCAAGTATTGATTTAAAATAAATACTTGTAGTCACATACCACAGAATTTTTTTTTTTTACTCTTTGGTGGACATGGTTTTCTGGTCTAAAGCACAGGATAGAACTGCTTGACCAAGCATGCTGTCTGAAGCTGTTGGGCGGTCTAAGCAGTAATGAGCTGTGAAGGTGTAAACTGAAGAGCAAGTTGCAGCTCTACATAGGTCTTCCATTGGAACATTTTTTAGATGGGCAATAGAACACGCCTTTTTTTGAAGTTGGTGTGCTGAAACTGAGCTGGACAAAAGGAGCTTGAGATGAGCTATGGCAGAATTGAATGCAGTTTGAAATCCAGTTAGATATAATTCGTTTTGTGACTGCAATCCCAAGCAAGTTCGGGTTGAAGGATAAAAATAATTGTGAAGATTTGTGAAAAGTTGGAGTTCTTTGTTTATAATACGCTAGTGCTCTTTTGCAGTCTAGTGTATGGAATTGAGACTCCCTTTTGTTAGCTTGAGGCTTAGGGAAAAATACTGGGAGCGTAATACTTTGACTGATATGGAAAGCTGATACCGTGTTTCCCCGAAAATAAGACATCCCCCAAAAATAAGATCTAGTAGAGATTTTGCCGAATTCCTAAATATAAGACCTCCCCCGAAAGTAAGCCATCCCTTGTAAACAGGGGCGGATTGACCTATCGGGGGATCGGGCTTCCCCCGGTGGGCCGGTCAATCCTGACACGTCATTTTTTTTTTTTAAATAAAGTTTCCAAGGTACTAGGGGCAGACGCGAGCAGTGGTATCCCGAGGGGAGCCAATGCCCCCGGGCGCAAAGAGGCTCATGCGGCCGCTGAGCCTCCTTGCCCGAAGAAAAAGATTGCGTTCAAATGCGCTGATGCTCTTCCTCCTTCCTGCCTGTGCGCCCCGGAAGTAAACGTTGCCGGAGCCACGTGGGCAGGAATGAGGAAGAGCATCAGCGCGTGCAGAAGCAGAGGAGCCGCCGCGGGCTGCTGCGAATCCCAAGTCGCAGCAGCCCAAGAAGAGGAAGAGGCCCGGTAGCAGGGCCAAGGAAGAGGAAGAGGCCCGGTAGCAGGGCTGCCGCGGCCCGAGACGTTCAGGGTCGCTGCAGAGCCCATCCTGCGGCGACCCGCGAAGATGAGGCCCAGAGGTGAGAGAGAGGCTGAGGGTCTGTAGAGGGTGTGTGCGTGCATGTATGAGATGAGTTGAGAGATTGTGTGTGGGAGTGAGGATTTGAATGTTTGCAGAGGCAGCATGTGAGAGCCTCTGTGTGTGTGTGAGAGAGACAGCGTGTGACTGTGAGAGCCTATGCTTGAGCAAGACAGCATGTGGGAGTGAGAGAGAGCCTAGGTGTGTGAGTCAGACAGCATGTGACAGTGAGAGCCTGTGTGTGTGTGAGAGAGAAATGCATGTGAGAATGAGAACTCGACTGTGTTTGAGGGAAGAAGATGGAGAGAAAAGAAATACGGAAGAAAAAAGGACAATATAAAAGGAATTGGCAAAAAAATAAGAAAGGGAAGGTGGAAAAAAAAAGCCTGTGACCAACCGATTAGAAAACTATCAGCCAGCAAAGGTAAAAAAAAAATAAAAATTACTTTTTAGTGTTTGGCACATGTAATCTTTGGGAATGTGCAAGAATAGCAATTTCTCTATGCGGACCTCACAATGTATGAGATCAGCATGGAGAAAGTGGAAGCCCACGGGGCCTGCACAGAGGAGGCAGCAGAATGGGCTTCAGTGTCAGTAGCAGCAATCTGCGCCTCCCCAATAGCCATGTGGCAGCAGTGACAATGGCATCAAGATTACTGACATCTGGGGATGGTGGCAGTACCAGTCGGGGGACCCCTTCCAAGCAGTGTGCAGAGGTTCAAAAGCAGCAGAGTCAGCCCAAGCTGACTACCATGAATGCTGCACACTCTTACCTCTCTCTGACAGCACACTGGTGGGGCATGGCTGACGCAGAGGCAGCCAGGAGCTCAACGGTATTAGACATCCCCTGAAAAAAAGGCCTAGTGCATCTTTGGTAGCAAAAATTAATATAAGACACTGTCTTATTTTCGGGGAAACAGGGTACTACTTTAGGAAGGAATTTTGAATAAGTTCTCAGAACTACTTTGTCATGAAAAAATTGCAGGTAAAGGGAGTAATGAACCAAAGCTTGAAGTTCACTTACTCTGCCAGTTGGGGTTATTGCGACTAGAAAAAACTACTTTCCAAGTTATTTTAAATGAGACGATTGGAAAGGTTTGAATAGTATATATGGGTTTAAATAAGGTTTGCACAAGTTTCTGGCGGATATGTCCATAAATGAATACCAGCCAGACAGCGTTGAGGGTTTCTCAACATAAGAAGTACCTAGCACAACCATTCTAAGGAGCCGACCTGGCAACTGTCGGAGACAAGATCTGGGGCTCGATAGGCCCAGAACGGCGCTCATTTACAGACAGCACAGGGCGCTGTGCTCTGAAAGTCAAAACCCAAATACAACCAATGGCCTCCGGGAAGTATTCAGAGGATCAAAGGAATAATTTTAGTAACGCTGCTTATACACACTGGATGCAAGTTGCAATAAACACCGAAGCACCCGGCACAAGCAACTCTCAAAACAAACGTGACAAATTCTCAAGAGAAAAGCGGGAGGCCCCAGTCCCGCCGCCGACCAGAGCCTCCAGGACTAAGCCTCCGGAAACCACACACCTCCCAGCCCACGTCCCCCCCTCTGTCGTCTCATTGCTCGGACGGGAAACTCACCCACGCCCGCCTGCTTCCGGCAGAAAATAAGATCCGGATGATGCTTGGCCATGCCCCACCGCCGTTACCACCACCGCCGCCGCCGCCGAGCTTGAGGAAGATGGCAGCGCACAGTCCCGCCTCCCTCCCCTCTGACCTTTCCCCTTTCACCCCGCGTGCGTCGATATTCTTTCTCCCTTCCGCTCCTTCCCTTGCAGTAGCAGGTCACAGTAGTGGAGGGCGTGCACTGTATGTGACAGGTCCGGCTTGTTGGAGGGGGCAGGGTGTAGGAGAAACTTACTCATAATATGAGACACCCTGAATGTATGCAACATGACGTTGGAAGTGGCAAGAAAATCAAATTGCATTGACGAGGAGTTGCCCAAATGACGATTCTCTTACTATCTTGCACGATTTCCCATTTCATTTCTGTCTCGCGGGACTTTAAAGACCGCCCCCTTCTCCTCCAACCCTTTAAAGTCAGCGTCCTGACGTCACACCCGAGCGACCTCATCTTTGTCAGTGAACAAAATGGCGTCCTACTGTCTCTTGATCAGTCGCCTACAGGTGAGAATTACATGGCAGAGAGTAGGGACGACGAGTAAGGTCGAGTCGGGGTAGGGCGGAGATGCCCGGGGCATTTCCGGTGTACCTCCGATACATAGCTCTTGACGATTTTATAACATTTTCCCCCATTGCCCTCCCCATCCCTTCCTCCAACACTCCCTGCTTTGAGTAAGATGCCTGTCCCTTTGCGCGAACCCTTGGCTTCCTTATTCCTATGGCAACCGAGCGACTGCAGCGGTGCTGCGCGAGCTCTGGTAGTGTCGCCGCCGACAGTTAAACAGCAAAAAGAAAGTCTGTGTGTGACGTCAAGGTGAGAACAAGGTGACCGCGTGCCCGTGCGTATCCCGGGAGGGCACGGTGCGGGCGCCTCCCCTGGAAGCGCCGGTGCAAGAAGCCGACTCTGCAGCCCCCCGCACCTCCTGCTCTGCACGTGCCAGGAGCCGCTAAAAGCATCGAGCTAGCGCCGGGTCCCTTTACGTGGAAGTAATCAACGCATGCAAATGACTGGGTTGCTTAGGCTGAGTGTATGTAAAGGCATTCAACCATTGGATCGCAGTTGATTTGACTCCAAATAGGAAGAAGTTTGCTTAACATACTAGTTACCTTCGTGCATGTCTCTAATAAGCATACAGCATTTTAACAAGCTTATATTTGGTCATTCTTAAAAGTTTAAAATTGTGCAAAGTACACCCACATTCAGGCAGATACTATATCGTGCGCTGAACCTAGTGAGATCTTGGATGCGCCAGGCTAACACCCGATCCAATAAGGGGATTAGCGTGTCCAAAATGCACGTCCAAACCAGTGCAGAGCTAATATCAGTCATCACATGTAAATGCATGTAGTTGAGGCTATTACCCCCCCCCCCCTCCCCATGGGTATGTTTTAATACAAAAAAATTTATGCCAGCCTCAGGGCTGGTGTTGTCTTTACATGCTCTGGACCATCTAAAAAAGACCAAAATACTGTTTTTGTCTGGTTCAAAAATTACAGTGGCTTGCAAAAGTATTCAACCCCCTAAAGTCAACAGGTTCGCGTGGATTACAAATGACACTTACACAGATTGTTCCAGACAGTATGTTTATTGCAAACCAGTATGCTCTTAAAGTTTATTTCCAAAGCAACAATTCATTATTTCTTTGCAATTTTTGTAAAATAAAATTTAAAAACTGAAAAATGCTGCTTGCATAAGTATTAAATCTCTGTGCTGTGGAAGCTCCAAGTTTACACAGATGAAAGATATTGCCCTAACAATTGGCTTACAATTGATCTCTACCTGTGAATTGTTTTAAAAATAAAAAGTCAGTTTTTCTGGACAAAAGATCCCCTAATTCCAGTACCATTGGTCAGACTGTGAATTTGAAGAAAAGCTGTACAAATAAATGAAGACCAAAGTGTGGTCTAAGAAAACTAAAGATAAAAGTATAGACATGCACAAGATAGGAAAAGGCTACAAAATAATATCTAAGTGCATGGATATTCCAGTGAGTACTGTTAGATCAATTGTGAGAAAATGGCAGCTGCATCATACCACCCAGACATTGCCTAGACAAGGCCATCCCTGAAAACTCAGCAACAGAACAAGAAGACTTGTGAAGGAAGCCCCAGAGAGACCAGCAATTTCTTTGAAGGAGCTGCAGAATTCAGTGGCTGAGAATGGAGTGGAGGTGCATCAGTCAAACATATCAAGAGCTCTGCATACAGCTTGCTGCATGAGAGAGTGGCTAGAAAGAAGCATCAGAATGACCCAGCTAAAATGTGGGATAAGGTTTTGTGGTCAGATGAGACAAAAATTAAGCTTTTTGGTCAAAATTCAAAATGCTATGTGTGGCACAAACCTACCCATTCCTCAGCATCAAGTTGTGGGGATGCTTTTCCTCAGGGAACTGGGCATCCTGTTAAAATTGAATGATGGATTGGTGGTGCAACAGACAGAGAATACTGCAAGACAACCTGCTTCAATCTGCTAAAAATACCTTTTAGCCAGGACAGTGATTCCAAGCATAAGGGTAAAGCAACACAGGAGTGGTTGAACAACAAAGGTGAATGTTCTGCAATGTCCAAGTTAAAGTCCGGATTTCAATCCAATCAAGAATCTGTGGCACTGTTAAAATTTCAGGCCATAAGCATCCAACCAACCTGAACAGCCTGGAGCAAATCTGGCAGGAAGAATGGGCAAAAATCACTCCCAACCAGTGTGTAAAGCTGGTAGAAACTTACTCCAACATTCTTGAAGCTGTTACTGTAGCAAAAGATGGTTCTACCAAGTATTAGTCTGAAGGGGTTGAATACTTATGCAAGCAGAATCTTTCCAGCTTTTAAGTTTACTGTTTGGAGCAATTTGTGTAAGTATAATTTGAAATTCACACACATCTGACTTCTTAGGGGGTTGAATACTTTTGCAAGCCATTGTGTGTGTATATATAGCTGCAGTAACATGTTTATGCTCTCTAGTAAAATCAGCAATCATTTTTCAATTGTTAGTTTTAAATGGTAATGTTGTGCTTTTTATACATACTGCAGAATCTTTCCTTGGGAGCCAGCTCAGTGGCAATGCTGCTTGTCTCCCACACTCAGCACAGCTGGGGATGCCACATAGTCATGTCACTGCACAATAGTAACCCCTGACGGCGGAGTTCTGGAAGGAGCAGTGATTCATGGCCCCTGGCCAAAGACTGTTGCCATGATAACTGGACTATAATAGGTTGTGAGGGGACATAACATAGATAGAAAATCCCTTGGTAGTTGTGAATGTAACCCCATGATGCTAGGATCCTAGCCCCAGGTCTGATTGAGCTGAAAGCCCAATGAAGCAGGAGGAAGCTACTGAGTGTAAAAAAAAAACAAAAAAAACCCTTCCCTGCAGCACAAACCATATGACCTTGACTATAGCTTAGTCACGTCTGTTTCAGTTGTATGTTCTTCAAAGTCTGTTATCTATGTTGAAGTCTAATCTTTTCGAAGGTGATTAAATGACAAAAATGTCTTGACTTTCCCCCCTTCCCCCTCTGTTTAAATATATTGGCCTGGATATTTTGAAGGATCTGAGTGGAAAATCTTGTCACTATTGAAATGTGAGCATTTTATCCTTCTAAAATAGGTTGCTTTGATGCATTGCATTTAGGAATAAGTCTTATTCGGTGGCGGGTTAGCGCAGAGATGTAGAGCTTGTCATTTTCCAGATGGTTGCCTAGAGGGCAGTCGCTGCAAGTTTATCTGATTTGTTATTTGAGTTGATTGTCTTTTATCTACTTTCCAGTGGAAGTGTGACCCTTTTCAAAAATCCTAGTTTCAAATTTGGCCCTAGTGGGCACCCTTAATTTCATTGTAAGAGGTCATCCTGTGAGTTGGCAGGATGACTAAACTCTCCTCTCATATCTGGAGCTGGTACTACCAGGACAGAGTTGAGAGAGGCATGCTGTGCCAAGTATGGGGAGGAAAGCAAGACTAAGCAGTTCTGGGCTTTTAGCTTTTGTCCTGTAAAACCTTGGTAGTTTACTTGGAAATGACGTTTACACACTGAGAATACGTGTTGTAAGAAAACTGTTACAGTATTTGGGCATTTGATACATTTATTGTGTGTGTCCAATTTGCTAGAGGATACTTTATCACAGTCATGCTGAAAAACTCATCTTTCTTGCATACTTTGTCTCTTTCTGCTAGCTCCTTTCTCATTCTCTCACTTTACATTAACTATGACATCATTTGAACCCCAGAATTTCTACTTTTAGCAAAAAAAAAAAATTCAACCCTCATCACCTGAGGGTTGTCCCACAAGCCATGTGCACTCCTGTGCACCTTTCCATTTCCCTCTCCACACCATATTTTTTAAATTTCTTTCTTGTACCGTTAGTGCCCTCCTGTGTGTCCCTCTACTCTCGCTCACAGACAGTCGAGATGTGCAGGCTACATTAGTGGCTGACCTTCCCTGCCTCTTGTAGCACTAGTAGCCACAATGCCCCCTGAACAGAAAGTAAGTTTGTTTATTTATACATTTGTATATACCGTTGTTTGGAGAGTACCATCACAACGGTTTACATGAGCAAATAAATAGAAGTAAAAATGATAAAATGAATAATATAAAGTACAATAATAATGCAGTATAAAATAACGACACAGTTTAAAATAAAGGTACTATAAAATACATTGATCATGATACTTAGGAATTCAAAATAGTAAAAATGATCAGCAAGGTAAAATAAAATAAGATTAAAGTTCACAGCAACTTTCTTAGTGTGACATGAACAATAGCAGGCCTTAAAACTTCAGTGGGATTAGGTCAGAGAGTAGCAGAGAGACCTTATTTACCTGTCCTCCTTCACAGGCAGTTTCACTAGTTGGCAAACTCTCAAGGCCACTAAGATATTTTTTTTTTAAGGCAGGTAGACCATGTGTTTAAAGCTTGCCTCTTTGAATATTTTTTAGGCTAATAAAGATTTTACCTCTATTCAACTGACTTTTTTTTTTTTTCTTTTTCATTTAGCAGAGTTTAGAGTCTTCATTTCTTCATGGTGGGTGTCTCTAAGTCCCATGATGAAAATGGAGTATGACAATCATGAAATGTTTTCTATAGACAGAGGGTGGACCCCCCCCCCCCCTACTGATTGTACTTTAGATAGCAGCCATTTGCTTTTCATTAATGACTTCTATTTAGTGAAAACACCGGAGAGAAGCAGTTTCTGCCAAGTAGGTTTTGTCCTGTCCCCTCCAGTGTATGACTTTCCTAACCACGCTTCAAGGACTTTCCTGTAAAGCAGGTGTGCTGCTGCTTGCGGGGAGTCCTCCCACCTTTGCTGGATGTGGCAGGAAGTTCTTGTTATACATGGGACAGGTGACCTCCACCTTTTCAGAGGGCTCTTAAGAGTACGTAAAGGCCGGTCATGGAGTGCTTGTGCTCCTGTATCTTTTTGCACCAGACAGATTCCCAACTCGTTTTATAGACACGGAACTTGTGAAACAGCCATGTAGCTATCTGCGACTGTCCACGGCACAATAATTTACAGAGTGGATAGCGGAAAAGGAACGAGTTGAATAATTTATCCATATATAAATAAGGAGCTTACATGATCTCTGGTTATGCCAGCTTTCATGATCTATGGGTTACCATAGAGAAAACATCACAGTTTTGACAAATATATTTTTTTGTAGTAAAACATACACATTTCCTAAAAAATAAAGTAAAAAGATGCATGCTGTTCTTGTGGAAATAAACACCATTGTTGCATGGCCAGTGATGGTAGGTAGCCATGTAGTAGTGGCAGATAGTGATTAGGGGGAAGAGATAGACATTGAAGGCTCCTGTTCTGGCTCCTGTAAGCTCTAATTCCCTCTTCCCTTCTAGTGCCACCACAGAAGCAGCTGAAAAGTTAAGGGGGGGGAGGGGGGAGGACAAGAATCTGGGAGTGGAGGATAAACTGGAATCTAAGGAAAAGGAGAGGATCTAATGAGACTTTGCTGGGGTTCGAGGGTATCCTTTATGCTGTCCCAATTTTGAGGCATTCTGGCAGAGCCAGAGGATCCCTTTCGCATTCATTTTCCTAGGTTTAAGCTCTTTTCTAAACTATTGGTCAATGAATGCATGGATTGGCCTAGTGGACCTTGATCGTTCTGTTGTGACATTACTCAGCATGAGTGAACAGAGGTCTAAGTATAATTAATGCAGGTCTGTCAGGAGCTCCAGCGTTTTCTGCAGCAATGCCACCGCGCATATCAGAGTGTGGGTGTTCATCTGGAACACAGTGAAGCCAGCAATCACATACTAGCTTGAATACAGAACATCCTTTCCTGTCAAGTCAGGCAGTTGTTCATATGTTGGGGTTGGATTCAAAGACATAGCAGTCTCATATTACGTTGGGGTAGATGCACAATGATCTTTTTAAGATTTTCTATGTATTGAATTTAACATAATGGAGAATACATCTTATTCATGTTGATATTCGGTTGTATCAGTTAAAAAGTAGTTTACATCTTCCACTGAAAATAGCATCAAATACGCTAACAAAAGGAGAAACGTATTATATAGTCTTGAATGTATAGTTTGTAATGCTAATAATTGGGGGTGGGGGTGACCCAATACACCAAGAAAAATCAACAAAAGATCTTCTAGAGGAGACCTACAGGGGTTAAATATTACAAATTAGAGGGCTTGGGAGAAAAAATAATTCTGGATTCTCCAAGTGGTCTTGATCTGACATGAAAAAAAAAAAAATAAAAGCAGAAGTTGTGGGAAACTTAAAATATATACCTTGGAATTTAGCAACACAGTTAAGAATAATTTATCCAAAACATGGCTCCAAGTTGCAAAACCTGTGGATGCATTAACAGGAATTGCTTCTTTTTCCATTGTATACCCTTGGCTACATCAGGAAAAATACAAATCTTAAGAGTTCCTATGACGGAAAAACAGTTTCATAACCCCGTCCTTGTCTGGTTTTAATACAAATGTCACTATAAGTGTTAAAACCACAGTTGCTTCTATTTATGTTATAGAAACATAGACACATGATGGCAGAAAAAGTCCGCATGGCCCATCCAGTCTGCTCATCTGTCCAATAAATTTAGCATTATAATTCCCATCACTTCCTTAGAGATTCCCTATACATATCCAGTTTTTTCTTGAATTCAGATACTGGTTTGTCTCCACTGGGAGGCTGTTCCATGCATTCACTACCTTATCTCTGTAAAAGATTTCCTGTCCTCATCTCATCACCCTTCATTCTAGAGCTTCCTTTCCATTGAAAAAGGCTCACCTCCTGTGTATGGAAACCTTTGAGATAAATGTTTCTATCATATCTCTTCTATTTCACCTTTCCTCTAGGGTAGACATGTTTAGATCATTAAGTCTATCCCCATATACTTTAGAACGAAGACCAGTGACCATTTTTGTATCCACCCTCTGGACTGACTCTATCCTGTTTACATCCTTTGAAGGTGCAGTCTCCAGAATTGTATAAAATATTCCAAGTGAGATCTTACTAGTGACCTATACAGAGGCAATATCACCTCCCTCTTCTTCTCATCATTCCTTTCCCTATGCAGCCAAGCATCTTTCTGGCTTTTACTGTCACTTTATCCACCTGTTTGGACACCTTTAAGTTTATCAGATGTAATTACCCCGGATCTCATTCTTCCTTTGTGCTTAAAAGAATTTCACCTCTATATTGTACATTTTCCCTAGGGTTTTTGCATCCTAAAAGACATTACTCTGCATTTTTAGCATTAAAGCTTAGCCAGAGCTTAGATCACTCCTCAAGCTTCTCTAGATCCTTCCTCATGTTTCCACTCTTTCCTGGCTGTCCACCCTATTACAGTTTTTGATATCATTGGCAAAAAGACAAACCTTTTCTGACAACCCTTCCATTATGTCGCTCACAAAAATATTGAAAAGAACTGGTCCCAGGACTGATCCCTAATAACATCCCTCTCCTCCTCAGAGAAAACTCCTTTTACCACTACCCTTTGTTGCTTCCCGCTCAACTAGTTTCTAACTCAGTCATTCACTCTAGGATCCATACCAAGGGTGCACTATTTATAAGTCTTCTGTGCAGAACTATGTCAAAGGCCTTCTGAAATCAAAGTACATTACATCTTGCACTCTCCCTTGATCCAACTCTTTGGTCACCCGATCAAAGAAATTGATCAGATTCGCCTGACAAGATTTACCTCTGGTAAAACCGTGCTGCCTCTGATCTTGCCATCCATTGGATTCCAACAATTGCAAAATCCTCTATTTTGGCAGCAATTCCATTAGTTTTCTCACCACAGAGATCAGACTAACTGACCGGTAGTTCAGTCTCCTCGTTTACTTCCAGTTTTATGATAGGAACCACATCCGCCCATCTCCGGTCCTCCGGAACTACTCCAGACTCTAAAGAAGCACTGAAAAGGTCAGCCAGTAGAGATTCAGGACATCTGTTCCCTTGGTACTCTCGGATATTTCCCATCCGGCCCCATCGCCTTATCTACTTTATTTTTAGTTAACGTCTCATGATAACACTGCTCTGAAAATCTATTGAGATTTACCTCACTTCTAATCTTATTTTGTGTGGTCCTGTTCCTGGCCCTTCCACAATGAACACCAAACAGAAATATTTGTTAAGCAATTTTGCTTTTTCCTCATAACTCTCTACATATTCTTCCCTTCACCTTTGAGTCTCACAATGCCACTTTTACATTTCCTTCTATTACTAACATATCTAAAATAGACCTTGTCCCCCCCAGTTTATGTATTTGCTATTTTTTCTTTTATTTGAACTTTTGCATTCCAACTACTTTCCCAGCTTCTCTTAAATTTTTCCACATATTGTCACTTCTCTCTTTCTGCGATCTCTTTAGTTTATGAATGCTAACCTTTTCTTCCTTACCTTTTCAGCTACTTCTTTAGAAAACCATAATTCATTTTTTTCTCCTCTTCCCTTTGTTTACATTCCTATAAAAAAGATTACTTGCCCTTTATATCATCTCCTTTTAGTTCTATCCACTGCCCTTCTACATTTCCTAGATTTTCCCATCCAGCTAACGACTCCTTGAGGTACCCCACCCCCCCTTTTGAGAAAGTTAGTTTTCCTGAAATCTAGGACTCTCTCCTTAGCATGAACCTTCATCTTTTGCATCCTAATATTGGACCACACCATATGGTGGTTGCTGGTTCTCAGATGACCATCAACATCAGCAATACTATCTCCATTGGTAAGCACCAAGTTCAGTATTGCCCCCTGCTATGTGGGTTATGTTATCAGATGACGGAGCGGTTCTCCTTGCAGAGAATCTAGGAGCTCCCTGCTTCTGGAAAATACTGCAGTTGGGATGTCCCAATCAACATTTGGAAGATTAAAGTCCCCTAGCAGCAGCACCTCCCCTTTCACAGCAATCCTGTGAATATCCTCCATTAAATCTCTGTCCATCTCCTCTGACTGGGATGGAGGTCTGTATTTTATACCAATACAAATAGATGTCTCTTCCTTACCCTCGTCAGCCCAGCAATGCTGTTGCTTTGAAATTGCTCTTTATATATCATGCCACGCCTCTTCCTTTCCTTCCTACCCAGCCCTTCTTGAATAGATTGTAGCCGGGTATAGCTATATTCCGGTCCTGGTTTTCTGTGTGTCAGGTCTCCGTGACAGCTACTATATTTAAATCAGCCTCTTCCATGACTGCCTCTAGATCTGGGACTTTATTTCCCATACTATGAGCATTAGTGTACAGAGCTTTCCAAACCTTGCCTTTTTCCCCATTTTTCCCATTTCTATATGAGTATTTAATGTTTTACTTACCTTAGGGTTTTGTTCACCCATCCCTAATGATTCTAGTTTTAAAGCTCTCCTCAGCTTTGCCATTCTGTATTGAAAGACTCTGCGCTCCTTCGACAAATGAATCCCATCTCTGCTCAGACTTGTATGCTGCCTTCCTTTAGGCATAGTCCCAACTCAAAGCAGCTCCCAAAACATGAAAATAATACAATAAATAGCAATATATCCTAAAACGAATACATCAGAAATATAAGAAATACATCATAAAATCATTCATAGTATCCATGGAATGTTTCTTATGAGTAGATTTAAAGCAAATCAAAGAAAATTATTTTTACTCAATACACAAAGCAACCTGTGCATTTTGTTGTCTGAGGATATGGTCAAGGTTTCTAGCATAGCAGGATTTAAAAGGGGTTTGGACAGGTTCCTGGAGGAAGACTCCATAAACCAGCATTATTAGCCTGGTAGATTTGGGAAGGCCATCACTTATCCCTGACAGTGAACAACAAGAAATGGGTCTGCCAGGTAAGTTGTCACCCTGATTGGTCCTTGTCAGAGACGGGATGCTGGGCTCAATGGACCTTCGGTCTGACTCAGCATTTTATGTTCTAATGATGGTGGAGGATGTAATTTGGTCTCTGTTCTCCTTTCCAGGGCCTTTTAGAGCTCCCTCTTTTCCAGACCGATACAGTACAGTGCGCTCCGGTGGAGTGCATGTTAACCCGCATTTGGACACGCGTTTTCGACGCGCTAGCTTTACCCCTTATTCAGTAAGGGGTAATAGCACGTCGAAAACACGCGTCCAACCCCCCCCCCCCCCCCCCCCCCGAGACTAATAGCGCCCGCAACATGCAAATGCATGTTGCGGGCGCTATTAGTCATTCCCACGCGATTCAGTAAGTAAAATGTGCAGTCAAGCTGAACATTTTACTTTCAGAAATTAGCGCCTACCCAAAGGTAGGCGTTAATTTCTGCTGGCGCCAGGGAAGTGCACAGAAAAGTAGTAAAAACTGCTTTTCTGTGCACCCTCTGACTTAATATCATGGCGATATTAAGTCAGAGGTCCCAAAAGTTAAAAAAAAAATTTTAAATGGGCTCGCGGGTTGAAAACCGGACGTTCAATTTTACCGGCGTCCGGTTTCCGAACCCATGATTGTCAGCGAGTTTGAGAACCGATGCCGGCAAAATTGAGCATCGGCTCTCAAACTCGCTGACAGCCGCCTCTCTTTACCATGGGCCCTAATTTAAATAAATTAATTTACTGAATCGCGCACACAGGAGAGTGGCCTGTGCGCGCGCTGGGAAAGCGGGTGCTCGCCCGCTCTTTCACGATTTTTACTATATCGGCCTGCTAGAGAGAGATCAAGAAAATCTAGATATTTGGGGAAACAAATTTTGATCTTAAACACTCAAACCCCTCACCTCCGCAACAATAACAAAAAACAAAAACAAGACAGAAGTTTTGGCTAACACCCAAGTTTTCTAAATGTCTTTCTCAGAGGCCAAGCAGGATGGCAATGACATCTGTTGGATCCTGGCACAGAAAACATATGTCAAAGTTTCTAGAACTTTGGCTGAGCCTCACTGAGCATGCACATGGTATACATTATATCATGCGTTTGAGGGTCCCTTCAGATTTTCTTTTTCCAAGGAGCCCAGTGATTGCGGCTGGAGTCTCAATTCAGTTGGATTTTTGCAGGGTTTTTTTCTAGTTTTTGCAGTGTGCTGTTTTTATTTCTTTTCTCTTCGCTGTTAAGAGTCCCATGGTCTTCCTAAATATTTATTATTATTTATTTAACGTTTTTCTTATACCGACCTTTGTTAATAACATCACATCGGTTTCCATAAATCAAGAATGGAGCCTTAAGGCTTTACAGTGAAACTGATATTGAACCGGGGGGGAAATAGTTTGCCTAAGTAGGTTTCTCGAGCATTTATTGCCTTCGCTGTCTGTTCCCTTCTGGGCGGTGGTGCCATCAGTGCCCTCTGGCCATTGGCTATCCGCTTCCATAGAGTTCAATTCTGCATCCCTTTTTGTTTTGTGATGCCAGGTTGTAGTTCCAGCAATACCTCCGATGCAGGAAGACTGTCTATCATGGATCCCCAGTTCCTGTGCTTGGGGGCATCACATGTCTGAGGTTGTCGCAAATATGCAGAAATGACCACCAAAGGATGCTGGTGCTGTTTGTTTGGGTTTGATGGAACATTGAAGGCATCAACATTGAAGAACTATAGAACCACACGATGGATGTGGAGTCATCTGCATCAGGGGGGAGGGGCCATCGCTGCCTCAGTGTCTATGGCTGGCAGGGAACTCTGAGATAGGCCATCACCCAGCTCCTCCTGATCGAAGAAGGCCTCATGTTCATCCTCTTTAACCTTTGCACCAGGGAAGACTCTTGCCGAGCATTGAGGGAAGCCGAAGAAGCATCTGCATCGGTACCCTTCTATGCACAGTGCTAAGCATGGCAATAGTCTCGTGTGTGCTGAGATTTCTCCCTCCCAAAGCAATCATGTGGTCAGGAGAGTTCATCCTCAGATTCCTGGGGGTTTGCCACTGTCTCCATCAGTCCTTGTGTCAGCCATTGATCCTCCTCTTGGTTCCAAAGAGGATGTGGTCACTCTTGCCTCACAATTTGTTGTTGGCATTCATGATCTTCAAGGAGGATTTGGAGAGATGTGTGTAGCTGGCCATGGAAAAGGTGCTGCAGGGTCTCAGTGTTAGGGCATCGTAGGCACCTTTGATTCTCAAGCCACTGCTCGATTTCCCTATATGCACTTGTCTGTGCTCTACAGACACCGGCAACAGTGTCTGTGCTTGTTACTTTGCCAAGGCCCGGAGAAGCACTGGAGATTGCAATGACCAACCTGATGGGTTATCCCAGTCTCCTCAGTAGAGGAAGCCCCCCTCCTCAGGGAACAGGGATCCTCAGGCTCCAGGCCTCACCAGCCAGCACACTGGTAACCGACCCACTAGCCACTGGCTGAGACAGATTTGGTTTTCACTCCTGTGGGAGATGTCTGTTTGAAAACCAATCAGACTGGGGATTTCCCCAGATTTCATCACTCTGGCTCAAGGCAGATTGCACTATTCCAACCTCTGGTCCCTCTTGCTTATTGCTTGGATGTTGAGAGGCTGATTCTGCTACCACTTGGCCTTTCTGAGGATGTCTCTCCTGTCCTTTTTGTCTTCCAGAAAGCCTTCCACTAGAAAGTCCTATGGACTGAAGTGGAGGAGGTTTGCTGTGTGGTGTGAGTGCAAGGCCTTAGATCCCTTTTCCTGCTACACATAAAAACTACTGGACTACCTTCTACATCTCTTTGAAGCTAGTCTTTGAGACCAAATCGGTTAGGGTACATCTTAATGCAATTGGTGCATATCACTTTATAGAAGGTAAGCTCATCTCTATACAGCTTTTAGTTGTATGTTTCATGTGGGGTTTGCTTCGTTTGAAGCCTTCCATTAGATCTCCTGCTGTTCATGGGACCTTAGCATGGCTTTGTTCCGGTTGATGAAAGCTCCGTTTCAGCCGCTACACTCTTGTGACCTTAAGTATGACTCGGAAAGTCGTATTTTTTATGGTGGTTACTTCCGCTCTCAAGGCCAGTGAGCTTCAGTCCTTAGTGACTTATCCGCCTTACATTACAATTTTTTTTCATGATAAGATAGTTTTGTGTATGCACCCAAAGTTCCTGCCTAAGGTGGTTTTGGCCTTCCATCTTAACTAGTCAAATGTCCTTCCAGCATTTTTCCCCCAGGCCTCAATCTCACTAAGGTGAACAAGCCCTGCACAGTTTGGACTGCAAGAAAGACTTGGCTTTTTAACTGGAGTGGACAGAAGCCCTAGAAAATCCACCCAACTTTTTGTTTCATTTGATCAGAATAAGCTGGGGATTGCTGTTGCCAAACAGATGCTTTTGAATTAGATAGCAGATTGCATTTCTGGGTGGTCTTGACTCTGGTAGGCCATACCAAGGCTCACTTTCACAACCATAAGACAGTGTTGGTAGCTCACTAGTGATCAATCCCCCTTGGAGGAGATATACAAGGCTGCGATGTGGCGTTCTCTCCACTCATTCACTTCACATTACTGCTTGGACAGGGATGGCTGATGTGACAACAGGTTTGGCCAGTCTGTCCTCCAGAACTTGTTTAAGGTGTAGAACCCAACTCCATTCCCACCTAGGCCCATTGTTTTTGTTCCAGGCTGTCCCCCATTAGGGTATACACATATATAAAAAAAGACCTGTTGCCAACAAAATTATTGTAGTTGTGCCAGTTGGCAATGTTTTTTGTTTCCCTTTTTTGTTGGGGATCTTTTGTAGCTAGGGATTCACCCATGTGTGAGCACTGCCATCTTGCTTGTCCTCTGAGAAAGCAGAGTTGCTTACCTGTAACAGGTGTTCTCTGAGGACAGCATGATGTCAGTCCTCATGAGACCCGCCCACCTCCCTGTGGAGTCGGGTCTCTAAGTCATGGATTTTCTTTAGTTAAATTTTCTTTATTTTTTATTTTAAAATCTTTTTGTATACTGTCATTCAATAAATATCATAGTGGTTTACACAGAAACCATACATACAGGCCAATACAGTAAAGCACACTCAGCTGAGTGCACTGTTTAACATGCAGTTGGACGCACGTTTTGGATGCATGTCCACAATCCCTTATACCATAAGGGGTTTAGCACGTCCAAAACGCACATCAAACCCCCCCCTGAAACGAATAGCGCTCATCGCATGCAAATGCATGTTGATGAGGCTATTACCAATTCGCCCCAAATACAAAAAAAAAAAATGTGCACCCAATTTGCACATTTGTATACTCAGAAATCAACGCCAGTCCAGAGCAGGCATTAATTTCTGAGTGGTCCAAAAAAGTGTACAGAAAAGTAGAAAATACTGCTTTTCTGTACATCCTCCGACTTAATATCGTGGCAATATTAAGTCAGAGGAACCAAAAGGTTAAAAAAAAATAATATTTTTTTAAAGATTAAAAAAAAAACAAAAACCAAAGTGTCAGCGGTCAGGTTAGGAAAAGGGAAATTCAATTAACGAGCATCCATTTTCCTAACTCGTGGCTGTGCACAGGTTAGGAAAACGGACGATCTTAAGATTGAGCACCTGTTTTCCTAACCTGCTGACAGCCACCTCTCCTGGGTACTAGGGGAGCGCAATTGTCCCTAGCGCCTCCTTTTAGCGTGACTCTCATTTAAATACTGTATCTCATGCCCAGGAGAGGTGGCTGGGCGCGCATTAGGAAAGCAGGCGCTCAACACCGAGCACCCATTTTTCTGAGTGACTTTACTGTATCTGCCTGATTAGTAATGAACATACACTGCAAGTAAAAACAAAATACAAGTACAATTAAAAATGAAAGAAAAGAGAGAAAAGTGAAGAAAATTAAAACTAAAACATATCTGATCAAATATCATATTACTTCTCATTTGGCATAATATCTTCCATTGCAACCTATCCTTGTAGCATAGCACCCTCCTTTACAAATTATCAGACTGTGGATGCATGCTATGTGCATGCTCAGTGAGGCTCAGTTAAAGTTCTAGAAACTTTGACATTTATTTATATTCTGCTTTTTTGGCTTTCAAATTGGACTACATTTAATTATTTCCCTTACCCCAGAGGGCTTATATTCTGTTTGTACCTGAGGCAATGGAAGGTAAAGTGACTTCCCCAAGGTCATAAAAGGCAATGGGATTTGAGCCCTGGCTTCCCTGGTTTCCATGCTGGGCTCCATCAGATGTCACCCATGTATGAGGACTGACATCTTGCTGTCCTCGGAGAACACCTGTTACAGTTAAACATATATAGATAGAATGCTTGTACACCTGGATGGAAAATTATTTAGAAAACGTAGGTGTCAGGCAAAATTTTCAGCCGCCAGGAATTTTGTTCCAAATGTTTTCTGGCTATTTTGCTCTTCATTTTTTAACTTGCTTTTCATTTATTTTTTACTGTTTACTCCCTGCCCCCCCCCCCCTCCCCTTCTGCTTGGCTTCTTCCACTCCCTCCAGGGATTCTTGCTCCCACCCCTAACTTCTTCACTCTCATCTAATCTGGTCTCCCACCAGTGGCAACCACTGCAACTCCCTCTCCCTGGCCTGGTCTGGGCCTTGCCAGCATCTCTCTGGTCAAGGTGCCCAGACTTGTTCCAGCCCTTTCGCATGCATGATACACAGGCCTTCCAAGATGCATGAGTTTTCGTTCTTTCTGAGTGTTGTGACTTCTGCACAGAAGACATCCTTTGTATGTCGAGAATTCATCTCCAAGGTCAACCAAAAGCTTGCTCTGTTTCTTGAGATATCTCTGTCCATATGGAGGTGGGTGGTGGTATCACTTTCAACATTAGAACTCTGGGCAGTGGTCGAATATTGAAATTTTGATACCTGCAGTCAGCTTAGGGTGTTTATGCATTTGGTTTCCTAGGGTAACAGACTAGTTTATAGTTGTGTGTCTGTGTGGGTGTTCAAAAGAAAACCCAAATGACACATTTGAGGAGAAATCACACTTCCTAGGCCACTAACCTGATAGCAGCTTTCTACCTTGCAATAATAGAACTAATCCATGGAATTTCTTGCCTCCTGATATATTTGGACCATTATTCGTTACATGTATCATCATTGTACAATATGCCTTGGTCAGGATGCCATTGAGAGAAACAAAATGCTTTGTGATCAGTTTGTGCATAGTTTCATTCTGTGACTGTCCAGTGTCCTTGAGTAGCAGGTGACTGGTAAATCAGTTCCATCTTGCAACTAGTGAATCAGTAAAAGTACTCAAGTTATATGATGAAATATAACACTTGAGAATTGGCAGCAGCTTCCTATCGTAGTACACCAGCACTAGTTCAAATAACTGTGCAGAAGGCATCTCCATGATTTTAGTTTTGGTGCACTACAATGATGCCTTGTCTTTCAAGAAACAATGATTTGAAGTTAAGACCAAGGAAAACTTATAATGCCTACCTGGAAAGAGACAAAGGGGCTTCACAAATGCCGAGGGCCTTTTGACCTTTGATCAGTCCTTGTTTGTCAATACATATTAACCCAAATCACACTGTTTAGGCATACACTAATAATCCAAGTTACCAATTTTTGACATAAGCCAGATTCAGCAGAGTACTGTAGTACCTTTCACAATTTTTTTTTCTCTGTGGAAGAATTATAGACTCCTTCAATCCAGCTAGCATATCCTTAATCTGTTGAAATATTCCTGGTGCAATTTCCAGGCCTTACACTCAGACTCTGACATGGAGGGCTCCAGTGTAGGAGGAGGATTTATGTGGCCAGCAGTAGATAGCCCTGATCTAAATCCACCTTGGCACACATTTTCCTTAGTTTCAGTGTTGCCAGTGTTCAGTGTTCAATGCACATTTGTAAATGTGCCTTTTAGATTTTTGATTGTGATCTTGAAGACTCTGCATGTGTGTGTGTGTGTGTGTGTGACTGGTTTTTGCATTGAAAATGATAGATGTTTCCAACTGTGAGAACTCAGAGAGACTAAAACCCCTTGTAAAATGTTTAGCCCATGTATTACATATTCCCTATGCAAACACAACACTTTGTGCATTCATTTTGATCAGTATCACTTCAGTGAAACAAGTTCTTGGTAAGCCCCCAGTTCTTAGAAGCTTTGGTGAATTCATAAGAGTATTTATTTATTTATTAACTTTTATTTACCGACATTCGTGCAGCACATCATGCCGGTTTACAGTATAACTGACTAAAGCCAGTCCTGATGATAAATTCAGTGGTTTGAACCCATTTCTTCCTAGGAGGTGTCTATTGTGCCCTCTTGTGACTAGCAGCGGTAGTGAAGTTTTTGATATGTGCCATATTGAACATTCTGATTCCATAATGCTTACACTGTTCTTCTGGTAGCCTCGCAGCAAGATGATTGATGGTGGTAACTATAGATGGTGGTGTGAGCATAGTGCTCAGTATGTCTCTTGTGAGATGACATAAATCCATATCCATCTTGCATGCTGCTCCATCCAGAATCACTGTTTTAACAAAAGAAAAAAAAAGATAAGGGGGATAAGATTATTTAAAAAAAAAAATAAATAAAGATGGTTCCCTGTACGTACCAGGATCAGTCCAGGACACCTGGGTTGTGACTCCGCACCAGTAGATGGAGACAGACTAAAACTTGTGGGCGGAGCCTTATATGCCCCTGTGCCAGTCACAGCCCCTCAGTCTTACTCTGTCTCCAGTAGATGGTGCAGGTCCGGTCACAGCCCTGCCTGACCTGATTCTGGTGGTTAGTCAGGTTTGAATTTTGAGTTAGTTTTTGTTAGGCCTAGTTGTTTTATGACCAATTTGGGGTTTGTTTTTTAATCCTTAGTCCCGGGTGCCCTGCCTCCCAGGGGAGTTGAGAGGTCCTGAGGGGACTACCCTCCCCCGGTTGAGGCCGCTGCCAGGGTCGAGGACCCGGCTGGGCTAGTGGCAGCGTCAGGGGTGACACCGGGGAGCCCGGTTCACTCACCCCTGCAGGACTAGGGCTCCAGGACCCGGGACAGCGGCCAGCGTCAGCGTTTAAAAAAAAAAAAAAAAAAAAAAAAAGTTTCCTGTTTTATTTTGTTGCGGCCGGCTCTCCGTTGCTTCGGCGTCGCTACTCCTTCGTTTTTCACGCGGGGGGGCGCCGCTGGCAGGGGGGAAGGTCGCCGAATTAGTTTTTATTAATTTTGACGCGCGCCTCGGTTTTTTTCTTCCCGCGTTCGTCGGCATGCCGCGCGGTTCTTCCTGCAAGCCCGCGGATCGGCGCGCGCGCGTTTGTCCCGGGAGGGCCTCTGCTCGGCCTGCGTCCTGGGCGGTGAAGGAACGTCCGGGGCATCGCGAGGGGCTCGGGCCCGGAGCGTGCGTTCGCCGCCGCGAGGGGTAGGCCAATTAGATAGGCCTCAGGACATTTTCTCGCTCAGCGCGGGAGTGGTGGCCATTTTGGGCCACCGGCAGGGAATTCACGCGGACCGCAGCGGGCAAGTCGGCTCTACCTCCCGCGTTTTCCCCGCAGCGGGGCACGGCGGGAGGGGTCGTCGCGGAGGGGCTTCGGCCCCGGGGGGATTCTGGGGCCGATTCTTCTGACTCGGGGTCGTTTTTGGAGGATTTCGCGGTTTTGCTGCGCAAGGTACTTAAGTACAAGCGTAGCAAGCGCTCCCGAGGGGGGAGGCTCTGAGGAGGGCCCCCACCGAGAAAGCGCAAGGCAAAGAAAAGAAGAAAAAAAAAAAAAAATACCGCGGTGCGCGCCCAGGTTCCCTCGCGAGGGAAACGGCGGCCCCGGGGCGTACCCCAGGAGGCAGATTCAGAAGATTCCTCCACGGCGGATACTGATGATCCCGAAGAGTCCCCGAGGGGGGCCGAGGCGTCAGGGGCGGATGATTCCGCCCAGCCCGGCGCGGGAAAAGGTACACAGGCAGCGGACGGGGATGTCCCCAAGGTAGTCCGCCTGTTCCGCAGAGAGGAACTGTCGCCACTCATCCCGGCCATCCTCCAGGAGCTGGGGATAGAGGCTCCACCCGTGGTGGTCCGCCAGGAGGCCAATATGGATCCAGTTCTGCGAGGTCTCACGGGACTGGCGGTGGCTTTTCATTTTCATTTTTCTTCGGATATCTTGTTCCGGGAGTGGGATACCCCGGAGTTAGGGTTGAAAGTCAGCAAGGCCATGGACAAGCTCTACCCGCTCCCGGAGGAGGCGCTGGAACTTCTTCGACTTCCAAAGGTGGATTCAGCGGTCTCCGCGGTGACGAAAAGGTCCACTATCCCGGTCACGGGGGCGACGGCCCTTCGGGATCTACAAGACAGGAAGCTCGAGGTGCAGCTCAAGAAGATATTTGAGGTATCCGCCCTAGGGGTGCGGGCCGCAATCTGCACTAACTTCGCGGGCCGCAATCTGCACTAACTTCGCCAGGCGAGCTAGTTTACGCTGGGCCCAAGTCCTTCAGGCGAATGCGGGCCTGTCTGCGGAAGAGACGTCTCAGGCTGTTAGATTGGAGGTGGCAATAGCTTATGGAGCTGATGCCCTCCACGACCTTCTGCGCACTTCGGCTAGGTCCATGGTGGCAGCAGTTTCAGCGCGCCGTCTCCTGTGGCTGCGCAACTGGGCAGCAGATGGCTCTTCCAAGGCCCACCTGGGTTCGTTACCTTTCAAGGGAAAGTTGTTGTTCGGTAAGGAGTTGGATGATTTGATGATTTCTCTGGGAGAGAACAGGGCATTCAAGCTGCCCGAGGATAGGGCCAGAGCGCGGTCCTCTTTTCCGGCCTGGTCCCGATACCGGGGGCCCAGGAAATCGCGCCCTCAAAGATCCGCCGGACCTTCGTATAGGCCATCTTCTTCCCGGAACACTCAGTGGCAGCAGTCCTTTCGTGGGAAACGTTACGGGAGGCAAGGAGGAGCCCCGTCGGGTGCAGGGGCCAAGCCCTCCCAATGAAGTCCGGCCGGTCCACCCCTCGTCGCGCCCGCAGCACGCCGTTCCAAATGTAGGGGCGCAATTAACCTTATTCCTTGAGAAGTGGACCAGGGTGACGTCGGATCAATGGGTCCTCGACGTGATCAGCCACGGCTACGAGTTAGACTTGCTCGCATCCCAGCGGACAAATTCCTGGTCTCGCCCTGCAAGGCCTCCGGGAAGAGGGCGGCGGTGTTGGACACCATCCGTCGGCTGGAAAGCTTGGGGGCCATATCCCCCGTCCCTGTCGATCAGCGCGGCACGGGCCGTTACTCCATTTACTTCGTGGTTCCCAAGAAGGACGGCTCTTCAAGACCAATTCTGGACCTGAAAGGAGTAAACAGATGTCTTCGCGTTCCCCACTTCAGAATGGAAACGATTCGGTCAGTTATCGCTTCGGTGCGTCCGGGCGAATTTCTGGCTTCTCTGGATCTCACGGAGGCGTACCTTCACGTGGGCATTCAGCCATCGTGCCAGCAGTTTCTGAGGTTCTACATCCTGGGGAGGCACTACCAATTTCGGGCGCTCCCATTTGGCCTTGCAACGGCGCCTCGGACATTCACGAAAGTGATGGTGGTAGTGGCGGCGCAGCGGCGACGGGAAGGTCTCCTGGTTCATCCTTACCTTGACGATTGGCTGATTCGGGCGAAGTCCGAGAGTCAGTGTCGACGGGCGGTGGACAGGGTCCTCCAGCTCTTGCAGTCCCTGGGCTGGGTGGTCAATTACCACAAGAGTCGATCGGATATGCAAGCTGCAATCTCAGGTGAGGCGTCTGTTGTCTCTTCGCCGTCCCTATGGCTTCAACGCTCGCGTTGGTACCCTGGGCGTTCACTCACCTGCGGCCATTGCAGTCTTCTTTGCTGTCCCGTTGGAAGCCGATTTCGGAGGATTTCTACCCACCGCTCCCGCTTGTGGGTCCGGCACGATCCAGTCTTCTTTGGTGGCTGGATCCAAGTCATCTGTCCTGTGGCGTATCCCTTCTCGTTCCACATTGGACGGTGGTGACCACGGATGCCAGTCTCTCCGGCTGGGGAGCAGTTTGCCTAGGGAGGTCGGTGCAAGGCCTTTGGTCAGAATCGCAAGCTCAGTGGTCCATCAACCGCCTCGAGACCAGAGCGGTCCGTCTGGCTCTCCAAGCCTTCCTACCATTGGTGCGGGGACAGGCGGTCCGGGTACTGTCGGACAACACCATCCCCGTGACCTACATCAATCGTCAAGGCGGGACGAGAAGTCCACTGGTGGCGGAAGAGGCGCAAATGTTGATGGCCTGGTCGGAACAACATCTCAGCAGCATAACAGCGTCTCACATTGCCGGGGTCGATAACGTGCAGGCGGATTTTCTCAGCAGGCATCGTCTAGATCCCGGAGAGTGGGAACTGGCGGACGATGTGTTTCTTCTCATCTGCAGGACATGGGGAGTTCCCCACATGGATCTGATGGCCACGTGGCACAACGCGAAGGCTCCGCGTTTTTACAGTCGGCGTCGAGAGAGGGCAGCAGCGGGCGTCGATGCGTTGGTGCTTCCTTGGCCGACGGATGTGCTGCTGTACGTGTTTCCCCCGTGGCCAAGGATCGGCGAGATTCTGCGGCGCATAGAATTGTACCCGTCCAACGTGGTCATGGTGGCACCGGAGTGGCCACGCCGTCCATGGTTCGCAGACCTCATACAGTTGTCGGTGACGGCTCCCCTTCGTCTTCAGGGGTTCGCGGGGCTGCTTCATCAGGGCCCCGTCTGTTTGGAGGATGCGGATCACTTCTGTCTCGCGGCATGGCTTTTGAGAGGAATCGGTTGAAGAGAAAAGGTTACTCAGACGCAGTTATTGCTACGCTACTGAGGTCCCGGAAGCAGTCTACGTCCCTGGCTTATGTCAGGGTATGGGTAGTTTTTGAGGATTGGTGTGTGAAGCGAGGTTTGGATCCCACTACCGTTGCGGTCCCTGATATTCTGTCTTTCCTCCCGGCGGGACTGGCCAGAGGATTGGCATGCAGTTCCCTACGGGTCCAAGTGGCGGCACTTGGTTGTTTGCGGGGGAAGGTCGGGGGATCCTCCCTGGCTCTTCACCCGGATATAGCCCGTTTCCTGAAAGGGGCTAAACATCTCCATCCTCCCTTGCGTCCTCCCTGTCCGGCTTGGAATTTCAATTGGGTTCTTTCGGCCTTATGTTCGGCACCGTTTGAGCCTTTGCAGCGCTCTACTGTCAAAGATCTCACGTTAAAGACCGTGTTTTCTGGTGGCGATTTCTTCGGCTCGCCGTCTCTCGGAATTGCAGGCGTTGTCCTGTAGGGAGCCGTTCTTTCGAATCTCCGACACAGGCGTTTCCTTGCGGACTGTCCCTTCCTTTCTTCCTAAGGTCGTCTCGGCTTTTCATTTGAACCAATCCGTTGAACTTCCCGCTTTAGCGGTCGGGGAGTCGTCGGATCCGAAATTGAGAGATTTACGGAAGCTGGATGTGCGGAGGTCCCTCCTTCGCTTTCTGGAGGTCACTAATCCTTTTCGGGTAACGGATCATCTGTTTGTCCTCTTTTCCGGCCCAAGGAAGAGTGCTGCAGCGTCTCGTACGACGATCGCCCGTTGGCTCAAAGAGGCCATAGGCTCAGCGTACATGGTACGGGGAAAGCCTCCGCTGGTGGATCTTCGGGCTCATTCGACAAGGTCTCATGCTGCGTCTTGGGCGGAGGTTTCTCAGGTGTCGCCTCAAGAGATTTGTAGGGCGGCTACCTGGAAGTCGTTGCATACCTTCGTCCGACATTTACCGTCTGGATGTTCAGGCCGCTGAGGCCGGAGGTTTTGGGGAGAGGGTACTCCGAGCGGGACTCTCTGCTTCCCACCCTCGGTAAGTTGGCTCTGGTACATCCCAGGTGTCCTGGACTGATCCTGGTACGTACAGGGAAAGGAAAATTAGTTTCTTACCTGATAATTTTCGTTCCTGTAGTACCAAGGATCAGTCCAGGATCCCGCCCGCAGTACTACGCTAAGGTATCGGAGAGTCCGCTCATCGTTGTTTCCGTACGCTCACTGCTTGTTCGCTCTCCCGGTTGGGGAGTCTGGTTCCTGCAAGGGTTGGAATTGTTTCCATTTAAGTAGCGAGTTTGGCTAGTTAGCTATGGTTGCCTAATTGGGTTTCTACTTTGACATTACGTATGACTGAGGGGCTGTGACTGGCACAGGGGCATATAAGGCTCCGCCCACAAGTTTTAGTCTGTCTCCATCTACTGGTGCGGAGTCACAACCCAGGTGTCCTGGACTGATCCTTGGTACTACAGGAACGAAAATTATCAGGTAAGAAACTAATTTTCCTTTCCTGATCATATGACATGAACTATATGCATTGGGGTGCAGCTCAGTATCTACACTTATGATTGGCATATCGTGAAATGGGAGCTGAAAACCGCATGCTACGTCAGTTGGAAATGTTTGCATCCAGCGTATGTGGTGTTATTGTGCATGACAAGGCTGGGCAATCTCAAAATCAGCTTTTCTCCTCATTCTCAGATAATGTATTGTGATTGCTGTCGGCAATGTGTAGGCTTGCTGGGAGAAGTAGCTGTCTGGTAGACATGTTCTGCTGAAGAGGTGCATGGCATCTTCAAAGAGAGAATATGAGCATTTACCTTTAGATCTAAAGTGCAACAGATTTGTAAGGTTTCTTTTTTTTTCTCTTTCAGCAAGTCCTGGGCCATGGGGTGAGACGGTACCATGTCTCTGCTGTTCTATGCCAGAAGGCCAAGGTGGCTATGAGCCGCTTTGAGCCTGACAACTATATAACCTATGAGACACTGCAGAAGAATATCGGTATTGTGCGGAAAAGGTATGGAAAGCGTTCCTAGTACCATCAGCTGAACAGTTCAGCATTGGGAGAGAAAGAGGGAAGTTTAGGATTGTGGTACGCAGTCTTGTGTTTTACCCTAAGTCTGTTTCACCAAGCATGTGGCCTCTTTGGGATCTTGACTACTGAACTTTCACCTGTTTTGATTGTAATAACTCTGTACCCTGGTGCTTTTTAATTACACTAATTATTTTATTCATAGGCTGAATCGACCTTTGACCCTATCGGAAAAGATTGTGTATGGCCATCTGGATGACCCAGTTAAGCAGGATATTGAAAGGGGCAAGACCTACCTGCGCCTTCACCCAGATCGTGTCGCCATGCAGGATGCCACTGCTCAGATGGCGATGCTTCAGTTCATTAGCAGTGGACTGGCTAAGGTGGCTGTTCCCTCCACCATTCACTGTGACCACCTCATTGAGGCTCAGCTGGGAGGCGACAAGGACCTGCGCAGGGCCAAGGTCCGTGCTATGGTGTAGTACTGGTGCATAATAGGGACTGCTTTGTCTGGGCAGGGTTAGGGGAGGGGGGTGACAGTAAGAGGGTTGTGGCAGTGACCATTGGGTAGGGGGAATAGAATGAAGAATGGAAGGATGTTGCTGTAGCTATCTGTGGTGAGAAGGAAGCATGGAAGGAGAGTTGAAAGCTGCAGAGGAATTAACAGTTCTGGATAGGTGGTGTAAGTAGGAGGAGGAAGGTAGTAGTAGTGGGGAATAGAGAAGATGAGAAGGGAGGCACTGGGTTGGAAGGAGGGCGGGTGGTGGGGGGGAGGAGGACTTGCCATGAGAAATGGTATGGAAGAGACTTGTGGTGAAGTACACCTGCATCTGATCCTCAAGGGGCGCTATCTTCAGCTGGATTCTGTGCAGGAGACTTATGACAACTAGTGGGTTTGGCAGTGTAGAGGTGTGAGGGCAGTCAATCCCTCATATCCTGAGCTATTTCCTTCTCTAAAGCCCTGGGATATGCCCCTAGCAATGTCTCTCTCTCTTGTCACCCCTCAGCCTGGCAACCAGCTTCACCTCCCCCAATACTTAAAGATGTTGAGCTTGAAATATTATGGCTCTAAACCCTTTTATCAATCCCTGGTTTCTCCCAGTCATCACACAGCCACTCCAATATATTAAAACACAACGTTTAGTTCCTTGTCTTTGAGTTAAGAATTAATCTCAACACATCACAGGGTTTATCTTCAATATAATGCTTTTCTGTTTGTTAGGGCCTTGAGACAGAGTTAACAGCTGAAAGAATATTTAAGCTTGCTACAGACAACTTCCATTAATCTTTAGTAAGGCTGCATTCACAGATTAAGGTTCCACAAACATCCCCCACCCTGTGGGTTTATTCCAGTGTACTACTTTAATCAAACCTGCAGGTATTTTAATTAGTACTTTCCATCCGCCAAACTTGCAGCCTTTTCTAGCAGACTACCAGTTAGGGCGCTCCTGCAAACTGCAACCTTTCTGCTCAGTGTTCTGGGTTTAAACATGCAGTTTCCCTTAATAAACCACCCTTCAACCCATCCTTATTAGTTTCAAACACTCTAGAGCAGTACTCTTGGTTTAGCTATTCAAATTTCTCTTAACAATACTCTGAGCTGCACCGTCTGTAGCAGTGCTGGTGAACAAAACCACACTTCTTTTAGAGACAATACTTCAGCAATAAACCCAGGAGCAAAGTCCAATGCTTTCTCCCCACTGTGTTCTGTTATCCCTTTAGGGAGCTTGGTTCTACTTTTGAAAACCCTGCTATTACACTTTCTCCCTCTGGTTCAAGGAGGAACTTCTACAGGTAAAACATCTCCCAAGCAAACCTTGTATCTCTGTTTACTGAGACTTTAAATCATTACAGAATCATGATAGAACCAATTACCAAAAGAATCCACAACTCCTTCATTCATAAGCTTTTCAATGCTGCACAGCTAAACATAGTCTCCCTGTTCTTTTCCTTTTAACATAGGCATTTAACAGATTGGCTTTAGGGAAAGCTAAAGTGTTCTATATACCAGCCTTCAGAAATTAACATAAGACAGTCTTTTCCTGGATAATTACAGCACTTAACTTAATGTTAGTAGCAGTTTGTCCAGTCAGTCTCAGAGCTCTCGTCAGTCTCCTCCATAGCTGTGCTGGAGAGGAGCTACCAAGAACTCCTTGCTCTCCCTCTGCCACCCCCCAGGTCTATTTTGGTGTTATTGTAGACACCTCTTATACACTGGAGCTGCTATCCAACGGGCTGATACAGTAAAAGTCGCGGGAGAGCGGGCGAGCACACAGGCCACTCTCCTGCAAGCGCGATTCAGTATTTAAATGAGGGCCCACGGTAAAAAGAAGCAGCTGTCAGCAAGTTTGACAGCCGACGCTCAATTTTGCCGGTGTCTGTTCTCAAACCCGCTGACAGCCACGGGTTTGGAAACCGGACGCCGGCAAAATTGAGCATCCAGTTTTCAACCCGCAAGCCATGGGCCGATTTTAAAGTTGTTGTTTTTTTTTGTTTTTTTTTTAATTTTTAAAAAATTTTAACTTTTGAGACCTCCGACTTAATATCGCCATGATATTAAGTCGGAGGGTGTACAGAAAAGCAGTTTTTACTGCTTTTCTGTGCACTTTCCCGGTGCTGGCAGATATTTAACGCCTACCTTTCAGTAGGCGCTAATTTCTGAAAGTAAAATGTGCGGCTTGGCTCCACATTTTACTTACTGAATCGCGCGGGAATAACTAATAGGGCCATCAACATGCATTTGCATGTTGCGGGCGCTATTAGTTTTAGGGGTGTTGGCTGCACATTTTCGACTCACTATTACCCCTTACTGAATAAGGGGTAAAGCTAACGGGTCGAAAACGCGCGTGCAAACGCAGGTTAACAGTGCGCTCCACTGGAGCGCACTGTATTGTATCGGTCTGCAAGAGAGATGTGACTATCCAGGTCCATATTCATTCCCCTTGCTGGAAGTCGACCAAAGCCAGACCACAAGGATTTATGGAGGATGTAGTCCTAAACCACATTGAACCCCATTTTATCAGCCCTGTTATTCGACAAGGTAAACAAATGCTGCCTTTCAAAGGCACAGTCCTTTTTCTGTGCAGGAACTAGTACCAAATCACCCCAAGACTACAATGAAGGAGGAATGAAAGATGTAAGGGATACGACCGGAGACTGGGTCAGACTCAGGAAAAGGAAAGGGGAACTTTTGAGAAAAGTTAGAATGAGGAGAAGCAGTAGCATGAAAAGAGGAAAAAAGAATGGAAACAGAGGGCAAATATGAGCCAAATTGAGAGAGAGAGGCTGGAAAATTTTATTTTCTTATAAGAAAATATGTAAAATTTCAATTTTCAGTAAATTGACCTTTTTGGTGTATATAAAGGAATGTACAGACACGGAAATTGGGCACATTTTATGGCACATTTCCAAAAATCTCAAAACACTGGGCTGCAGAATTTTTTATTTATATTTTACCTTTCATGATGCTTCAATTGGATTATGTTCACATACTGTAGGGTCAGCGTTTCCCTCTCTAATCGGGTTTTCAGAATAGACATAAAGGAGGAAGAGAGAGGGGGAGTCTATAGAGTTTATAGGGATGTTCATGATTTGTATAACTCTGATGTGGTTGTTGCTTTAGCGTCACATTTATGGAGTTTTATATATAGTCTTTTTTCTTAGAGTACAGACAGGTGAATCCAAAACCAGTGGGTTATGCACCTCTACCAGTAGATGAAGATGGAGCAAAGCTGATAAAACAATATATATACCCCTGCAGTGACAGCCCGCCAGTATTCGCCGTCTCCAGTAGACGGACGTGCATCTCCCTACTGGGGATTGCCTTAAGTTTTAGAAGGAGAAAAGAAGGAAATTTTAATTTGCCCCACTCTCCTGTGGTGATACCATTTGGTCCCTCCCTCAGTTAAGAATTCCTGAGGTGATATCCTTGGATCCCTCCCTCAGATGAGTGCCTTCATCCCGTAGTTGGTTTTCAGCCAGCGTGGACTTAGCTATTTAAAAAAAAAAAAAGCTGAAGGCAGTGAGTGCAGGAAGCCAAGCGCAGTGGTGAAGGTATATGCCCTCTCCCCCCGCAGCTGGAGACTTATTTTGTTCTCAGCCGGGATAGGCTAAGCTCATGTAAAGAATAAAATTATAATCAGAGTGAGGTTTTGTAGAGGGTCCTCTCTCCTTTGGTCTCTGTGCTCGGTGCGCCGATCCGATGTTCGTTTCCGCCTCTGTAGGAGTTTGGGGGACGTGAGCAGTCTTTTTTTCTTGTTTGCCATGTGGTAGGCCGTGGCTGTGTTTTGCGCACTTTATTTTTTCCTGTGCATTAGTTTGCCCTCTTCAGTTCTGTTGGATTGTATCAGTGCATCCGACTGTGCGTTCAATTGTACGCCTATTTGGGTATCCAGTTGGACGCTTGGTTGGGTGCCTGGTTGGACATCCAGTTAGGGGCGTCCATCTGTGCACCCATTCACACACGCTTATCTGCGTGCAGAAGCCTTGTGGGAGCCAAGTTTTGGGGCGCCCATCGAGGGTACAGTGTTGGACGCCTAGTTTTTTGCACAACAATACCTGGACACACTCTTAGATGCTTATTTCAGCTTTCCGATTAAACTGATGGTGCCTATAGCTAAAAACCTTAAGTTCCTTACCCTCTGTGCTGCTTGTCATGTTCGGGCATCTCAGCCTGGCGTTCCTTCTAACTTGTCAGAGTTGCTTGGAGGCTCAGGGGGAATTGCCTTCATCTGACTTCACTAAGCATGGTTCTTCCTAGCCTGATGTAGGACTGGGAAAAGAGCTGCCAGAAAGGTCCCCTAACTGGTTCATCAGTGGGCTTAGGACAGGTGCCCCCTGGCTTTGGCATGGATCCCTCTGCCTTTTCTTGGGTAGAATTTTTTTTTTTTAAGGATACAGTCTTTTCTTCAGGCGCAGTCCTTGGGCCCCCCCACCACTGTTACCAGTTCTGGGCCGCAGGCAGTGAAATCCTGCACTCCTGGTGCTACGGGTAAGCGCTGGAGTATGCCTAGATTGGCTGCCGGTCTTCCCGATGGGGATCCAGATGGCATGGATGATGAAACCGATCTTTATTCCCTGGAGTATGGGGAAGTTCCTCTGGGATTGGAGCCGTATAGAACTATGTTGCGGTTCTTTCATAAAGATGAGTTATCGGCTATGATTTCCCAGACATTGAAGATGCTGAGAGTACCTGGGGCTGCATCCATATCTGAACCAGAGAAAGATCCTATTTTAATTTCTTTGCGTTAAAGCCTTATGTTTCTTTCCTATTATGGAGGCTATTCAAGAATTGATCTTGAGTGGGGCGCCCCGGAAGCTCATTTCAAAGGGGGACGAGTCTTGGAAGTTCTGTACTCCCTGGATTCAGCTGTGTGAGAGCAATTACGTTTTCTGAAGGTGGATGCACTTGTGTGTGCTGTCACTAAGCGGATGACTATTCCCATAGAAGGGGGAGTGGCCTTAAAGGATGCTCAGAATAGGAGAATTGAGGCTATCCTTAAGCAGGCCTTTGAAGCACTGGCAGTGAATTTGCAGATAGCTTCCTGTTCCCTGGTTGCTCGCTCTTGTTTACTGCTCTCAATTGGCAGGGAGGAACTAAGAGCAAGCAAGTGTTGCAGGAAATAGCACAACTTATGGCGTGGGCAGAAGTGCATCTTCAGGAGATCTCAGCCTCGCACATTGCAGGAAAAGACAATGAAAGAGCCAATTTTCTGAGTAGACAGAGTCTGGACCCATGAGAATGGGACTTGTCAAATGAAGCATTTCAGCCAATAGTGGATTGCTGGGGTCTTCTGTTTATGGACCAGCTGGCGACTTATCGAAATACAGAGTTTCCTCGATTCTTCAGTTGCCGGAGAGATCCAAAGTCCTTGGGTATTGATGCTTTCGTGCAGGAATGGCCGGAGGACAAGCTGCTCTATGCTTTCCCCTGTGACCCGTGTTAGCCAGAATAATTCAGAGGATTGAAAGTCACAGGGGGATGGTACTTTTGGTGGCACCAGATTGGCCCAGGAGACTATATGGTATGTGGATCTGCAAAGGCTCCTGATGGAGTCTTCCCTCTGGTTTTCAGCGCAGAGGGATTTGCTATGACAGGGGCCTGTTCTTCATGAAGATCTGAATCAATTTTTGTCTTGTGGTATGACCCTTGAGAGGGTTCAGTTGCTGAAGCTTAGATATTCTGCTGTGGTGATTGCCACCTTGCCAAGCGTGAGAAAGTTCTCCATTTCCTAAGCGTATGTGTAGGTTTGGTGAGTGTTTTGGTATGAAGATCGAGGGGTTCTTCCTCATTTGGTTAAGAACCCGCTCACTTTGGGATTTTTGCAGGATGGATTGAGTAAAGGGTTGGCCCTTAATTCCTTAAAGGTAAAGGTGGCAGCTCTTGCCTGTTTCCGAGGTCAGGTGAATGGTGGGCCCTTGTCGGCTCATCCAGATGTAGCCCGCTCCTTTTAAAGGAGTGAAGCATTTTCATCCTCCCTTGCGGATGCTGGTACCTTTGTGGAGTCTTTTTAGTAGGCCCTACTTTTCGACCAATACATCACCTTTCCTTGTGGTTTCTGACCTTTAGAACAGTGTTTCTTGTGGCAATTTGTTCTGCTCATCGAGTACCTAAACTACAGGCCTTGTCTTGCCGGGTGCAGTTTCTACAAGTGACTCCAGGGGCAATAATACACTGCATACTGTTCTTTCCTTTTTGCCAAAAGTGGTTTCAGATTTTCATTTGAATCAGTCTATTTCCCTGCTGTCTCTGGACAGGGGAAGAGATGCGGAGAATATAGCCTGTTACAGCCCTTTGATGTCAAGAGGCATATCTTCAGGTATTTAGAAGTTTCTGAACCTCCAGGAAGATGGATGGACTATTTATTCTCCATGGTGGGAGTAAGTAGGGTGAGCTGGCGTCATGGGCTACAATAGCCCACTGGATTAAGGAGGTAGTCACTGCTGCATATGTGGATGCCGAGCAGCCATTGCCTAGTCAAGGTAGGGCTCATTCCACTGGGACTCAGGCAGTGTCATGGGTGGAGGTTAGAATATTATCTCCTGTCATTTTCCGAGCTGCGACTTGGTCCTTTAACACACGTTTTCCAGGCATTATGGATGTGTAGGCCTGGGAGGACGCAGCCTTCACACGTGTGGTTTTGACTGGACCACGAGCAGCCTCCCGCTCTGTTCGGGAGTAGCTTTGGTGCATCCCACTGATTTTGGATTCACCTGTCTGTACGCTAAGAAAGGAGACATTTCTACTTACCTGATGATTTCCTTTTCTTTAGTACAGACAGGTGAATCCAACTTCCCACCCTTGGCTGCCGAACAGTTGTGCTATTGTCCTCCTGTGTGGCTGTGTGTGTGTTCCAGACTGTACTCGTAAGTGTCAATCCAGTCTCTAGATAAGTGTTATTACACTTTGTCTGAGCTCAGTGTTTTCCTGTTGGCTGAGTGCTGGAATGGTTATCTGTTAATCAAATTTTGTTAGTTTGTCCATAGTTCACTTTTGCAGAGAATACTGGCAGGCTGATGTCATTGCAGGGGTATATATACTGTGACATCAATTTGCTCTGTCACCATCTGCTGGTAGAGGTGCATAACCCACTGGTTTTGGATTCACCTGTCTGAACTAAGGAAAAGGATATTATCAGGTAAATAGCAATTTCTCCTTTGTCAATGTGACGTTTACTGATTTGTATTATTGAATGTCTTTGTGAACATGAATCTAATAAAAAATTAAATTAAAAATAGCCATAATGATTTGCATACATTGGAGACCCAGGGTGTGTAAATCTATCTCATGCATATTCATTCCGGCAATCCTGAACACCCGACTGGCTAGGCATACCTCCAGGAGAGGGTTGGGAAACACTGCTGTAGGTGTTTCTCTACCCCAGAGGGCTTCCAATCTAGGAAGCCTATTTACTAAAGGGTTTTCCCATTTTGTGTCTATGGGAAAATGCTTAGTAAATAGGGCCCTAAGTTTGTACCTGAGGCAATGGAGGGTGAAATGACTTTCCCAAGTTCAGAAGGAGTGTCAGTGGGAATTGAAGCCTGCTTCCCTGGTTCCAGCCTTCTGCCTCCACTCCATTCCAGTCTACTGCTGGGCTGCTGCAGTAACTGGGCTCCTTTGCTGTAGGAGGAGACATGTTGGGAGACTAAGCACAGACTCCAGCGTAGGCCATAACACTACTTATACAGGGAGTGTTAGGAAGCGCTGAATGCTTGTACGTGGGTATCTCCTTTCCTTGCTCAGACATTCGAAGGTTGGGGCTTACCAAGGAACCTTTTATGACAAAGATTTTGTGTAGCATGGTCAACTACACACATGACTTTGTGTAGCAGTGGGTGAAAACTGTCTAGAACATTTGAAGTGATGTCAATTAAAAAGAAAATGTTCCAACTTTCTTATCTCTCTATTTTTTTTTAACTTATTTCTTTCCATCTTGCTTTATTTTCCTCTTGTCCCATTTTATGTTTTCATTTATTTTTTTCTGTTCATATCCTGTGTAAATTTCCTTACTTCATTTCTTCTGTCATCTCTTTAATCCACTTCATTTTTTTTTGTTCACACTTCTGTTTGTGTAATTGTACAGCTTCAGAGTTAATTAATATTCATGATGCATTTTCCAGACATTCAAAAAGAACATTGTCTGATATGAATAAACTACTGCTAACTCCCCTAGTGCTAGATATAATAGTTCTGACAAGTTCATATTGATCAGTCCACCTTTAAATGTGAAAGCCTGTCTTGTGGATAGCTGTTTTGCTGACTTGATGTTTCTAGTAGCCCAAACAAGGAGCCAGCTTCTAATATTTGGTAGTAGTGCTATCGGCTGCAAGAATCTAGTGACCAGCTAACTATCTTGCATTGTTTTGCCATTTTTTTAAAATCATTCTCATATGCCCATGGGATTGCTGCTGAGCCGAGGCAGCAATCCTATTGCAAGTGAGACAAAAGATGTTTCCCTTGCTGCTGTCCCCACCCCTCTCTTCCTTCAGCACCATCTATAGTGAGGATGACTGCACTGTATCAAAATATGAGATTTTCAGGACCATGTACTCTCTCTCCAGCTGTTTGGACCAGGAGGAGAGAAGAATATTTACAAGAACTGATGCAATACTAGGTTGGTAGTACACTGTAAAAAATCTCAGACTAGAGTGGTGAGGAAGAGGAAATGAGCAGCGAAGTCAGAGTTTACAGAATTCTCCTGCTGGCCTCCCTAGCACAGCTGCTTCTGCAGCTCAGTGGTAGAGCACAGTTCCTAATGGTTGGTAAAGGAGAGCTGGGACAGAACTTTTCTCCAAAATCAATTGAGTACACAGATACGAAGGGATTTTTATCAAGGTCACCCAGACAATAAGTAAATCTTGCATTCTACAAATCTCATTCCACTAGGGCCTAGGGAGGCAGAAGCTAAGCTACTGTCTCCCATCGACATCTGTCGAGCAGTGATGTGGTCTTCCTTGCACACCTTCTCCAGGTTCCATCACCTGGAACCTGGAGAAGGTTCCATCACCTGGACGTCCAAGCCCAAAAGGACGCAGCCTTTGTAAGGGTGGTGCTAACCGGACCGCGAGCAGCCTCCCGCCCCGTTTGGGAGTAAATTTTGTACATCCCATTGGTCCTGAGTCCATCTGGCTACACGCTAGGAAATGGAGAAATTACTTACTTGATAATTTCGTTTTCCTTAGTGTGGACAGATGGACTCAACATCCCACCCACGGCTGCCCAGGAGAGGTGCCAAGGAATCGCCCATGAGGTGAATCTTGATTCCATGTGGTTACGGGTAAGCCGTCACCCTCTCCCTAGTTCAGAGCAACTATAGTATTGCTGGGATTCAACACTTATGTTGGTTGAGTACAGTTACGGTCTCCAGTCTTTAATCAAGTTGTATCCAAATTCTAATCAAGTTTTTCAATAGTATGTCCACAATGAATTTTTGAAGAGAATACTGAATGGCTGAGGTCACTGCAGGGGTGTATCTAGGGTGATGTCAGCTTTGAAACCTGACTCCATCTCCGTCTGCTAACAGGGGAGCATAACCATTGGTCCTGAGTCCATCTGTCTATGCTAAGGAAAATGAAATTACCAGGTAAGTAATTTCTCCATAGCTGCATGGAGCAGCAGTTACTACCATAAGAAACTTGCAGATGGGATGGACCATTTGGTCTTTTTCTATTGTTACTTATTCATTCCATGATACTAAGAACCAGCAGATTCAAAACAAATCAGTACTTTTTCGCTCTGCGCACAATCAAGCTGTGGAATCTGTTGTTGGAAGGTGACTAGCATAGTGGGATTTAAGAGGTTTGGACAGCTTCTAGAGAAAAAGTCTGTAATATTATTTTTCTCCTGACTCCTAAAGATTTGGGCTGGTGCCCAAGTTTTCCAAAAGATTTCCAGGTATTGAAGGGGCAGCCTCCTCTGTGCTTATTCTAGGAGGTTTTGTTTTCAGTTGTGGTGTTTCATGATCCATTAATCCTAGGTGACCATATTTAATCGCTCAATTGCTAGAGCACCATACTTTTTATTATTAAACTAAGGGGCAAGGGTTAAAGACCAGATCAGCAGTTTTAAAGTGTAATTTGGAATTTTTTCATTGGAAAGGAAGTTGTAGATGTAGAAGTCATGATATGAAACGCCTGGGAGTAGGCTTGGGAACAATGTCTGAAAATATTCCTTCACGAAAAGGGTGGTCTGGAATGCCCTCCCAGATTGGGTGATGTAAGCTTAAATAGTAATGGATTTTTCAAAGGGTTTAAGAAAAAAGAGGATCATTTCTTGCAGTTTGGCAGAAATTAAATCATAATAAGTATACAAAAGCAGCTATATATATATAAATAATCAAAATGCATTATAAACACACACATCCCTACTTTATACTTTTTTTTTATTAATTTCAAACATTTGAAATTCCACCACTTCCATCCTAAAATACTCCTCGGGACCAAAGGCATGCACCTCTCTCCTGTTAGATAGCAGTGCAGAATAACATAGGTAATCACAATGAGGGTGGACAATAATCAAAGCCCCCATTTTCACAGGTAATCATTGGTTTTTTTGTTGTTTTTTATCTATCAGCAGAATTGCCTTTGATTATTGCCCTCATAGTTGATATCTGTGTAAAAAAAAAATTGTATTTTTTATTGAAAATCATTTTAATATTTTTCTTTAAAAACCTCTTTCAACCTTTGTGTATCTGGATTTCTTTTGTAATTTTATTTTTCTTTCTTTCTTTCATTTTTTTTTTTTTTTTTTTTTTAAAGAGACAACAGATGCAAATCCATCCAATATTTTCTCTCTCTTCTTCCATCTTCTCTTATCTTGCCTTCTGCAGTCCTTCTTCTAAAGGTGCCATTTCTTCTCTAACAGTCTCTGCACCCCAGGTTCTCCTTTTCTCGCTGTTTGTTTATCCTTCCCTTCATTTCTCCTGTTTTGCTCCTGCCCTGTCTCTCTGTCCCTTTGCTGCATGGTGCTAGTGACAATAGTGAGGCAGCTGAGGTGGAAGAGACCTAGAGTTGCAGCACACGAGGGCAGGGGGAGAGGACCAAGATCTGCAGCAGCCGGCACTTGGGAGGAAAAGGCAGCCCAGATCTGCAACGCCTGTTCAGAGAGAGTGTAGGAGGAGGAAGTGTCTGCAACTTGGAAGAAGAATAGTGGTGGTGACAGTAGACAAAGGTTATCGTGAGGTGTTTGTACAAGGATAGGAGAGATAACAGCAGTTACTGCTGGAGACTAAAGAACTCTCTTGAAGAAAGGAGGAAAGGGGAGATACGATAAAAATATTGAAAACACTAGCAGGCTTCATTAAGAAGCTGAATGGTAACATTTTTTGTAGAATGCATAGCGCAAGGGGATTGTCATATGAACTTGATGGGAAGGAGGTTGGCCACCGAATAGGGCAAAACAATCTGAATTTTCATTTTGAAGTTTCCAGTGTAACCCCGTATGGCCAATTTGGAAGTAGCATGCTAACATTAGTGACAATGCATTGTCCCGGATGTTAGTGTCAAACACTCACTCATCACAGTAACTCATCTAAGTCTTTGGATGCCACTTCAATTTCTCTCTGCTGTTCCCCTCCACCCCCACTGTCTTTTCTGACTGCCCATGGTCCTCAAGAGAGGCATGATTAGAATACCTGTATGATTTCTGTATTGATCTCACTTTTTTACAATTTTATGTTTGCTCTAGGATATTAACCAAGAAGTGTATAACTTCTTGGCAACGGCATGCACTAAATATGGCGTGGGATTCTGGAAACCAGGCTCTGGCATCATCCACCAGGTATAGTACTTCTCTCTATGACTTGTCTGTGGCTTGCCCAACCCCATGCAAATGCTCTCACATTTTTTATGGAGATGAAGCAGATCATACCAGCTGCCTGAGAAGACCACAGCAGACTTCTCAGATCCAAGGATGCCCTGTGCTGCATGCAGCTCAGCCTCACTGATACTTCATTGCAGAAGAGGGTAAAGAACATATGCTTCTTATCTTGGTTATGTATTGAAAGACTTTCTTCTGAGAGTTGCAATATTGTTCCATGCAATATAGGAAGTGAGCATACCTGCTGCCTTAATTGGAAAGATGAGGGCTAGGGAAGTTCTTTTGTTCTTTCTCTGTATCCCTGGGAATGTTTGTGGATTGAAGCCCTGTATTATACCCCCTCCTCCTGTGTTTGCTTCCCAAGGTGGCTTGTGCCAACATCCCCAGTCTGCTTGGCTTTCCCTCAAGGTTATTGTGATAATTCTGTAATGTGATGCAGAGTCCCAGAATTACTGACTGCAGCAATAGCTATTTATAACTCAACTTCCCCAGTGCCTTTGGAACAGAGGCAGCTTTGAAGGTTAAATAGAAACCTGCTATAAGTCATTTGTTTCATGGTGCAGCATATGTTAAAGGAACTCTCACATGAAGCCCGGCATGGAAAACCTATGTCAAAGTTTCTAGAATTTTTGGCTGTGCATGGTTTAGGGCATGCCTAGCATGCCCTAAACCATGTGTCCATGTGGGGTCCGTGTTCAGTCTATTTTTCTGCAGAGCGGTTCACATCGCGGTGAAGTTGAGCTCGTGGCTTTTCTGTTTGAAATTGCCTTTTAAAAAAAACACCTTTTTCATTTATTTTTGCAGTGTTCGCTCATGTCTCATCAACGCCAGGTCCCTTTTCGGTTCCCCTTAGTCTCCTCAGTTAGGATTTTCAGGCGGTTTGGTAAATTTACTTTTTGCTTCTGTCCTCCCCCGTGATGGCAATGCCTCAGTGCCTGCTGGCACCGGCCTCTCACTGTCACTGTCTCTAGTTTTTTCCCCTTATTTTCGCCATCTATCATAGCCTCATCAGGTTTTCGTCGGTGCCCCCAGTGTCAGAGGACATGTCCTCTCGGACCTCCATGAGGAGTGTGTCCTCTGCCTGGGGGCATCATATGACACCCATGGTTGCCGCCTCTGTGCCCAGATAACCCCCAAAGGATGTTGTGCTCGATTTGACAAGATGGAGAAGATCTTCGGGTCAAGGAAATTTGAGCCATCGGCATAGTCAGCATCTGCACCGAAGGACCTAGGAGCTGCACCAATAGATGTCTGGTTCGTTGTCATCGACCTCGGCACCGGGGAAAGACCGGGCCAAACACCGAGGAAGCATCAGCACCGGTCACCTTCAATGCATGGTGACAGGCTGGGGAAGGTGCAGGCTGAAGCCGTGATGCCTCCAACGTGACCCCATGGTGAGAAGTGCCCATCCTCCGTTGATGCTGGGGGTCCACAAATGTCTCCTCCAGTCCTGATGCCAGTCATTGATCCATCTCAGGGATCCAAGGAAGATGTGGCCACCCCTCCTGCCTTCCAGTCAGCTTTGGCATCAGCAACTTTCGAGGAGGAGCTGGAGTGGAGCGTTCAGCTAGCGATGGAGCTAAACATCCAGTCGGTGGCACCAACAGTACCGGCACTTGTGCTGCTGGAACAGCTCAACGTGATCATCTGTGTGTTACCGATCCAGGTTCTCGGGAGGCCATCTATGCCTGGAGGGGCACCAATGCTTCCCCAACCGATACAGTGCTAGTCACTGGTTCCTCCTCTGAGGAAGCTCCATCGAGGCTGGTGGGAACACTTGGGCCTGCTGCCCCCCATCCAGCTTTGCCCAGGCTGGCATTGGTGCCACCGGTACCCATGCCTCTGGACGAAGGCCAAGCACCTAGGGCTCCATCGCCCCCCTGGGGGGGGGACATTGCAGAATCCTCCGAGGACTCTGAGGGTCTCCCCTTGGATCCATCCCCTCCAGAAGAGCAGAGAAGGTCCCCTCCTGATGACCTGACCTTCACAGGTTTTGTGCGTATGATGGCTGACTCCATCCCATTTAAGTTGATGATGGAGGAGGATGTCAGGAATAAGATGCTAGAAATCCTTCAGTTTGTGGAGGCTCCTAAAGAGATCATGGCGATACCAGTGCATGAGAACTTTAAGGAATTGCTGCTGAGGATCTGGGAACACCCCTTCACAGTACCTCCTGTCAACAGGAAGGTGGATGGGGTTTATCTTGCCCAACAGGCTACCGGATTCGAAAAGCATCAGCTGACACACCAGTTGGTAGTAGTCAAATCCGCTCTCAAGAAGGCCAGGCTGGTGGCAAAGACTCTCTTGAAGCTTCGAGAGGACCAAGGGACTATGATCCTCATAGCCCTTCTCTGGCCAAGACTGATCTGGTTTCCGCTCCTCTGGGAATTGTCCATCCAGAAACCGATCAGTCTGGGGACTTTCCCAGATCTCATCACACAAGATCTGGGCAGGCTGTGACATTCCAACTTCCAGGCCCTGTTGCTCACAGCTGGGATGTTGAGGATGCGTCTCGGGTCCTGATAGCTTCCAGGAAGCTTTCCACTAGAAAGTCCTATGGACTGAAGTGGAGGAGGTTTTCCGTGTGGTGTGAGCAGAAGGCCCTAGAACTGTTCTCCTGCCCCACACAAAAACTGCTTGTCTACCTCCTACACCTGTTGGAGGCTGGTTTAAAGATTCCGTTAGAGTTCATCTTAGTGCAGTTGGCGCCTACTACCAAGGTATAGATGGTACGCCCATCCCTGTTCAATCTATAGTTGCACACTTTATGTGGGGCCTGCTTCAACTGAAGCCCCCCCCCCCCCCCGCCCCCCCCCCAAGGCCTCCCGCTGGGTCTTGGGACCTCATCATGGTGTTAGCTCAGCTGATAAAGGCTCCTCTTGAGCCACTGCACACCTGTGACCTGAAGTACCTGACCTGGAAGGTCATATTTTTGGTGGCGGTCTCTTCAGCATGCAGTGAGCTCCAGGCCTTAGTGATTTGTCCATCTTTATACTATGTTTTATCATGACAGGGTGGTCTTGCGTACACACCTTAAGTTCCTGCCTAAGGTGGTGACGGATCTCCATCTTAACCAGTCAGTTGTCCTACTAACATTTTCCCCAGGCCCCATTCCCACCAAGGCAAAAGAAAGAGTCCTGCACAGTTTGGATTGCAAGAGAGCCTTAGCCTTCTATCTGGAGCATCATAAACCCATAGACAGTCCACCCATCTTTATTTCTTTTGATAGGAATAGGTTGGGAGTTTCCATTGCCAAACAGACACTAGCCAGTGGCTAGCAGATTGCATCTCCTTCTCTTATGCCCAGGTGGGACTGCGTATTGGGGGTCATGTCAAGGCTCATTCTGTCAGAGCCATGGCAACGTCTATGACCCACTTGTGAGCAGTTCCCATGGAGGAGATCTGCAAGGTTGCGACAAGGAGTTCTCGCCACACGTTCGCATCTCACTGTTTGGATAGGGATGGCCAACGTTACAGTAGGTTTGGCCAATCTGTCCTCCGGAATCTCTTTGAAGTGTAGACCCAGCTCTCCCTGCCTAGGGCCCATTGTGTGGGTTCAGGCTGACTCCCTCTCTGTTACCAACAGCACTGTGGTTATTGTGCCCATTGGCACCTGGTTGGGTATCTGTTGGTCCCCTTTTTGTTGGGAAGCAGCCTGTAGCTTGGGAATCACCCATGTGTGAGGACTACCATCCTACTTGTCCTAGGAGAAAGCAGAGTTGCTTACCCATAACAGGTGTTCTCCTAGGACAGCAGGATGTAGTCCTCACAAAACCCGCCCACCACCCTGTGGATTTGGGGTCTCTTATGTTTTGTTTTATGTATGTTAGTTAATTTCATAATTCTGTGTTATGAGACTGAAGAGAGATCCCGTGTGGACCCGTGATTTTAGGCATGCTAGGCAAGCTCAGTGTGCACAGTCAAAGTTCTAGAAACTTTGACACAAGTTTTCCGTACTGGGTTCCATCTGATGTTACCCATGTGTGAGGACTGACATCCTGCTGTTCTAGAATAACACATGTTACAGGTAAGCAAGTTGCTTTCTCAGTACTTATCTCATAGCCTGTGTTTTGGTTACTTCAGTGCTGACTGTCAGCAGTTCATTGTACCCTGTGCTTCACTGATGTTGGTCTCTACATAGTGGAATCAGTGCCATGTGTAATAAATGTTGATCATTGTTAAGTCTAGTACTTTTGGCATGGATGAATTTGATATAGGAATTCTGTGGCTTGACCAGACAATTTAGAGTGTATTATGCTTACATTTTGAGTGTTAGTTCACAGGTATTTGAAGTTCCCTGTACGAACCCAGATCAGTTCAGACTCCTGGGTTTTGCCTCCCTACCAGCAGAAGGAAACAGAGAATTTTCTGAATGACTCTGCCCTATATCATGAGGTGCCACTCATAGTCTGCCAGTATTTCTCTGTCTCCAGCAGATGGTGGAGGTGCAAAATCCTGCAGTCTGTAGATGATGATGTAGCCCGGGAGACCGGGCTGCTATGTGCAGGACTCTGTTGGGTCCAGCAATTGCAGAATTGTCCCGTGCTTTCGGAAGAAGATACCATCCGAGCTGGTCGACTGGAGGCAGCGGTGGCTTACAGTGCTGATGTGCTTTATGATCTTTTACAGACTTTGGCCAGGTCTTTGGTATCCGCGGTTTCAGCTCGCAGGTTGCTGTGGCTTAGAAACTGGGCAGCGGACGTCTCTTCCAAGGCTTAGCTGGGATCTTTACCCTTTAAAGGCAAGCTTCTTTTTGGGAAGGACATAGAGGATATGATTCAATCCTCGGGGGAGAATAAGGTCCATAAGCTTCCGGAAGATAAGCCTAGGCCGAGGAGTTCCTTTCCCACTAGGTTACGTTCTCGAGGGAACAGAATGTTCTGGTCTTCACGGTCGAGGGGTTCCTCCTTTTGCCAGAACTCAGGCAGACAGCAATCCTGGTCACAGTCCTTTCGAGGGCGCCACTTCGGAAGAGTAGGTGCTCACCAAGCAGCGGGAGGAACTAAGTCTTCACAATGATGCCAGGCTGGCTCCTTCCTCTGTTCCGGCTGGAGGAGGCAGATTGTCTCTGTTTTACAAGGCATGGGCCAAACTAACGTGCGACCAGTGGGTCCTCCACATCATAAGTCAAGGCTACGCGTTAGATTTTCTTTGATGCCCTCATGACCGTTTTCTCACCTCTCCGTGCGTGTACGCAGAAAAGGAGAAGGCGGTGAACAACACCCTGAAGCGTCATCTTGATCTGGACACAATTTGTCCAGTTCTTCCCACGGAGTGCTGCAAGGGACGCTATTCCATTTACTTCATGGTGCCAAGAAGGAATGCGCCTTCCGACCCATCCTCCAATCTCAAGAGGGTCAAACAGGTGCCTTCGAGTCCCCCGGGTCCACATGGAGACCCTCAGATCGGTCATTGCGTCGGTGCACAAGGGAGAGTTTTTGGCGTCTCTAGATCTCACGGAGGCATACTTGCACATTGGCATCCGAGCCGAGCACCAGAGGTTTCTACGCTTCTCCATTCTGGGAAAGCATTTTCAGTTTCACGCCCTGCCGTTCGGTCTCGCCACGGCGCCCAGGACTTTCACCAAGGTGATGATAATGGTGGCGGTGCAGCTCCAGAGAGGTCTGTATGTTCACCCCTATCTGGATGACTGGCTGTTTGAGCAAAATTGGAGTGTGTCTGCCAGTCGGCGGTGCAACGAGTGCTCCAACTGTTGCAATCTCTGGGATGGGTGATCAATCCGGCCAAGAGTCACTTGATCCCGTCCCAGTTGTTTGGAGTTCCTAGGAGCACTCTTCAACACAAATCAAGAGAGAGTTTTCCTGATGAAGGATCGCATCAACAAGCTGCAAGGGCAGGTCAGAGATTTATTATCCAAACATCCTCCCAGAGTTTTCGATTATTTACGGGTCCTAGTATCAATGGCGTCCACTCTGGAGTTGGTCCCGTGGGCCTTTGTGCATATGAGACCTCTGCAATCAGCTTTACTCTCCCGTTGGAATCCGATGTTCGAGCTCTTTCACCTTCAGCTTCCTCTTACAGACTCTGCGCGTCTCAGTCTCGATTGGAAGCTTCTCGAGACCAATTTGAGCTGCGGGGTACCTCTGGAGGTCCCCGAATGGATGGTAGTTATGACAGACTCCAGCCTCTCTGGCTGGGGAGCAGTTTGTCAAGAGAAGTCTGTGCAGGGGCAATGGTAGTCGGAAGAAGCTCAGTGGTCGATCGATCGTCTGGAAACCAGGGCTGTCCGCTTAGCGTTACAGGTGCTGCTGCTTCTCCTGAAGGGGAAATCAGTCCGGGTTCTATCCGACAATGCAACAGCAGTGGCTTATAGCAATCGTCAAGGAGGAACCAAAAGTCAACCGGTCACGCTGGAGGCTCAGCAGTTGATATGCTGGGCGGAACAGCACCTAGCCAGGATAGTGGCCTCCCACATAGCCAGAGTCAACAATGTTCAGGCCGATTTTCTCAGTTGCCACAGGCTGGATCCGGGGGAGTGGCAAGGCCAAGGCGTTCCAGATTATTTGCGACAAGTGGGACATTCCACGGATGGACCCGATGGCAGTGTTCCACCAAGCAAAGGCTCCGCGTTTCTACAGTCTACGCAGAGAGCCCGGAGCCGAAGAGGCAGATGCCCTGGTTCTCACATGGCCAAGAAACATTCTCCTGTACATGTTTCTGCCGTGGCCTCTCATAGGAGGCCACGGCAGAAACTAGCGTTAGCAGCCCATCTGGACGTAGTGCGTTTCCTCCGAGGGGTGAAGCATTTGCGCCCACCGGTATGGGATACATGTCCTTCTTGGAGCCTTAACCTGGTTCTTATCGCATTATGTATGGAACCATTCGAGCCCCTGAAGAGAGCGATGTTGAAGGACCTTACTCTAAAGACTGTTTTCCTTGTGGATATTTCTTCGGCTTGCCAGGTGTCAGAGCTTCAGGCATTATCTTGCAGGGTGTCCTTTTTGAGAATTACTGACTCGGGAGTGTAGTTGTGGACAGTCACCTCCTTTCTCCCTAAGGTGGTCTCGTCTTTTCATCTTAATCAATTGGTGGACCTCCCTTCTTTTTCTGATCTCGATGATTCCGACCTTAAGTCTCGAGACTTGAAGAAGCTGGATGTCCGTTGGACTCTATTACGCTATCTAAAGATCACTAATTCCCTTAGTGTCAGATCATCTGTTCGTACTCTGGAGCAGTCCTAAGAAGGGACAGAAAGCGTCGAGAGCAACGATAGCTTGCTGGTTGAAAGAGGCTATTAGCTCAGCATATCTCTTACAAGGTTGCCAGAGTCCTGTCGGTCTGCGGGCACATTCTACCTGTTCGCAGGCGGCGGCATGGGCGGAATGTCAACTGGTGTCGCCGCAAGAGATCTGTAGGGCGGCCACTTGGAAATCTTTGCACACCTTTGCTAGACATTATCGTCTGGATGTTCAGGCCCCAGATTCTGGGGGTTTCGGCACTGGTGTGATTCGAGCGGCCCTCGGGGTCCCAGCCAGGGTAGAAAGCTCTGGTATATCCCAGGAGTCTGGACTGATCCGGGTACGTATAGGGAAAGGAAAATTGGTTCTTACCTGCTAATTTTCATTCCTATAGTACCATGGATCAGTCCAGAGTCCTGTCCTGATGCTGTAAGGGTATAGTTGAGAGTCCGCTTGTTCTAGTGTATGTTAGTTGGTCCTGCAGAATAATTTTATGCTTGCTCTACCATTGTTGCCTGTCCTGTTCCTACATGAGGTGTGTGAGCAGGGTGGTTCAGGTGGCAATGTTTCTCTTCCCCTGGTCGGGGAGTATTAGTGTTTTGTTATATGGTTTAAGTGTTCTGCTTTGATACATTGAAATACTAGCAGACTGTGGGTGGCACCTCATGATATAGGGCAGAGTCATTCAGAAAATTCTGTCTCCATCTGCTGGTGGGGAGGCAAAACCCAGGAGTCTGGACTGATCCGTGGTACTACAGGAACGAAAATTAGCAGGTAAGAACCAATTTTCCTGTTACAGGAAAACTCCACTTTTTTTTTTTTTTTTTACAAAGTCTCTGGTGATTAATAAAGGACTACTCAGCCCTTCCATAAAGTCTCTGTTACAAAAACACTCGGCTCTTCTACAGAATCCCTTTTATTTTGTGGTATCCCTGGTGTGGGTGGCTTTTTTTTTTTTTTTTTTTAAACATGTTTAATCCTCTTGATTGGCCAACATCCAAATGGTTTTGTTTCCCCAGTTGGGTCAGGGGGTAGGGTGTTAATCTTCCTCATATTGTACAGTTTCTTAATCTCAGCCAAACATCAAAAAGGGACCATCCTCAACTCATGGCTCAGATCTTACACTAGTTGTTATCCTAAAAGGTCAAGAAGCAATCTACACCCCCATGGAGAGCAAACATAGTAGTTGGCAGATCTTTTGCATTTTTCATGGTAGCCCTATTACTGAAAGAATCAAGACCTTGGGCTTTGAAGTGTGATCCATGACTGAGCTGAGCTGTGCCCTCAGAAAACCCTTTAACTGGCACAGATTTTAGGTGCAAAAGTCACTGGCAAGAGCTTCTTGAGATTTCACCATTCCCGGAAAGCAGAGCTAAAGTCACTTTTGATGCTTGCACTGTGGATTTAGCTATTTAAAGTTAACCTTTATAATCCCACCTTATGGCCTGTTTCTTTATTTTTATACTTTCTAACATACAGATTGTTAGAATTAGATAAAAGGGATAAATATCCTCTCCACTACTATTTGATCTCTCCTTTCCTCTACTACATTTTCTGAGTCAGTTGACAAAGCAGTTTCTTCTTACAACACTATACTCTCTTCTGCTTTAGATGCTCTTGCCCCTCCCCGTATCTGTCCTGTAAGGTGCACCAAACCTCAGCCATGGCTCACTCTTAAAATTTACTTCCTATGTTCCTGTGCCTGCTTTGCAAAACGTCTCTGGCAAAACTCTCGTGCCCATGCAGTCTTTGTACATTTCAAATTCATGCTGATCTCTTTCCAATCTGCTATTGCACTTGCCAAGGAAGACTACTAAGTCCATCTGACAAACTCTTGCATCCACTTCTCACCATTTCTTTGCCACACTCTATTCCCTCCTCAAACTTTCTTCGCCTCCATCCCTCCTTCCCTCTCTGCCCAGATTATGACTACCAAGGTCATGAAATGAAATTGGAAATAGAAATGCTCACGTTTGTGAGGAAATGTGTAATTCCTGAGATGGTAGTTAATGACAGTATATGACAGAATTCTGGCTTGTTTGGGATAGACGCAAAGGTCAATGGTAAGGCCAATGGAGGGAGATCTTATTGTTTGGCAATGGTAGCAACACTTTTTATATATATTATTGTCCAAGATTTGGAGCCACGATATGACATCTGGTGTAAACTGCATAAATGTGCCCTGGGAAGATTGAAGGGGGCAGTCTCTTAATGGAAGGGAGTAGACCTTGTGACAGTTGGGAACTGGGCAAACTGAGTGGCCAAGCAGTTCTTATCTGCCAAAAACTACTATATTACAATATTCCTAGAATGACCGACATGGCACACTTTTTCTCCCATGTTCTTTGGTCTCTTCCTCTTTATTTCTCATTAGATAATTCTGGAAAACTATGCCTACCCCGGTGTGCTTCTTATTGGCACGGATTCTCACACCCCCAACGGAGGAGGCCTGGGTGGCGTCTGTATCGGTGTGGGCGGAGCTGATGCTGTTGACGTCATGGCAGGAATCCCCTGGGAGCTGAAGTGCCCAAAGGTAAAGAAATGCTGGATGGAGAGCAAAATTTCAGTTGGGGCATATGCAAATGGTTCCTCACCCAATATGATTAGTGTGTGTTTTGTTATTCACACATGGGGAGGAGGCAGCTCTACACGAGTGCCATGAGATAAGTGACAGCACATATGGAATCCAACCAATCTGTAGTGGCAGTGATATTACAAATAGTGGTGTAACCTGGCCACTAATGCAGGATATTTTATGTGAAGACCAGCAAGTTCACCATGTCACACGGATTGAGATCATGTGACTGCATGTGGTACAAGGCAGAATGAAATTCTAGAGCTTTCTGGGGAAGACTACGATGGCTTGGTGGCTGTGCCCTGCCATATGGAGGGACCTGAGTTCAAATCGCAGCTCAGGTTCCCCCCCCCCCCCCAGGCTAGCTGGAGATGCTCTGGAGGCACTGTACACAGCCCCTGGAGGGAAGGGAACAGTAGTCAGCTGGATTTAAAGTCCATGATTGGAGGGATCTGGAATGAGCCTTTCTGCATGGCCCCAGCCAAGGATGCTTGCTGCAATGACAGGACTAATTCCTTGGTAGTTGTGAATGAAGGCTCATGGTGGCAGATTTGAACTGGAAGCAGTGCTGAGACACTGGCATATTAGTGTCATGGAGGACTCTGCTCTGTAAGAATGGAAAGCTTGAGTTTTCAGTGCTAGTCCGGTACCTTTCTTTCAGCTCTGTAAGATTGTTCTAGACCACGTTTAATATGGGTTGCAGAGACTGGAAACTCTGAGGATGCTCCCCAGTTGGAAAGGCTGACCCTACTCACTCTGGGATCCACGGTCCTCTGCTTTTCCCTGACTAGGTGATTGGCGTAAAGCTCACCGGGCAGCTGTCTGGTTGGAGCTCTCCCAAAGACATCATTCTGAAAGTGGCCGGGATCCTCACGGTGAAAGGAGGGACAGGTGCTATTGTGGAGTACCATGGGCCAGGTGTGGATTCCATCTCCTGCACAGGTAAGAGTAGTGCTTTGGGTGTCATGGGCAGGGCAATTTTGAAAACCTTTAGATATTTTGATTATATTTTGCTGATTTTTGTGTTTATCTGCTAAGATTTTCGGATTAGTGGATTACAAATTTTTTTAAAAACCCATGGAAATCAGGGCTTTAAAAATTGCTCAGCCTGTATGCGGATAAAAGTATGTGCATTGTTCAATACATGTTGTCTTACCCTCAGGCTGCAGAGGCAGGCCTCAGGTGCGGGGATTGGAACAATGTGTATTCCTTTGCATTCAGGCAGGCCAATCCCCACCAGTGGGTTATGCACCTCTGCCAGCAGATGGAGATGGAGTAAGAAGCTGATGACACAGATATATAGTCCAGCCCTGATGACAGCCTGCAGTATTCTCCGTATCCAGCAGATGGTGGACATGCATTTCCCTACTGGGGATTGCCTGTTTAAAAAAAAAAAAAAAAAAGGCAGTTGCAGGCAGAGTGGCTCAGCCTTTGCCCTCTTTCCCCATAGACGGGACCTGTTCCTGCTCTTAGCCAGGAGGACTGTGCGCAGGTAAAAGTTTTCCTCAAAAAATAAAGTACACTTCCCATGGGGTCTTCCTCCTCAGCATTCAGCTTCTCCCATTCACGTCTTTGGGGAGTTCCGTGAAGTATGGAGACAGTTCAGGCACAGCGGGTTGAGCAGCCCTTTTGGCTAGACCCCGCTCTCAGGTTTCTCCTCCTTGGCATATGGTAGGCCATGGCGACTATATCGCACGTTTTGTGTGTGTGTGTGTGGTGTGTGTGTGTGTGTGCACACACCTCATTGTACAGCCGTAGCCGCGTCTCTTTTCGGGCTCATGTGACTGAGCATTTTTTCTGGACACACATTTTATACACCTAGTTTGGGCGCGCTTTTTATGTGTGTGTACCTGGACCCACACTTTGTGTGTACAGCTGGGTGCATGGCTATAAGTATGTATTGAGCATATACCAACCATGGCGCCGGTGGTAAAGAAGTCTAAGCTTTTACCTCTGTTTGTGCAACATGCCACATCAGGGTAATACAGCCAGAGCTTTCTGCAAGCCTATGTCAGCGTTGCTGGATGCTCGTGTGAATTTACCTCTTCCTGATTTTACTAACTATGGTCCGTCCATCTCCACAGTCTGAGTGGAGTGGGACCGAAGGTGACACAACGTGGGTGTCCCCTCCTTCGGTTGATCCACTGGCTGAATCTTCTTGAAGGGAGACTCACTTCCAGGATGTCAAGTTCAGGCCTGTGGGGCCTGGTATGGAGCCATCCTCCTTTCCCTGAGGGGAATTCTTCCAGGGATTTCAGACTTTTCTACAGGGGCGTCTGTCTGAGTCAATAGCTACTAGTTTAGGCCCGTGCGCTCTGAATTCCCCTGTGTCTGCCACCGTGGGCAAGCATGTGGTGCAGTACATCCTGACAAGGTTCAAAAGGATGTGGCTCAAGATAACACTGATAATGGTAATGGCTCCCCTATTGAGGAAGAGGTGATTCCCCCAGATTTGGAGCCAAATAGAACTCTTCTTCGCTTCTTTCATAGAGATGAGTTCCTGAGCCTGATCTCCGACTTTGAAGACCCTCTGAGTGGCTGGGGGTGACTCCTCAAGGTCGCAGAAGGAGGACACCATATTGATCACCCTACGCAAGGCTTCATATTTCTTTCCCCTCCTGGATGTGATTCAAGAGTAGCTTGACCTTGAATGGAGTGCACCAGAGATAAATTTTAAAGGAGGGCATGCCTTGGTGGATCTGCAGGCCAGAGAGCAGTTGTGTTTCCTGAAAGTGAATGCTTGGTGTGTTCTGTCACTAAATGAACCACCAGCCTGGTGGAAGGAGGAGTGGTTCTTAAGAATGCTCAGGATAGGAAGATTGAGGCTATCCTTAAGCAAGCCTTTGATGCAGTGGTGATCAACTTACTTCTTGTTGTGCCCTAGTGGCTTGAGCTACCTTGCATCTTTCTCAAGACTCGGGCAGCACCATTTCAGATAGCGGTGCTATGGTATAACTGGGGGCTGCAGCCTTAGCTGATGTGGGATGTGACCTGGTTCGCACAACCGCCAGAGGAGCTGCTTCTGTTATAGTGGCTATACAGCAGTTGCAGCTGCACCGTTGGTTGGCAGATACTATTTCTAAGTCCAATCTCACCAAAGCTGCCCTTCAAGGGTTCGCTTTTCTTTGGCAGTAAGTTAGAAAAAATGGCAAATAAGTGGCCGGGGGGGGCGGGGGATAAGAGGATAAGAAACCAGTTTTCCGGACTTTTCAGGCAAGTGGCCGCTCTGGAGACTGACTATTTCGTCCAGATAGGGGAGCTTCTTCCCAGAGATCCCATCCCTTTGGCAGGTCCTCAGTCTTTTTGCACCTGAAGGACTTTGAAGGACGTGGGCTCTGGAAGTGGAGCCCCTCGATCTTCTCAATGAAGATTTGCAGACTCAGCAATTGGTGCAGGAGATAGGGGAGTGCCTATCTCATTTTTATCACAGGTGTGTCCAGATTACTTTGGATTAATGGGTCCTCAAAGTGGTTTGTGATGCCTGTGCCCTAAACTTTTTTTGCGTTCCTCTGGGTGCCTTTAAGATATCTCCATGTACTTCCCCTCTGAAGAGGGTGGCAGTGGAAATTACATTGCAGAGGCTGCTGGACCTGAAAGCCATGATTCTCTTTCCTGAATCGCAGCAAAATACAGGTCACTATTCCATTTATTTCTTGGGCATGACAAAAGAAGGGTCCTTTCGGCCCATCCTGGATCTCAAGGGAGTCAGTCGACATTTGCAGGTCACCAGAAGAACATAAGGCTTGCCATACTGGGTCAGACCAAGGGTCCATTAAGCCCAGCATCCTGTTTCCAACAATGGCCAAGCCAGGTCACAAGTATCTGGCAGGATCCCAAGGGGGTAGATAGATTCCAAGCTGCTTATCCCAAGAATAAGCAGTGAATTTTTGCAACTCTACCTTAATGGTTAATGGACTTTTCCTCCAAAAACTTGTCCAAACCTTTTTTAAATGCAGCCATACTATTAGCTTTCACCACTTCCTCTGGCAACGAATTCCAGAGCTTAATTTTGCATGGATTGTAAAAATATTTTCTCTTATTTTTAAATGTATTACCCAGTAACTTCATTGTGTGTCTCCTGGTCTTTGTACTTTTTGAAAGAGGAAACAACCATTCAATTCCACTCATTATTTTATAGACTTCTAATATATCTCACCTCAGCCATCTTATCTCCAAGCTGAAGAGTCCTAACCTGTTTAGCCTTTCTTCATAGGGGAATTGTTCCATCCCTTTATCATTTTAGTCGCCCTTCTCTGTACAATTTCGGAGTGTTCTTCCTGCTATTAGTTGAAAACTGGTAAATGGCTTATCTAGCTCATTAGTTTAATGAAAATTGATGTAAGTTGTGTTCATATTTGCCACATAATTTAGGTATGATGTTGACAAAATTATTGCCTTTATTTCTGAGCAGAAATCAAGAAAAGCCATGCTTATTGCTTGGGGTGTGGGATTTTTTGTTTTTTTACTTGTAAATTCTTACGTTCATTTCAATCAGTTGTTTTTTTATAGCGGTTAAGTGAGTTCATGGACATAAACTGTCACCTTTTGATTGTATTTATTTATTTATTTTATTAAGATCCGTTTTCTTCTGAATGTTTCTGATGAAGGTTTGTTGCCTTTACTGCTCTTCTGAGATAGTGTAAGATCTGATTATATTGCATGCTAGCCTGGGCAGCAGACAATACGCTCTTCCATTAGGGCAGAGACCAACACCAGATCTTGTTTCTCATGAGATTTATGACTCCCCCCTTCTGGATCTGCTCAGATCACTTTGCCTAGTTTGTATTCTCCTAGAGATTTGAGAAGCATTCTTTGCTCTCTTGTAATCTGTCATGCTTTTGCTAGCGCTTGGTTTAGCTCTTCAGACAGCCTACTCAGTGACAGACTTGGCTGTTTGGATTCCCATACTGTTCTGTGCCTGAATTCAATGGTGGGGAGGTGCACAGACTTGGCCTAGCAGTAGTGTTCTGTCCTTTACCCAGTCAGAAATTTTTCATTTTTTTTCCTCCCCCTCTCTACCACAAGAACTTGAGCTAAATATCATATAGTCAGAAGAAGATCCTATAGTACAACTGACCCCTGGTTTCTAAAGCAAGTGTGTATGGTGAGGTCCCTCCATGCTGCAGTTCCACCCTCTGTTCTGCCTGCTGGAGAACGGAGGAAAGGATTCTTGGTGCTCACTGCTTCTTTCTTTCATCCCCAGGTATGGCAACAATCTGTAACATGGGTGCAGAGATTGGGGCCACCACTTCCCTCTTCCCCTACAACCAACGCATGAAGAAATATCTGGAAAAGACTGGGAGAGTAGGTGAGTGGGAAACTCTGACCAGGGTTTGACCTAAAGTGACTCCGGCCAGTTCTGATATGGGAGTTGCCAAACGCTTTACTGTTGCCAGACTTATTGCATGTAAGACTGTAGACTGCCCGACAAGAGGTCTTGGCACATTGATCATGTCTTTGCTTCCTGCCAGCACTGCAAACTGTTGGAGCCTTTGGGTCCTTGTAATCAGGAGCATCCCCTCTATTATGGATTATTCTCAACCTCTCTTGCTCCTTTCCGTCCTTTGATGGCCATATCTGACTGACCTATTTCTATGTAGCTATGTAAGCTAATCACAGCTGGTGCTTTTGGTAACAGTTTTTTTTTATCTGGTTATATATCATGTTTCACCAGACTTTACATTGTAAAAGTCAAATTTCAGTTTATATTGTAACATGCAGATTTGTTGCAAAGCGAAAGTCAACCAATCACTTCTAGAGCATCCCATATATGGTTCCCTCTCCAAGAGATATTTTCTATAACTCTTTAATTTGGTCTCAAAGATTTTCTAATTTTAATATAAAAATGAATATTGTCCTGTGAGGTAGCATTAGTTCCTTTTCCCAACTCATGAATATGATGTCGCCAAACTTGCCTCTTCTGCTGACATGGTTTCATAAAGTAGTTATGGAAGTCTTCTCAGCATTACTTGGAAAATATAAATCACTCCTCTTTCAATACTGGGTGCTAATCAACAAACCAAAAAAAGAATACTATGCCAAGCAGATTCATGGGGTAATCTTTAACTCTAAATTGCTCTTTGATATCAGTAAACACCTAATCAAGGACCTGTCTTCCTCAGGCTCAAGCAACAACTACCCGTCAAAGAATGCCTGCAACAATTACGCCAGTCATATGATAGAAAAAATAACTGGACTAAAATCCCAACTCCCCACCAGCTCACCAACCACAGACGATGAAGAAAAACATGGACCTGCTAAATGAACCACTTTTGACAGAGTATCAAAACTACAAATTACTCAAATTATTTGTAAAATAAAACCTGCAAATCACCATATGACCCCATTCCAGCTAGCTCTCTAAAATTAATACATAGCACTATCACTCCAACAATTATTCAATCACTCTCTGAAGGCTTAGTCCCTGATTCGGTGAAACAAGCGGTGTTAAAACCTATTCTAAAAAATAATACCAGCAGTTCTGACAGTTGGGAAAACTATAGACCAATATCCAACGTATCCTTTCTCTCAAAAATTCTCAAAAAAAGCAGTTTTATCACAACTAGAAGACTATCTAGATGACCATCGCATCCTACATCCAAACCAATTCAGGTTCAGGAAGAATCACTCAAATGAGACTTTACTCATATCCTTAACGGACCCTACTTTCTGGTTCCTCTCAACCTAATGGCAGCCTTTGACACCATTGACCATGCCCTACTATGCCAGCAGATGAAAAAAATTGGAATTGATGGCTGTGTAATCAAGTGGTTCACCTCCTTCCTATCAAAAAGAACTTTCTGCGTCACACCATATGTCTGACACCTTCCCGATTGCAGGTGGCCCCCAGAGCTAAGTGCTCTCAGCAACTCTATTCAACATCTACATGCTCCCCCTGTCTAAATTACTATCTGACTTGGGTATCGCCTTCTACCTATATGCTGATGACCTTCAGTTTTATATCCCATGCCACAAATCTGTTGAAAATGCAAGGCTGACTCTCACGTCACACATGAAGACTATACAACATGAACTATCTAAACTCTAACTCTAAACAATAAAAAAAACCTGAAGTCATTCTATTAAGAAATCTACCTATAGCGACTCCTCAAACACTTGATCTGGGAAACTTCGTTATTATACCCTCAGACCAAGTACGAGATAGGTATACAGATTGACGAGTTCCTAACAATGGATAATCACATAAATAAATTAATCAGATCTGGCTATGCCAAACTGTGTTTACTACATAGACTGAAACCTTTACTGACTCACGCAGACTTCTGCACAGTCCTGCAGACCCTCATTATCTCAAACTTAGGCTACTGTAACTCTGTTACTCAGAGTACCCAACTGTCTTCTAAAAAAACAAAACAAAACTACAGTTACAAAATGCCGCTGCTAGACTCTTAATAGGATTCAGGAAATTCGATCACATTTCACACACTCTGATAGCTCTTCCCTGGCTACCTGTTTAAATCTGTATCAACTACAAAGTCCTAACATTTTAATACACTCCACCATCTATTCTAACAACTCTCGTTTCCCTGTACGTACCAGGATCAGTCCAGGACACCTGGGTTGTGACTCCGCACCAGTAGATGGAGACAGACTAAAACTTGTGGGCGGAGCCATATATAAGCCCCTGTGCCAGTCACAGCCCCTCAGTCTTACTCTGTCTCCAGTAGATGGTGCAGGTGCGGTCACAGCTCCTTCTTGCCCTGGTTTTGGTACTCCGTCAGGGTCGGTTCTTTTTTCTTGGGTTTTAGGCCAGTTTCGCTAGGGTGCTTTAATTTTGAATTTTTCTGTTTACCAAATTGTCACTGATGTTCCGTCCGCCCTGCCTCCCAAGGGGGTTGTGAGGTCCTGAGGGGACTACCCCCCTGGTTGAGGCCGCTGCTAGGGTCGAGGACCCGGCTTTCTTAGTAGCAGCGTCAGGGGTGACACCGGGGAGCCCGGTTCACTCCCCCTGTTGGATTAGGGCTCCAGGACTGTGGACAGCGACAGGTTTGTTTGTTGTAAAAAAAAAAAAAAAAAAAAAAAGGGGTTTGTTTTATTTGTGCCGGCTCTCTCTCTCTCTCTCGTAGCGTCGCCGCTCTCCGGTGGGGGCGCTGCTGGTGGGGGGGGGGGTCGGCCGTTCGCTGCATTTTATTGGAGGTGTCTCTTCCCTACGGCGGTCCTTGGTCCCCGTTTCGCGCCTTTTCTTTCGCCGGCTTGACTTGTGGCTCGGTTGCCGGGCCGGCGGTTCGGCGCGCGCGCTGCTTCCCAGACGGTGAGGGATCGTCCGTGGCGCCTCGGGGGGGGGGCTCGTTCGTAACCCGCGCGATCGCCGCCGCGCGGGGGAGGGGGCGCGAAAGAAAGGCCTCAAGAGCTCTTCCCGCTCCGTGCGGCAGTGGCGGCCATTTTGGCCGCGGCTGGCGCCTGAGAAGCGGGGGGCCCCCTTCGGCGGCCGTGAAATGGCGCGGGACACGGCGGGCGCCTGAGCGGCGGGTGGCCCCTCCTTCGGCGGTCGGCTCGGCGGGTCATTCGCCTGGTGCTGTGGAACTGGGACGGCTTGACCGGCATTTGTTGCTGCTGCAGTTGGCAGCGGTCCCGATCGCGACACGCAGGGACCCTGAGGCGGTAAGGGTAGCCATTTTGCCGCTGCAGTCGGCAGCGGTCCCAATCGCGGCTCGGGCAGCCATTTTGCCGCCACGGTCTACAGCGGTCCCAATCGCGGCGGCAGCGTCCCGATCGCGGCAGGGGCAGTCGTTTTGCCGCCCTGGTCGGCAGCGGTCCCGAGAGCAGCGGGAACCTTCCGGGGGGGGGGGCAGAAATCGTCGCCTCCACTTCTCCTCAACGGTTCCCTCTGCGTCCCTCAGTTCCCGCGGGTCCCTCGGGAAAGGGGGCAGGAGTCGTTGGGCATGTGCGGGGCCTTTGGGGCCCATAGGGCGCGCAAACGTTCAGCGGTTTAACGGCTGGGGGTCTCGTAGCGCCGTTTTCTAGGCCTCAGGAACGGCAATCGGTGGGCCCCGGCCGGAGGGCCGCGAGTTTAAAAGGTTTTGAGGACCATTCCACCTCGGGACGTTTGGGAGTCCTCGGTCTCGTCCTCGGCTCAGGAGGGCTCGGAGAACTCGTCCCCGCCCCCGAGGGGGGCAGAGAGTGACAGGCACCCTTCGCCCAGAGCCAGGCATTAGCACCGGACGTCCGAAGGGGCAGTTACCAGTTCCCAGGGTTGTCCAGCTGTTCTCCTCCCCGTCATTCTAGAAAAGTTAGGGATCTCGCGCCTCCGGGGGAGGCTAGAGGAGGCTCCGTGGATTCAGGGTGGGTCAGGTCTGCGTGGCCCTCTACCACCTTCCCGGTCCCGCTCTTGACTATGGACCTGCGGCATTGGGACAGGGACATCCTGGACTTGGGGCTGAAGGTTCCCCCGGCAATGGACAAGTTTCACCCTCTGCACGAGGAGGCCTTGGAGGTGTTGCGGGTCCCTAAGGTGGACTCTTCCACGTCAGCAGTCCCGAAGCGCACTCCCATCCCGATGCGGGATACCGCGGACTTATGGGATCTCTAGGATTGACATTTGGAGGTGCAATTGAAGAAGGCCTTCGGGGCTTCCGCCCGGGGCTTGGGCCGCAGTCTGGAGTGATTTTGCACTTCGGGCTGGCTTGGGATGAGCCCATCAGCTTCTGGCCACTGAGGGGAGCCCTGGCGATCACAGGGGCCAAGGCTTCGCAGCGAAATGTGTTCGGTCCATCTCTTGCCGCAGCCTCAACACGCCGTTCCTAACGTCAGGGCGCTGTTGTTGTCATTTTTCGAGGACTGGGCCGGCATAACGTCAGACCAGTCGGTCCTCAACGTGATAGGACACGGCTACGCGTTAGATTGTGCTCGTACTTCAGCGGACAAGTTCCTTATCTCGCCCTGCAAGGCCCCGAGAAGACTGCTGCTGTGCTCGACACCATCCGACGCTTAGACGGCTTGGGAGGTTTTTTCCCCAGTCCCGGTCAGCCGACACGGCAAGGGCCGTTACTCCATCTACTTCATCGTCCCGAAGAAAGACGGCACGTCCACACTGATTCTGGATCTCAAAGGGATAAGTCGATGCCTTCGCATTCCTCACTTCAAAATGGAGACGATTCGTTCAGTCATCGCTGCGGTAAGGCCCGGCGAGTTCCTGGCCTCCAAGTTCCTGGCCTCCCTGGATCTCACAGAGGCATATCTTCACATCGGCATTCATCCGTCATTCCAACGCGTCCTCAGGTTCTGCATACTAGGGGTGGCGGCGTAGCTGCGCCGAGAAGGTCTCTTGGTCCATTCTTACCTGGACGATTGGTTGATTCGGGCGACGTCCGAGGCTCGGGTCGGATGGCGGTAGCCAGGGTCCTCCACCTTCTGCAGTCCCTAGGATGGGTGATCAACTGCAGCAAGAGTCATCTGACACCCGCGCAGACCTTGGAATATCTGGGAGCTCTTTTCGACACAAAGCTGGGCAAGGTGTTCCTGTCGCACGAACGGGTGTGCAAACTGCAAGCTCAAGTACAACGCCTATTGTCTCTCCGCCAACCGCGGGTCTGCGATTACTTTATGGTCCTAGGGCCTATGGCTTCAACGCTGGCGCTGATTCCCTGGGCATTCGCTCATCTGCGACCATTACAGTCCTACTTTCTATCCTGCTGGAAGCCGGTCTCGGAGGAATTCCATCTACCGCTTCCGCTCACGGAACACGCGAGGTCCAGCCTGCTCTGGTGGCTGGATCCCAAGCATCTGTCGTCTGGGGTCTCTTTTCGGGTGCCCAACTGGACAGTGGTGACCACGGATGCCAGCCTTTCCGGTTGGGGAGCGGTCTGCATGGGGAGCGCAGTCCAAGGCCTATGGTCCGTGTCGCCAGCCCAGGGGTCTGGCCATCGCCTAGAGACCGGAGCGGTCCATCTGGCCCTGCCTGCAAGCCTTCCTGCCGTTGCTGCGGGGGAAGGCAGTTCGAGTGTTGTCGGACACTGTGACCACTGTGGCATACATCAACCGCCAGGGGCGGGACAAGGAGCCCCCAGGTGGCGGAGGAAGCTCAGTGCTTGATGGCCTGGTCGGAGCTACATCTCAGCAACATAGCAGCGTCTCACATTGCGGGAGTTGACAACGTGCAGGCGGATTTTTCTCGGCCGTCATCGCCTGGATTCCGGAGAGTGGGAGTTGTGGCCGAAGCATTTCTGCTCATTTGCAAAACGTGGGGGGGTGCCCCACATGGATCTCATGGCCACGTGGCACGACGCGAAGGCCCAGCGATTTTACATTCGACTTCGAGGACGGGGGGCAGAAGGCGTCGATGCGTTGGTGCTTCTCTGGCCGACGGATGTGCTGCTCTACGTGTTTCCCCCGTGGCCGATGGTCGGCAAGCTTCTACGGCACATAGAATTGCACCCAGCCAAGGTGATCTTGGTGGCACCGGAGTGGCCGCGCCGGCCGTGGTTCGCAGACCTCGCCCAGCTGGCGGTATCGGCGCCCTTTCGGCTCCAAGGAATGGCGGGCCTGCTCCATCAGGGCCCCGTCTGTTTGGAGGATACGGATCACTTCTATCTCGCGGCATGGCTTGAGGAGTCGGCTGAAGTGGAAAGGTTACTCAGATGCGGTGGTAGCCATGCTGCTGCGTTCCAGGAAGCAGTCAACGTCTCTGGCGTATGTCCGTGTCTGGGTGGTCTTTGAGGAATGGTGCGTGCAGCGTGGGGTGGACCCCACTTCGGCTTCCGTCTCCGACATTCTGGCGTTCCTCCAGGCAGGTTTGGCCAAGGGTCTGGCGTGCAGTTCGCTACGGGTCCAAGTGGCGGCGCTTGGTTGTTTGCGAGGTAAGGTCCGTGGTACGTCCCTGGCACTTTATCCGGACATTTCTCGTTTCCTTCGGGGTGCTAAGCACCTTCGTCCTCCATTGCGTCTCCCTTGTCCGGCTTGGAACCTCAATTGGGTTCTCTCCGCTCTCTGCACGGCGCCGTTTGAGCCCTTGAAACGCGCAACTCTTAAGGATCTCACTTTAAAAACGGCGTTCTTGGTGGCGATTGCCTCGGCACGGCGTGTTTCCGAGTTACAGGCCCTGTCCTGTAGAGAACCTTTCTTGCGTATTTCGGATTCCGGAGTTTCTTTGCGGACGGTTCCCTCCTTTCTTCCGAAAGTTGTGTCATCTTTTCACGTGAATCAATCGGTGGAGTTGCCAGCTTTTGTGGGAAGGGAGTCCTCCGTTCCAGAAGAAAGGGAATTACGGAAGCTTGACGTGCGGAGATCCCTCCTTCCCTATCTGGAGGTTACTAATCCTTTTCGGGTCACAGATCATCTGTTTGTCCTGTTCTCTGGTCCAAAGACAGGGGCAGCAGCGTCACGCACAACGATCGCCCGTTGGCTCAAGGAGGCCATTGGTTCGGCTTACTTGATGCGGGGAAAACCACTTCCCGTGGGCCTGAAGGCTCACTCGACTCGTTCTCGACTCGTTCTCAATCGGCGTCCTGGGCGGAAGCTTCGCAGGTGTCGCCTCAGGAAATTTGCAGGGCGGCTACCTGGCAGACGTTGCATACCTTTATCAGGCATTACCGGTTGGATGTCCGGGCTACCGGTTCCGGGGGTTTGGAGAGAGGGTACTCCGAGCGGGACTCTCTGCTTCCCACCCTCGGTAGGTTTGCTCTGGTACATCCCAGGTGTCCTGGACTGATCCTGGTACGTACAGGGAAAGGAAAATTAGTTTCTTACCTGATAATTTTCGTTCCTGTAGTACCAAGGATCAGTCCAGGATCCCGCCCGCAGTGCTGCGCTGAAGTAATGGAGAGTCCGCTCTTTGTTCTGAATTATTCTGTTCCGCTTGTTTAGCTCTCTCGGTTGGAGAGTCCGTTTCCAGGAGGGGTGTTTTTTCTTTCCCCGGTTTTAAGCGGTTTATAGCGAGTTTAGTTCTCTGGTTGTGTTTCTACTTTGACATTACGTATGACTGAGGGGCTGTGACTGGCACAGGGGCATATATGGCTCCGCCCACAAGTTTTAGTCTGTCTCCATCTACTGGTGCGGAGTCACAACCCAGGTGTCCTGGACTGATCCTTGGTACTACAGGAACGAAAATTATCAGGTAAGAAACTAATTTTCCTTTGGTAGGGGTAGCTCTACAATTATTCAGGCCGCAGAGATCATTAAGATCTCAAAACACAGAATTACTAGCTGTGACGACATTACAGAAAACGCTTCTAACTAAAATAAGAGATGGTGTGTTCTCCCTAGCAGGCCCAAAATTATGGAACTCTCTGCCTGAATCTCTACGACTGACTCCAGAAACAAAGGAATTCAAACGTGGCCTAAAAACTTAATTTATTTCAAAATGTCTATAATCTAAACTCAGAGCATGCACCCTCAAGGACAAAGTCATTTAAAATGTTTCTGACCTCTTCCAGTCAATGTACATGTCTGTCTGTAATATGTACTTCATGTTGTTAACCGTATGATCTTTTATTTGGAACAATGGTATATAAAATGGCTAAATACCAATAAATCCTCTCCCTCCCTGAGAGGGACCGGTCACTTGGATGCAAATGATTATCCTCTTCTTCCACACCTGTTCTTTGCAGAGAGAGAATTGAATAGGACATCACCATTTTACTGCATAAAAGAATCCTGATGAAATCCCTGTATTTCACTCCCCTGTCTTCCTGCCCTATCATTGGGGTTTTGTCTAAGTTTGGTTTTTGTTTTTTTTTAATAGAAATTGCAGCTTTGGCAGATAAGTTTAAACAGGACCTGGTACCTGACGAGGGATGTGAATATGATCAGTTAATAGAACTGAACCTTAATGAGGTGAGTGCGAACCTCCTTCTGTTTAGACTAAAGGGCTTTCCCTCCAGTTCCACCATTTTTTTTTTCCCTGTGGGCCTGAGAGCTCAATGAGAGAGGCCATCCTGTAGAATCATGATTTGTGCTCAACGTTGTTGAATAGCAGTGTAACATCTGTTCCCAGTTTGAGCTCTTGGAGCAGGGAGCACTGCTATACAGTATCCACAACCACCAGGGTGGGTTGTATGTGGTGGCTTCTGAGTGAAGAGTTGCTGTTACTCTGACACCTCATGGTGGGTCAGCGAGCAGCTTTGGATATGGCCCTCTTGGGAGCTGTATTGTTGGAGCTCTACCATGGCAAGTAGCTGTAGTCCTTCATATGTGGTCTGTACTGTAAAACAGTTTGGCTGAAGGTACTATAAAGGGGCAGCAATATTACATATAGAATTAAATACAGGAAGTTGTGATTGGTTCCCTACTGAAAAGTTGCAAGGAGGGTGGTCACGTGGCGGAGGGAAACTTTGGGGTGTAGAAACCTGGAGAGAATAAACTTTAACAATGTACAGGTGGGATGACCTGGAAGGTGCATGTGCTGTGAATGGTTGTGGCTTTGGGGGTTCAAGCTTTTGTCATTGGTTGTTGTGATTCAAATAATAATGTAACGTCATTTCAGTTTATTCACACCTTTCTATGGGCCAAACCCACATCCAACATGTCTTATAGTAGGCCTTATACAGAGAGTAACAATATAAATCATTACTTGAAACATCATAAAAATGTAAATGCAAAATAAAGCAATATAAATCCCTACTACAGCCTCTCCTCACTCTTACTAGGGAGGAGGCACAAAGTATATTACAAACAAAAGCAGAAGATTCAAAATTATATGACCTCCCCAACCACATATGGTAAAACAAACACATCCACTTTCTCTCCACCCCCCCCCCCCCTTCAGCTGGTGACTAAATTACAATTGGCCAGCAAAAGGGGAAAAACCAGAACCAAAATGGAGGCAGAAAGAGCCATGGTAGTCAACAATGGGAAAAGGGGGGAAGCTTGATAGCAAATCTTACTCCTTCCGTCCCTCCCACCGCCCCCCCCCCCCCCCAAAAAAAAAATCTACAGCTTACTTCCTATCAGATTTGGGAACAACTGGGCATTTGTACTTTCTCTAAAGGGATGAGCCAACCCCTGCAATGTTAACAGGAGGGGTGAGACCAGGGCTCTGCTATCGATTGACCAGGATAATGTCCAGGAGGGCCAGACAGTTTCAGCACTGGGGGAAGAAGATGGAAATGACACCCCCCCCCCCGACAATTACTCTGATTTTAGGCCAGATGGTTCTTCCCCTCCCACAGTAGCCACCTCTTGTGGATGACCCAGGATGTTGTCAGGAGATCAGGCAGCTCCAGCACCCTTATGAGTGGGTATGGCTGCAGATGAATCTTCTGTTGCCTGTTCTGTAGATAGATGTGACTGAGATAGCCTCTGTGCCTGTGCTATGGGTGATTGTGATGACTTGGTAGTATGACATGGATTGTGAGTAGTGTGCAGAAGACAGCATCAGAATCTCTGTGCCTCATTCAACGATGCCTGTTAATATTGCACTGTGTTTTCTCTGCCAGCTTAAACCGCACATCAATGGGCCATTCACTCCAGACCTGGCTAACCCTGTTTCTGAGATTGGTACTATTGCAGAAGAGAAGGGCTGGCCTGTGGACATCAAAGTTGGTAAGATTATTATTTATTTATTTTAAAGTTTTATTCTATGATTGAAAAAATATTTAAATCATCATGCCAATGGACATAACTGGTTGTTAGGTCGATACTATAAGGCCGCGTTAGAAAGAGTGCGGCAGTGCCGGGCGCACCCTCGTTCCCCGCACGCACAGTCCTGCTCACATACCGCTCGATACTCTATGTAAATTGCTTGCAAATGCAAGCCGCTTCTGCGAAGCGTTAGGCCCGCGCAACCAATTTTACTGTATAGGCGCTTAATACAGCGCCTATACAGTATCCTGGGTGCGCTGGTACCTGTCATTTCAACTGACATTTGAAATGACAGGTACCAGGAAGTGGATGGTTCCCCCCCTCCCGAAGCAAGGCGCAGGGCGAAAATTAAAACAAAAGGGAATAAAGTGTAAAAAAAAAAAAAAAAAAAAAGTAAACTTACTGGCGGGAACCGGCGGGCGCACGTTCGATCCAGGCCACGGCGGGAGCCAGCGGGCGGGTGGGCGTGCGTTCATCCAGGCGGAGGGAGCCGGCGGCGAAAGTGGCCTCCGGCAGCTCCCGCCGGCAGTGAATGAATGCACGCCTGTGTATGCCCGTGCGATTTCGGCGCTCAAGGCAGTCGCATGCCGTGACGTCACGCCTTGAGCGCCGAAATCGCACGCATTCATTCACTGCCGGCGGGGGCTGCCAGAGGCCGCTCGTAGCTGTTCGAACACCACACTAACACCAGGTAGAGGGTAGGCGGCAAAATAGCGGGTTACAAAGGAGATAATCGGAGCGCGCGTCACAGTATCGGAGGGGAATAGCTAATTCGTTCATTTACATATATACATGCTGGGTGCGGAAAGGGTTACGCGTCTGTTTCAAGAAGCGCTAAGGACGCGTGAAACTGGAGACTGTATCGCAGGATCGCCTTACGCATCCGAATTGTGCGCCCACAGTGGGTTACAGACGGGGAATCTCCAACCGCACGTTACAGTATCGAGCTGTGTGTGATTTAATTAGCATTGTGCTTTTTTTAAATCAACAATATTTGCGGCATTTAGGAAATGGCAGTGCTTGTTCACATTATGCAGGAAATAATTAGAAAGTCCCAGTGACATTGATGCCCCTTTGACCCTGGAGTAATCTACAGTTCTCCCTCTGATTTCAGTATCATTTGTTTCTAATGGTGTGTGTGCTTCAGCCAAAATAATTAGCGAGTCTCATGCCATATGAAGAAGGGACCTATGAGGTCCTGAAAGTTGGTAAATGTTTTTTGTTGGTCCTTTTGTAAGCTGTCACAAAAACCTGTGAAGGTCAAAAACTTTGAAATGGTCCCTTGTAAATGTCTAGTGCTGTTCATTAATATTGTGCACCTTTCAGGCCAATAGCAAGTTTGCTTGCCTCTGGAGAAGCAGCTTTATCTTAATTTTAAAAAGTATTAGCTGTCACTATCTAACATTCTAGGCAGGGAACAATCAAAACAGTTATAAAATCATTACATAAAGCAAACTATCAAGACATTAAACTTACATTGGGAGATAGGGCAGAAATCCAGTCAGGCTAATATAATCTATCTTATTCCAGATCTCACTACCTCATACATCTTAACTAGCCTGTTGTACTCATTGCCTGAGAAAAAAAAGGAACATTTACAGCTGCTTCTTAAAAGTGGATAATGAGACTTGGGTCCTTTTTAAATAACTAGGAAAAGAATTCCATAGCTGGGGACCAGTCCTTGGCCTGGTTTCAGCTAACCGAATTTGATTAAACAGAGGGATGTCAAAGAGGTTATGACTAGCAATTGCCAGTAGGTGGGCAGCTTATAATGCTTTAAAATTAATCTGTACTACTGTCAGTTAGGATATCGGTAATATTTTATTAACATTGAGAAAATACAAAGCATGTAGAATGCATAGCAAATGTACAGTCCACAATAACACTAAAGGCATACCTAGTATATGATGCATTATGCTATTTGTTTAGGAAGAATATCCAATAAATGTATTTAATCAGAGAAAAATAAAACACAGTGGGGTCCATATTCAAACACTATTTAGCTAGAAGCTGCCACTGAATATCTGGCTTTTCTTTTCATCCAGGCAGCCAGTCCACACAAGTAGATTATGTACTCCAGTCAGGAGATAGAGACTGAGATAAAGTGACTCACTGATGTTGCGTCCATATAGCACTGCCCTGACATCAGCCTGCCTCCAGCAGATGGTGGATGAGCTTCCCATGCTGGAAGCTAAGGCCTGGTTAGGTCGGATGAACAGGAGAAATCTGTTGGGCAGCTCCTGAGGTGTGAGACGTTTTCTCCCACCCTTAGTTGAGCCTGGCCCTGATCAGACTACTAAGCCACAGGAGTTTGGCAGCTCCGGAGGTAATAGTTGCACTGCTGGGGACCTAAGGGACTGCCAGTGTGAGTACTTGGGGCCTCTCGTTATGGATGGCTAAGGAAACTGGGGCAATTATCCTCTTTCAGCTTTAGCTCTGTGTTTAAAAAAAAAAAACCAAAACAAGGAGAAAGCAGATTTATTTGGTTTAGGACCTTTGAGGTCAAGCGCAGAAACTCTGGGGAGGTCTTTTGTATTTTATGTCCCAGTGGTGGTGAAAACTAATTCTTTAAAGGGAATTGCACTGGTGGCAGCAGCAGGACGGTATAGCAAAACCGCAGGCAGTTGCAGTCTTGCTAGCTGAATTGAGGACGTGTCTCCTGGCGCGTGCAGGCTCCTGTGTATGGCAAGGAACTTTTAAGTGCCTGGTGATTTACCCTATGGGCTGTATCTGTACCGCATGGGGAGGCCTCCATTTGTACATAGTAATGGAGGCTGGCAGAATCAGAACCTCCCTGGAGAGCACAGGAAAACGTTTGCACCTGACTGCAACTCTGGAGTGTGCCGGCACTGCTCAGGGAAACCATTACAATTATCGCTGAATTGTTTTAAAGCTGTAAACAACAAGAACAGGGGTATTTATAAGCGCCGTTACAGGAGAATTGCTTTGTGGGACCAGCCGCATTTTCTGTTATCACTGGGAGTTTCTACTCTGAGGCGGGTACGGCAGCCATCTTGAAGTCCAGGAGAGTGAGACAGGGTAGATGAGACCCTGCGCTCAATCCCGTGGGCCTCAGATCAACTGGCTCTGTGCCAGCTGGCGTACATCTTCTAGGCTGCAGGTTCTATTTCCTGGTGTTTTGTGTTTGACAGCAGCAGAGGTTTTCATGGCTGATTTTCTGTCTGCAGCAGCAGTCTGAACAGACTGAATCTGGTCACAGACTCCATTTTGTGAGCTCTAATGTCCTCTGGCTCTGTGGTACAAATTCCCTCTGGATTCTACTGCTATGGGCATGGGCGGCGCAAGACAGATTGTCCCCGACACCCTTATACTGGGAAGAAAAGTATGGATCTCCTAGGTTGCCTCTGACCTGATAGTTTTTCTTGTCCTGGAGTTTTGGGTTCAGGCAAGTGTTTTGTTTGTCTGTCCCTAAGTGCAGTAAGCCCGCTTCAGCTTCTAGAGGGCTACTTTAAAAAAAACAAAAAAAAAAACTTGCAGAGGCTGACATTGTTGAGGGGTCCATCGGTTTGCAGCAGTTTGGAATCCATGTGAGGATTTTTGACTCCCTCAAGATTCTCAGCAGAGGGCTGCAAGATTGGTGGGGAGGTTTTGAGTTTTCAGGATCTATACTTGACTTGGAATCCCTCTGTGTACGTTTCTTCAGGTGGAGATCTCTGTCCTGGCTCTGTTGTGACTCTGAGAGCTCTGTCCTGGTGTCAAATGGTTTCAGGCACAGTTCCCAAGTACCTTGGTTTGAAAGTTGGGTGCTATCTCTACCAAGTATTTAGTGTATGAGGTGCCTTCATAATTTTTTTCCCTTACCTTAGGAGCAGCTCCTGTGGTGACAGCACATTTCTCACTCTCTCTGTAGAGCCATAAGGAACAGTTTGGCATGCTTACGTTCCTGGCTCCTCTGTGGATTGAAAAATCTGGGAGAGAGCTGTTTTCTAGTATTAAAATAACAATAAAAAAAACAAAACAAAAAAACACAATAATACTTGTTTTTTCTTGGGGTGAGTGGGCCAGCCCTAGGGTTGAAACTTTTCTCTCTCCCGCGATTGAGCAGGTCCTCTTCAATAGAAATGTGCTATGAGAGGCTCTACAGTCACTCTGCGGGACATTCATGGCCGGGAACCAGTCTGATGTCTGACAACTTTGAAGTCCTTTTGGGGCTCTCAACAGACTGTCCAGTTTCGGCCAAGCAGTGGTTGTTCTCTTGCTGCTCGCCCTGGTTAAGGGCAGCTGTAGGGGCTGCTTGAAAGGGACTTCTACTAGGCCTACAGGCTATTCTGCTGCTGCTAAAGGACCAGGACAATCTGGGGCACTCCCTCTATTTATTTTTGTATGGTCCTATTAACATAGGGCTCTTGTGCTCCATCTTGGCCCTGAAGCTGTTCAACGACTTCTTGCAGGTAATCCACTGAGCATCAGGTTAGAAAGCAAAAAAAAGTTGTTTTGGCCACATTAGCCTTCTGCCAAAGGCTATCTTCACATTCCACTTCAGCATCCTCATCAGAGTTTTAAGCACTGGGGCAACAGTTTGTTTCAGGTGCTACCATTTGGGTTAGCCACAGCCCCAAGGACCTTCTCCAATGTCGTGGTGGTGGTGGCGGCAGCCCTATGCAGAGAAGATATTTTGGTGCATCCGTAACTGAATGATTGGCTAATCTGTGCAAACTCAGTCCAGGAGAGTAAAACTGTCACCCAAAGGGTGATTCAGTGGCTACAGGAGTAGGGTTGGGTGGTCAACCTAGCAAAAAGCAGTTTGCATCCATTGCAGGATCTGCTGTATCTTGGGCGCAGTTCGATTATGGAGGCAGGCTGAGAGCTTCTACCAGAACACATCCTGACGTTAGAAACTCAGGTTAAGGGGATTAGAGTGGTACACAACCCTCAGTTTGGAGTTGCCTTCAGACTCTGGGTTCCATGGTGGCAACCTTGGATATGATCCCGTGGCAGAAGGCTCATATGCATCTGCTGCAGAAAACCTTAGTGTCTTGATGGAGCCCCCTGTCTCAGGATTACAGGATGAAACTGCCTCTCTCGCAGCAGGCATCCTCTGAACAGGGTGGTAGATTTAGGTTCCCCTGCCTGGAAGGTGGTATCTACGGACATGAGCCCGAAGTGCTGGGGATCCCATTGTTGGGACTTCCATGCCCAGGAACTTTGCGCCCCCCCCCCCCCCGGTCCATAAACCATTTGGAAGCAAGAGCGATTCATTTGGCCTTTCTCAAATTCTCACCCTGATTCCTCTGGAAGGCAGTGTGTGATGTCAGACAAATCTAAGGCATATATAAACCATCAAGGGGGTTCTTAGTCTGCAGGTATCCCTGGAAATGGACCTCCTTTTTCCATGGGCGGAGGAGAATCTCCTTGCTTTTCTTGGCATCCCACATAGCAGGGGTAGAAAACATGCAGGCCAATTATCTCAGCCAGCACATTTTGAATCCCAGAGAATGGAGACTCTTGAGGGGTAACATTTGACCACCTCATTGCGAGGTGGGGGCTCACTATTTCTGGATCTGATGGAGACCAGCGTGAATGAAAAGGTGAGTTGCTTTTTCAGTCGCAGGAGGGATTCGCAAGAGCAGGCATAGATGCTCTGATACAAGATTGGCTGGAAGGGGAAACATTGTATGTGTTTCTTCCTTGACCTAGAGTAGGCAGGGTCCTGCATCTGATCGGCTGGTCATTGCAGCTACCATTACATAGAGACCTACTGTGCCGGGGAATCTGTTCTCCTCAAATCTAGATCAGTTTTGTCTGATCTTGAAGAGGGCTCGATTATTGAAGCAGGGTTCTTCTGTGTTGTTGGTGAGCACTATGTTGCAAGCTCAACAAAATTTTCTACATCACTGGCGTATGTATGTTTATGGAGCATTTTTGAGCATTGGTGTCTGGAGCAGCAGTATGTCCCTGCCAAAGCGACGATTCCTTTGATTCTGGAATTTCTGCAGGAAGGTTTGAGTAGTACGCTAAAGGTGCAGGTGACAGCCTTGGCTTGCTATAGAGGAAGAGTTCAAGATAGACTGTCTTTGCCTCCAGATGTTTGAAGGGAGTTAAGCATATTTGACCACCACTATAAATATCTATGTTGCTTTGGGACCTGAATATGGTGCTGACCTTTTTGACTGGTCCTACATTCCATCCCCTTAGACAGCTTCCCTGGTGTTTTGATAATGAAAATGATATTTTTGGTTGCCATATGGTCAGCGTAATGGATTTTAGAATTGCTAGCTCTCTCTTGTCGAGAACCTTTTCTGGTACTCGTGCCAGACAGGGTGCAAATTAGAACTGTACCTTCCTTGCTGCCCACGGTTGTTATTTGATTTTCATTTGGATCAGTTTATATCGTTGCTGTCGTTTGATAGAGTTGCGAATGAGGACAAATTTCGGAGGTTGCGTCCCTTGGAGGTGAAGAGACATCTGTTGCATTATCTTAAGGTTACCAAGACCTTTCTGATTAAGGATGTGGGCATGGCAGCCTATGTAGATGGGGATAAATATTGCCCAAACAAATTGGGGCTCGTTTGACCTAACTCATGTCTTGGGCAGAGTTATTGTTGTTATCTGTCTGAGATCTATAAAGCGGCAATGTGGTCTTCATTGCATACTCCAAGCACTATCGTTTGGATGTTAGAATTCGGGAAGACCTGTCTCTTTTTTGCCAGAGCGGTGTTGCAGAGAGCCTAGGCAGCCTCCCTTTTGATGAGGAGGTAGTTTTGGTACATCCCATGTGAGTGGACTGACCTGCCTGAATGAAGAGGAAGGTGAAATTACTACTTGCCTGTTTTCCTTTAGGACAGGCAGGTCAGTCCACACTCCTGTCCTGGGCTGCCTGTACTGTACTGTGCTGTGCTGTTGTACTTTTAGTCCTTATTAGAGATATTTGCAGAGGCAGAAATCAAATGTGTCTATGGATTTCTGGGTTGCCAGAAGATCTAATAAGTATGTGCCCTTTTTTTTTTTTTTTTTAACTTGTTATAGTTATTGCATTTCCTTCTCTTCTGAAGCCAGTGCTTTTGCTCACTGGAAAAAAAATACAGTAAATGATTGGGGGAGGAAATGTTGAAGTTAAAGTTCAAGTGTTAGCCAGTTTTCCACAGTTGACTTTTCCAGAAATACTGGGAGGATGTCAGGGCAGTGCTATATGAGAGAGACAGCGAGTCGGTTAATCTCTATCTCCATCTGCTGGCTGGCATTCATAACCCACTAGGGTGGCCTGGCCTGCCTGTCCTAGAGGAAAGAAAATTATCAGGTAAGTAGTAATTTCACCATATTACTTAGCCAGATAAGTCACTTATCCAGCTGTATAGTTAGGCCAGATAGGTAGCGCTGACCAGTTATGCCCACTGCCTACCCACTATGTATCTGGCTAATTTAGCCAGATAAGTAGTAATATTCAGCATTATCCAGTGGTCACTGGTCTTTGTTCTAAAGCATAAGGGGATAGACTTAAAGATCTAAATTTGTATACCCTAAAGGAAAGGCAAGATAGATGAGATATGATAGAAACCTTTGAGATATTTGAATGTTTCTATGAATAGGAGGTGAGCATTTTTCAATGGAAAGGAGGCTCTAGAATTGAGGGGGCATTAGATGAGGGTGAAAGGGGGTAGGCTCAGGAGTAACCTTAGGAAATATTTCTTTAGAGAGAGGGTGGCGGATTTGTGGAACAGCCTCCCAGTGAAAGTGGTAGAGACAAAAACAGTATCTGAATTCAAGAAAGCATGGGACGAATACAGGGGATCTCTAGGGAAGTGATGAGAATTGTGCTGGATTGCTTGGACGGATGGGCCATGTGGTCTTTTTCTGCCATCATGTTTCTATGTAAGTTAACTGGATAAGTTACATAGCCCATGTCTGGATAAGCTTATCTGGCTAACTTTTTAATTCTTATCAGGGTATATTCAGTGGCATTGTCATGGGTAAGTTAGCCGGATAAGTCTTATCCGGCTAACTTACAAAGCCAGATATATTTTAATATTGGCCCCAGCAGGTGTTTTTATTTTACTTATCTTGTACTTATCCAGTCAGACAGCATTCATTTGTAAGCTTTCTCTCTACATCCACATCTTAGCCACTAAGTACATGTAAGGACAGTTTTCCTACTATGTCTATAGGCCAAATCACCATTTCTTCATGATATGATGATGTAGTAGTATGTGTTTTCTTATCTCATATCCTATCGAAATCTGTAGAGAGAACATTTCTCAGTGCTTCTGACCTATTTTGATATCTTATACTATACACACCCACAATGGTCTCCACATAGTATAGTCAGGTTATTTATGTCTGGCATACAAGGTTTAACTTTTTCCATCTCCTATATATTCCACTTAAACTATCTCGTCACTAAAAGCTTCTCTGGGGAATTCCATTACAATATCAAATTTCACAAATATTCTGGATTCTGTATTGTTCAAGCACTTTATCCCTTTTTCTACCCCCTTCCCAAATGGCCCAAAGGCTGCCACCTCTGAGGTTCACCCCCAGCAATGCTTGTTGACTGGCAAGATCTACTACCTTACCGGCAGCTATCTTTCTTCCAGGACAAAGCAGGAAGATAGCCCTCACAGTCAGGTGACATCATCAGATGGAGCCCGTCACAGAATACTGAACATGCCCAGCATGCTACCAATCCCATAGCCACATGGAGTCCCCCTTCAGTCTCCTTTATTCCACGGTGCTGTTGCCTCGCATTTGGTGGAGCTCTCTTAATTTTTTCCTTTGGAAGAATTTGAACCTTTCTTCGATTTTCCCCGCCTTGGGGTCCCCCATCGCAAATTGATTCCTACAGTGTTCAGTAGATTTTTTTTCCGTTGTTGTGGTCTGTTCCCGAGCATCTACCTCCCGGTGACCACCAGCCATTGACTGCCCTGAGGTTCATGCTGTCTCCCCCCACCCCCCTAGTATCTGAACAATGCAGAATCCTAATACAAATGACATGGTTAGAAGCACTGTTGATTTCCTCATAGATGTACACTGTAGCACTAGACAGCAGAGCAAAATACAGCAAACAGCCTTTGGGCACTGTGGGCTGCACACAATTGTCTGTAGCGTGAACACTGCCCCCGTAACATGAAAACTCTCGTTTTCTCTGTTTCACAGGTCTTATTGGCAGCTGCACTAACTCCAGCTATGAGGATATGGGCCGAGCGGCTGCAGTAGCCAAACAGGCACTGTCCAATGGGCTGAAGTGCAAATCTTTGTTCACCATTACTCCAGGTTCTGAGCAGATCCGAGCCACCATCGAGAGGGATGGTTATGTGAGTCCTGGGTATTAAAGCTAGGGGGGGCGGGGCGGGGGGGGGGGGGGGAAGGATGGTTGTCACAGGATCAAGGAGGCTGCTTTTTTTTTCCAATTTACTTTTTATTGAGCATTTATCCACTGCTGGATGAAGGCCCATAGGTTCTGGATTGATGTAGAAGAAGAAAAGGAAATTAACAGGTAAGACAATTTCTCCTTATGGACTTCTCCAGGAGCTAGTCTAAACCTTTTATTTTATTTTTTTTTTAACTCAGATATGCTAACTGCCTTAACCACATCCTCTGGCAAAGAATTCCAGAACTTAATTATGCATTGAATGAAAGAGAATGTTCTCGGATTTGTTTTAAATGTGCTACTTGCTAACTTCATGATGTGCTCCCTAGTTCTTGTATTGTCTGAAAGTGTAAACAACTGATTTATATTAATCCTTCTAGCCCTCTCAGGATTTTATAGACCTGTATCATATCCCCCCTCAGCCATCTCTTCTCCAAGCTGAACAGCCCAAACCTCTTTAGCCTTTCCTCATAGGATGCCATTCCATCCCCTTGATTAAGTTGGTCGCTCATCTCTAGTGCATCAATATTTTTGAGATGTGGTGACCAGAATTTACATAATACTCAAGGTGCGGTCTCACCATGGAGCGATACAGAGGCAGCATGACATCTCTGTTTTATTCACCATTCCCTTCCTAATAATTCCTAACCACCTGTGTGCTTTTTTAACCAGTGCAGCACACTGAACAGACTATTTCAATATATTGTCCACTATGACACTAAGATCTTTTTCCTGGGTGTTAACTCCCAACAGGAAACCTAACATCGTGTAACTACAGCTTGGTTATGTTTCCCTATATGCATCACGTTGTACTTGTCCACATTAAATTTCATCTGCTATTTGGATGTCCAATTTTCCAATCTCTCAAGGTCCTCCTGCAATTTATCACACTCTGCTTGTGATTTAAACTACCCTGCATAATTTTGTGTCATCTGGAAATTTGATCACCTCACTTGTCGTTCCCCTTCCCAGATCATTTATAAATATCTTAAAAAGCATTGGTCCAAATACAGATCCCTGAGGCACTCCACTAAGAAAACTGACCATTTAATCCTACTCAGTTTCTTGTCTTTTAACAAGCTTGCAATCCACAAAAGTAACTTTGTTTTTTTTTTTTCTTGGGCAGTACGATAATCTTTTAATCTCAACTTCTCTCCCTCCCCTCTATCTCTCCTAATGCTTGCTTCCTCTTACATTACTGCCAGATTTTGCTACTACCATATAAGAGTAATCACTGGATATGTTATACCTTAAGGATTACTTGGGGGGGCTTATTTTGCATCCATCTTACGAAGGAGGTCCCCAGTCTTTTCAAATTTCTGTATGGTATTTAATTAATATAAGCCTTCCCAAATAATACACCTCTTTAATTTGTGCACATAACTGCGTCTCAGATGGGATGGGGGTCTTCCACCACCAACTGGCCAATTCTCATTTGGCTACAATTGCTATTTTCCCTAACAAAATTATCAAATGTAATTCTATACTTTGGTATTGGAATATTCAATAGTAAAAATGTAGGCTCTCTAGGTATGGTAGTACCCATCATCTGTAACATCACATTTTAATGTTCTATCCCAATAAACTATCGCCTCTGGGCACTTCCCACCATATTTGGAAAAAGGAGCCAGTCTTTCCACATCCCTGCCAGCATTTGTCATCTACCATGGGGAAAAAACATATGTAAACATTCAGACATCAAATACCAATGATATAATATTTTATAGCCATTTTTGACTATAATAGAGGAAACAGAACTCCTTCCCATTTGTAGGAAACACAAGTCCTCCTCCAGCGGGTACCCCAAGTCCCTCTCCCCTGATAGCTGATGTGTTGGTTTATATTGTAACTCTTCGTTTAATAAAGCTTGGAAATGGATCGGGTGATCCGATCAGCATATTTACAAAATCTGTCAATTGATTTGCCTCGCAACAAATCCTTGTGATCCATTTCTGCTTTATAAAAGCGTGCAAGCTACAATTTCCTAGCATGTAGCCAGATGGACTCAGAACCAATGGGTTATGCTCCCCTGCCAGCAGATGGAGACAACATAAACTGATGAAAGATGACACTCCTTTCCATCCCTCACCTGTTCATCCTGAAGAGACCCTACCTTAAAAAGGCTCTTGAGGTAATGCCCAGAGAAAAGTCCCTGTTATCCCACACCTCAACAGTTAAACTAGAGATGGGCAATATCCTTTCTATAGAATTTCTTGCTATTTTTGGCAACCATATCAACACTTCCAAAGGAGCACCTTTCACCATATTACCCTCTATCTGAACCCATTGTTTAGCCTCTACTCTTCTGTGCCAATCAATCACCACTTGTGGTTGAGCAGCTACGTACCTGGTTGAAACACAGAAACATATAAATGACAGCAGAAGACGACCAAACGGCCCAACTAGACTGCCCAGCAAGCTTTCACAGTTATTTTTCTCATACTTATCTGTTACTCTGACTGCTGAGGTCAGGGTCCTTTATTGGTAATTTTTTGGTTCTAATTTCCTTCCACCCCTGCCATTGATGTAGAGAGCAGTGCTGGATCTGCATAAAAGTGAAGTATCAAGCCTAATTAATTAGGGGTGGTAACAGCTGCAATAAGCAAGCAACTCCCACGCTTATTTGTTTACCCAGCCTGTGCCATTCAGTCCTTGTTGGTTGTTGTCTGAATATAATTCCTCTTTTCTTCATTCCCCCTGCCTTTAAAGCAGTGAGCTGCTCTGTATATGTATTCAAAGTGAAGTATCAGGCTTAATTGGTTTGGGGTAGTAACCGCCGCAACAAGCAAGCTACTCCCACGCTTATTTGTGAATGCAAATCCTTTGTCCCACATTTCCTCTTGCCGTTGAAGCATAGAGCAATGTTGGAGTCGCATTAACCATGTGTATGTTTATTGAATAAGGGTATTAATCTCCAGGTAGTAGCCGTCATTCCCGCAAGCCACCCCCATGCCTCTTCTCTTCATTCACATCCTCAAGACTTTATGGATCCACATGGGCATGGATCCCATGCCTCTTTGAAATCCTTCACAGTTTTGGTCTTCACCACTTCCTCCGGAAGGGCATTCCAGGCATCCACCACCCTCTCCATGAAGAAATACTTCCTGACATTAGTTCTGAGTCTTCCTCCCTGGAGTTTTAAAGCATGACCCCTGGTTCTGCTGATTTTTTTTTTGCAACGGAAAAGGTTTGTCGTTGACTTTGGATCATTAAAATCTTTCAAGTATCTGAAGGTCTGTATCATATCACCCCTGCTCCTCCTTTTCTCCAGGGTGTACATATTTAGATTCTTCAATCTCTCCTCATAAGACATTTGATGAAGACTGCCTCCATCCTGTCTCTGTCCCTTTGGAGATACGGTCCTCTGAACTGAGCACAGTACTCCAGGCGAGGCCTCACCAAGGCCCTGTACAAGTGGATAATCACTTCCCTTTTCTTACTCTATATTCTTCTCTCTATGCAGCCCAGCATTCTTCTAGCTTTAGCTATTGCCTTGTCACATTGTTTTGCCGACTTCAGATCGTTAGACACTATCACTCCCAAGGTCTCTCTCCTGCTCCGTGCACATCAGCCCTTCACCCCCCATCGAATATATTTCTTTCGGATTTCCACACCCTATATGCATGACTCTGCACTTCTTGGCATTGAATCTCAGCTGCCATATCTTCGACCAGTTGATACATAACCCCTCTTGCAACTCTGGGAGGACTCCTTTTCCACATGAAACTAAAGGTATTTTTTCTGCCAGGAACGAAGGCCTGTATCCAATTCAGATATCAGTAAGGTCTGTTCGACGTAGCGAAAACCTGGTAGCACATTCATTTTTAATTACTGTTATCCTTCTTAGCCATGTAAGATTACATGGATCCTACTTATTTAGATTCTGAGATACCTCTCACCAGGGTATTATAATTCAATTTGAATAACTGATAAAGTTGTGCCCCAATATGTACCCCCTTCCTTTGCCCATTTAAATGGAAATTGACTCTTAATTACATGCATCTGTTTAAGGGTACTGATAAGTTCAGAATCTGATTTATCTTCATTGATTTTAAAGCCAGAAACCCTGTCAAACCTCTCCATCTCAGATGATAATTGTAAGGATGTCACAAGGTCTAATAATATGAAAAGTAAATAGCAAAAATGGACAGCTTATATTCATCCTCCTCACTTTTATTCCCTGGATCTCTGAGAAGCTCCTAATTCTCTCATCAAATGATTCAAAGGAAAGGACAAAAAGAAGCAATGATAGCGGGCACCATTGTCAACTGCTTCTGCAAACTGGAAAAGGAATGGAATACGCCCCATTTATCTTAATACTAGCCGTTAAGCCCGTAATAACGGGCTACATTAACATTTTTTTGGTTCATTTCCTTCCCCCTCATTCTCCCTCCCCCCTCCCCTCAGTCACTCCTTTCTCTCCCCCCTCCCCTCAGTCACTCCTTTCTCTCCCCCCTCCCCTCAGTCACTCCTCTCTCCCCCCTCCCTCCTCCCCTCAGTCACTCCTCTCTCCCCCCTCCCTCCTCCTCTGTGTCACTCCTCTCTCCCCCCTCCCCTCAGTCACTCCTTTCTCTCCCCCCTCCCCTCAGTCACTCCTTTCTCTCCCCCCTCCCCTCAGTCACTCCTTTCTCTCCCCCCTCCCCTCAGTCACTCCTCTCTCCCCCCTCCCTCCTCCCCTCAGTCACTCCTTTCTCTCCCTCCTCCCCTCAGTCACTCCTCTCTCCCCCCTCCCTCCTCCTCTGTGTCACTCCTCTCTCCCCCTCCCCTCAGTCACTCCTCTCTCCCCCCCTCGGAAGATCTCCGGGGGGGGGGTCCTTCCATGGGTCCTTCCGTCCCTCCCTCCCTTGCACGCATGCCGCCGCCTCTCCTGCACTTCGGGCTGCCGCTCCAGCTCTTCGGGCCGCCATCGCCGCTCCTGCTCTTCGGGCCGCCGCCGCTCCTGCCGCTCCAGCTCTTCGGGCCGCCGCTACTGCTCCTCCAGCGCCAATTTTAACAGGCACGCTCTGACAGACGTGCTCGCATGCGCGGTAGAGCTGCTCTCTACTGCGCATTTGCAGCACGTCGGTCAGGGTTCCCTTATCTAGTAGATATGCTGAAGGACTTATATCCAATTTTTTAATTCGTGTAAAAAAAAAAAAAAAATTCCCTCCAATGCCAATTTCCTCAACCACCTTAGAGGAAGACCCAGTGTATCCTGTCTACCACTTTTTCGGCATCCACCGCCAATAGTACAGAGGGTGTAGTCATATGTTGAGCCCACCAGATTAGTTCAAAACCCTACGGACATTATCAGATGCCAGACTCCCAGGAACAAACTCTGACTAATCATTGGGAAGGATAGTGCCATCTTTGATCCACAATCCGAGAGCCAAAACCTTCCCCGGCATTTTCAGATCTACATAAAGTGGCATCTAGTTCAGGTTTTGCAAGCACTGCTATACTTGCCAAATTAGAATCCACGGCTATTTGTTTATCTGAAAGAAGTGAATTAAATATGGAAACATGGTTTAATAATATTGGGGGCAAAAACCTTGTAAAATTTAGCTGAGAACTAGTCAGCCACCAGTGCTTTACCCTGCTTGAAGTCTTTAATCACGTGATCAACCTCTATAGCTGTGATCTCCTTATTTAACACATCTTGTGAAGAAATTGTCTTCACCTCCTATAAATAAGCATCATCTACAGCAGGGGTCGGGAACCTTTTTGGCTGAGAGAGCCATGAACGCCACATATTTTAAAATGTAATTCCGTGAGAGCCATACTAACTACAACCCCCCACCCTCCTGACTCCCCCAAGACCTACCAAATTAATTTACTACAACCCCTTACTCTTCTGACTCCCCCAAGACCTACCAAATTAATTTACTACAACCCCTTACTCTCCTGACGCCCTCAAGACCTGCCAAATTAATTTACTACAACCCGCCATCCACCTACCCCCCCCCCACCCAAAGACCTGCCAAAAGTCCCTGGTGATCCAGCGGGAGTCCAGGGCTCGCAAACAAATCTTCAATACAAAAGTAAAAATCTAACAAAACCCCCACCCTCCTGACACCCCCAAGACCTGCCAAAAGTCCCTGGTGGTCCAGCGGGGGTCCGGGAGCGATCTCCTGGACTTGGGCTGTCGGCTGCCAGTAGCCAAAATGGCGCCGACGGCCCTTTGCCCTCACTATGTCACAGGGGCTACCGCCGCCATTGGTCGACCCCAGTGACATAGTGAGGGCAAAGGGCCGTCGGCGCCATTTTGACTACTGGCAGCCGACAGCCCAAGTCCAGGAGATCGCTCCCGGACCACTCCTGGACCACCAGGGACTTTTGGCAGGTCTTGGGGGTGTCAGGAGGGTGGGGGTTGTAGTAAATTAATTTTGGAGGTCTTGGGGGGCATCAGGAGGGTGGGGGATTTTGTTAGATTTTTACTTTTTCATTAAAGATTTGTCTGCAAGCCAGATGCAGCCATCAAAAGAGCCATAGGTTCCTGACCCCTGATCTACAGCATCATGTGTAATTGCTTCACCAGAGGCATATTCTCCATAGAATTGAGTGAAACGCTCACTACTAATACCCTGAGTATCCTACACTAGCTTTCTCTGTCTCTTTAATTTTAAGTGTTTGGTTTTGATTCATACGCTTCTTCATCCTTCTAACCAGTAATTTACTTGCTTTATTTCTAAACTCATAATATTCTTGTTTCACCAAATCCATCTGGAAAGAGATTGCAGCTAAATCCAGGGAATTAAATTTGTTCCACAGAGAATCTAACTGCAAGAGTACTTGTGGAGACTGTGTTCTTTTATGTCTCAGTTCTAACTCTATTTTCTGTAGTAACTGAACCCTAGTTTTCGCCTTCTCCTTTTTAATGTGGGCAGCTTGTGAGATGAGTTTTCCCTGTTTTTCTAGGACAAGCAGGATGGGTAGCTCTTACATGTGGGTGACATCATCAGATGGAGCCTGGCATGGAAAACTTTTGTCAAAGTTTCTAGAAACTTTGACTGGCAGACTGAGCATGCCCAGCCTGCTGCTATCTGTGTGTCCACGCGAGGTCCCCCTTCAGTCTCTTCTTTTCCGTGGTACAGTAGCCTCGTGGTTGTGGAGCTCCAAACCCTTGAAGTGTTTTGTGTTTTTTGGGGGGGTTTTCTTTCTGCAATGGGTCCTCCTTTGCATTCGGTTCCTGGTAGGTACCCTTGGCTTTTGCCTCCGCAATTCACTGTCGATTCCGGACTCCCGTTTCTGGGTCCCTGTCTGTCATCGACCACGGACCGGCCCCTTTTTCAATGGCGTTGTCTGGTTTGACAGTGCCCCCCATGCCCGCGGACCATGTCCATCACGGATCCTCATGAGGTATGTATCCTCTGCCTGGGGGCCTCGCATGATGTCAAGAGGGTGTCGTTTGTGCAACCAAGTGACCCCCAAAGGGCATTGTGCTTGCCTGGACAAATTGGAGAAACTTTTTGGATCTCCAAAACCCTCCGCTTCGGCATCAGTATCCTCCATGCCTAAGGACTGCAGGGAACCGTCCCAATCTCTTCCCCTGGCAGTCCCGCTCTCCAGTACCCCTAAGGATTGTGGAGAGGGAGATCGATCCTTGGTGGTCTCTCCCCTCCCCCTAACCTCGAGGTTGTCATCCTTGATGCCGGGGAAAGACCGGGCTGAGCGCCGGAGACCCGGGAAGCATCGACATCAGTCACCGTCCTGACACAGTTCCAGAGTGGCATCGGCGCAAGGCGTTCCCCACTGGTAACTTGAGAAGTATACCTGAACAGAAAACCAACATGGAGAAGGAAATCCCCAGAACCCTCTGCGTGTCTTTGGCCTGCCTGGGCTGAATGGACTCTGAGTGACTTACAGAATGTCCCTGGATATCTGTGGAGGCAAGCTGGCACCAGACAGGTGATGTCTATTCATAGAGTCACAAAGAAGAAACTACAGGGGAGCTTCAGGCACCATTCTCGGGAGTTTGTAATCCACACAGTTACAGACGTGTTGATTGTCTTGTCCAGTAAGAGTTTAACAGAACAAAGAGAGCCATGGGAAATGGGCTACACATCCTGGGAATCCAATCAGGGATAGTTAGGGATGATTTAATCATGCATTTGACATCACAATGTATGTAAATGATCCTTTGGGCAGTCATGCAAGTCTCTAGAACCTTCTATCTTTTTCCTGTATTTGAATGTTATCTATAAAACAAGGGTCACTTCCTGTATCCAGAGAGATGCTGGTCAGATTGTAAGACTAAGGGCACCCAGTACCCAGCATCTCCCGAGAACACTTATATTGACTAATAAAAATACATTATACTTTTTACTGAGTCTAAGTGTTCTTGTGTCCCTGGCCATAAGCATAGAGTAAGATTTACAAACTGTGCTGGGCGCCGTGCCCCCTCATGATTCCTCTGAGGATGTGCCGGCGATGCCTCGTCCCCTCCATCAGTCCTCACCACACAGGACTTCCAGGAGAAGTTGGACTGCAGGGTGCAATCGGCGATGCTCAAAGTGCTTCAGAGCGTCGAGCTGCCAGCACCACTGGCCCCCATACCGATGCCCAAGCCTCCGCCTTCCATGCTTGCACCCCCTACTGATGCAACCGGTGCCCGAGAGGCCCCCGATGCCTCCTCGCCCACCGATGCCCTCCACCAGAGCGATCCCGGGTCCTCCGAGGAAGATGAGGGCACGGGGACCGGGCGCCCATGCCTTTGGTTTCCCAGGCTGCCACTGGTTCTTCCCAGTGTACCTCGGCCCATGCCCCCCTCTATGCCTGAGGGCCTATCGATGCCGTCTGTGCCTCCACGGCCCTCAGCACCCGGACCCTAGTGAGGGGGAGGGCTCCTATGATTCGTGGGGCGATGACTATGCATCTGAGGAGTTAGTTCTCAGGCTACCCCTCTCGGAGCTTTCCCCTCCGGAGCAACAGCATCACTCCTTCGCCCGAGGACCTATCTTTCGCCAACTTCGTGAGGGCAATGGAAGAAGCCATTCCCTTCCAACTCCTGTCATTGGAGGACTTGCGTCATAAGATGCTGGAGGTCCTCCAGTTCGATGCTCCAAAAGAGTTCGTGGCGGTGCCGCTCCACGACATCTTTAAAGAGCTCCTCCTCTGCATGTGGGAACACCCGGTGTCAGGTGCCCAAGTGAACAGGAAAGCTGATGCGACTTAACCTGGTTCAACAGGCAGTGGGTTTTGAATGGCAGCACTTACCCCACCAGTCTGCGGTGGTGGAGTCCACACTCAAAAAAGGCCGATGCTCAAGGACACCTACTTCTGCCCCTCTGGGGAGTGAACACCGGGAGCTTGATGGCATTGGGAGAAAGATGTTTCAGGGGGCAATGCTGGTGGCCCATATTGCGGCCTACCAGCTGTACATGACACAATATGACTACAACTTGTGGAAGCAGGTCCAAGATTTTGCGGAGAGCCTCCCCCCAGCAACAGCAGGAGTCCTTTATGGCCCTCGGCATGCTGGGCCTGGAGGCAGGTAGACACGAGGTCAGGTTGACCTACGATGTCTTTGAAACCGCAGCCCACCTAGCTGCCGGGGGTGTCGGTGCCGGTTGGCTGGCTTGGCTCAGAGCCTCTGACCTCTGCCTGGAGTTGCAGGACAGGCTTGCGGACCTCCCCTGCACAGGAGAGAACCTGTTCGGGGACAAGGTGAAAGAGGTCATGGCGCAACTAAAGGATCAGCATGATACTCTTCAGCAACTCTCTGCCAGCCCCTCTGAAGGCCCTTCCACCACCAGGAAGTCTTACAGGCATGGCCTTCGCAAGCCCTTCTACTGACCGAGTAAATACTTCCCTCCAACTGCCCGCACTGCCACCTCAGCCCAGTCCCAGAGGCTGACAGCAGCGGGTACTGAGGGCTCAACCACCCCCCCACAGGCCCCGCCTCCAGGCTTTTGACTGGCAGCAAGGGGGCACAAGCCAAATGCTGGTTCCCATAGCAGCCGATCCCCCAGTCGGTGGCAAGCTCCTTTGCTTCGCCTGCCGCTAGGAAGTAATCACTTTGGACCATTGGGTCCTCTCATTGTCCACCAGGGCTACCACCTAAACGTCAGCATGCTTCCATAGACCGCTCCCCCATGTCCATCGTGGGATTCATCTGCCAATCAGAACTTTCCGCTCTTCTAGCAGGGGTGCGGTAGAACCGGTTCCCCGCGAACAGTGGGAGCACGGCTTCTACTAGAGGTACTTCCTCATTCTGAAGAGGAACGGCAGCCTGCGTCCCATTCTCGACCTCAGGGCGTTGAACCGTTTTCTTGTAAGAGAAAAATTCAAGATGATCTCTCTGGGCACACTGATTCCGCTCCTCCGAAGAGGGGACTCGCTTTGCTCCCTCAACTTGAAGGAGGTTTATGCCCATATTGCAATTGTTCCCAGCCACAGGAAGTACCTCTGCTTTCTGGTGGGGACGGCACATTTTCAGTACAAAGTGCTGCCCTTTGGGCTGGCATCAGCCCCTCGCGTCTTCACGAAATGCTTGGCAGTGGTGGCTGCCTACCTCAGGTGTTGCTCTCTCCAAGAGGATGTATCTGCGAGCCACATACCTGCTGGGCCAGCTAAACACGTTGGCGGACGGCCTCAGCCAGTTCTTCCAGCCACACGAGTGGTCCTTGAACCTGGCGGTAGCAGCCTGGGGTTGGAACATGTGGGTTTGAAACTCCTATGGGCTTGATAACATTTGCATGCATTACACAGGTAAGCACTCATGCTCTGGTAAGCAGAGGTGGACTAAAGGCTGTAACTACCCTTTCCCATCTTCTTCCTACCATTGCAGGAGGCACTGATGTTTTGGCCTGTAAGACTTCTTTTTTTATTTTCCTTTAATCACTTAGCACAGTCAAAGTATGGTGTAGAGTTTGAAAATAAAATAGGTTGCAGCCTGAAGAGCGGAGCATAAAGCAGAAGTAATGTATAGCAGGCTAAGCCCATAATAGCTCCACTGTAAATATACCCTGCTTCAAAAGCACTACACATCCTCAGGAGAGAGCAAAGGTACAATGTTCAGTGCAGCTGTACTTATGGGTCACCTACAGCTACCTGTTCTGTGCTAGGACCTAAATATGGTCAGAGATACCAAGGATTCAGATTCCTGAATATGAACGAAGAAAATCACTGAGGAAATGTGTTTTAAAATATATTTTTTATGTAGCTGAATGTATGTGGAGTAGATTGAAAACATAACGTTTGAATACCTGTGTTTTCTCCTCTTTGTTCTAGGCCAAAGTTCTGCGAGATGTGGGTGGCGTGGTCCTTGCCAATGCTTGTGGGCCATGTATTGGGCAGTGGGACAGGTAAGGCGAGCTCTAATCAGTAACTAGCATTGTGCATGGACAGTGACAAGTTGCTGTGTACTGCTGAGCCCACCTGCACCTCTGTGTGCAAGTACTGTGTGATCTCACATTGATAGAATTTTAAAACATGGAGACGTTTGAACATTTCACGATACCTAGTTGCCTTCTTTGACCACAGGCACTAACCAATGGCAGGGCAGTTTTTCAAAATATTCAGTAATACCGCAATGTGCTCTGACCTCCCTGTAATTTTAGCTTCTCTTTTTTGCATATTATATGACACACATACACTTACATTACTGGTTTTTTAGTCTATTCATCTGACATCTGATGTCACAGGCAGGGGACTAATGGACAGGCAGGCAAACTCAGAGTATAAGCACAACTCCCAAGTCCTGCAGAGACAGAGGTGAGAGGGGGGGTACTGTCAGCCCCTGAGACTGCTCCACTGCTGTCTCTTCAAACTCACCACACTGCATCCTGGGCCTCTCCTCTTAATCCTCCACTCACCCCAGCCAGCAGGAGGAGTATCTCTTAATACTGCTTCAGTTTCCTCAGCCGCACAGGGCCAGTCTTGCAGTATGAGCCATGTGGATCTCCATTCATACTGGGCTAAAAGGTTTTGATTCTGTGTGGTGTGGGGTGTTTGTTTTTTCTTGTTTTTAGATGTTCTCTAAAATGAGAACATCTTTCTCCATGGACAAGTAGAACTAAATTCAGCTACACAAGTGGGTGATTTCTTTGCATAGCACTGATACTGAGCATGTGCCTACATTCCTGTGAGTTGTCTATCAGAGTTTTTCTTTTTCTCATTTTTTATCTTATTTTAGTTTTACATAAACTGTTCATATCATTGTCAACAGTAAACATTCTTCACAGTTATATTTATAGATCTCTCCCCCTCGTCCTGTTTTCATAAAAAGGTGGAGATACAGGGGAGATACAGGGATAACAGTATGTTGTTACTTTATGAACATAAAGTAACACCTCCCAGCTGCAAATTTCTGTATAACATAAGCTTGGAAAATTACTGCTCCAGGGTATGATCTAACCGCAACAATTCCACTGCAACAACCCCCCACCCCCCTTTTAGTCCATGTTGAGTAACACACTGCAGGCCCTGGACGCCAAGGATTGGATATATTCCTGCCAAATCTCTAGGAACCAGTCATAAGTTTGTGTTATGGACTTCATGGCACTCAAGTGCTTGTTGACAACTAGTTTATGCAATCGTAGATTCCACAGTGTTGGTGTTGGTCTTTCGTTGGCAATCCATTTATCCAGTATTGATTACTTCGCTATTAGAAAAGCTTTCCATGAAAAAGCAGCTTGCCTCTTAAGAAGCGGTTGGTGAATTCCATCCAATAGATCAAACAGACAAAATCTGGCTGACCTCAGCAATTGCATTCGAAGCAAATTATTCAGGTATTCCAAAAATTCTGTCCAAAACCTGGTAATTTCCGAGAATGTAGCCAGATGGACTCAGGATGAATGGGTTATACTCCCCTGCCAGCAGATGGAGACTGAGTCAGATTTCAAAGCTGATGTCACCCTAGATACACCCCTGCAGTGACCTCAGCCCTTCAGAATTTCTCAGTCTCCAGCAGATGTTGGTTCCCTGTACGTACCCGGATCAGTCCAGACTGCTGGGTTTTGCCTCCCTTCCAGCAGATGGAGACAGAGAAAAATTGGTAGAGCAACCCTCTTAACCTGGTGTGCTACCTGCATCTCCTCAGTATTTCTCTGTCTCCAGCAGATGGAGGTGGTGCAAAACCTGTGGTCAGCACTTTTTTTATTGAGGCGTAGACAAATCTCCTTAAAAAAAGACAGGAAAGTAAAGATTACCAAAAAAAAAAAAAAAAGAAAATTACAGATCAAGCGGTGCAGTAGGAGCAAACTCCCAGGGGGTAGGCAGGTCTCCATGGGACCATCCCCCCTGGTTGAAGGAATTCAGGAGCTGGAGTTGATGGTCCCGTATGGCTCCTCGACGGTAAGACACCAGGGGTGATTACTGGTAGTCCGGACCCTCAGTCCCAGTCGGATTGAAAAAAAAAATTTTGCCTTCTTATGGTTTCAGGCTGCTTCTCGTTTTTTTTGTAAAGAATAAGTCAGCGGGGGATTAGTCTGATCCGGGCGACACAGGGTACAGTGCTTTCCTGCGGGAGCTCTCTGGCTGCAGGGCTGCTCTCCTTCCCCCCCAAAATGCTGCGCCCGTCTCTCTGTACTGCCTGCGGGGAGTCAGATTCGTGGCTCTCCTGTTCAGGCCTTTGTATTAGATGCCTTCCTGGCAGGGAGGGCACTTCTGATATGCTGCCTAGGTCTCGCAAAAGGCAAGCTAGTCGGGGCAGTCAGGCCGATCCATTTCCGCTGAGCGCGGGAATGGCAGCCATTTTGGAAACCTTTACCGATGCACAGGCAAGAGCGTTGGGGGGGGGGGGAGGGAGCTCCCTCTCGATCTTTCTCCAATCCCCGGCAGCCCAGAGGACCCACAGGAGCTGTCCAGGGGAGGGCTCTGATGGCGAGCACGATTCTGGCAGAATAGGGCCCCAGTGGAGATTCAGTGACAGCCCTGCGGGCAAGGCGCAGGGCTGTCACTGAATCAGTCCCTAGTGGGCCATCAGCCTCACTTTCGAGGCTGATGGCCCACTAGGGACTGTGCCTGTTCTGATCCGCTTGGAGCCAAGAACACTCAGTGAGATACGGTTGGCCCATTCCTCTGTTCCCAGCGTGGGAGGATGGCTGTCCAGATTTTACGAGGAATGGGTCAAGATAACATAAGAAATTGCCATGCTGGGTCAGACCAAGGGTCCATCAAGCCCAGCATCCTGTTTCCAACAGAGGCTAAAACCAGGCCACAAGAACCTGGCAATTACCCAAACACTAAGAAGATCCCATGCTACTGATGCAAGTAATAGCAGTGGCTATTCCCTAAGTAAAATTGATTAATAGCCATTAATGGACTTCTCCTCCAAGAACTTATCCAAACCTTTTTTGAACCCAGCTACACTAACTGCACTAACCACATCCTCTGGCAACAAATTCCAGAGCTTTATTGTGCGTTGAGTGAAAAAGAATTTTCTCCGATTAGTCTTAAATGTGCTACTTGCTAACTTCATGGAATGCCCCCTAGTCCTTCTATTATTCGAAAGTGAAAATAACCAAGTCACATCTACTCGTTCAAGACCTCTCATGATCTTAAAGACCTCTATCATATCCCCCCTCGGCCATCTCTTCTCCAAGCTGAACAGCCCTAACCTGTTCAGCCTTTCCTCATAGGGAAGCTGTTCCATCCCCTTTATCATTTTGGTTGCCCTTCTCTGTACCTTCTCCATCGCAACTATATCTTTTTTGAGATGCGGTGACCAGAATTGTACACAGTATTCAAGGTGTGGTCTCACCATGGAGCGATTATAGAAGCACTATGACATTTTCCGTTCTATTAACCATTCCCTTCTTAATAATTCCTAACATTCTATTTGCTTTTTTGACTGCTGCAGCACACACCTCCAGCCAATGGGTTCTAGATGTCAAACACAGCTAAAGAAGTTAGGGCTGTTCGGTTTAGAGAAGAGACTACAGAAGAGGGGATATGATAGTAGTCTACAAAATCTTGAAAGGACTTGAACACTCAAATAATAGAAGGACCAGGGGGCACTCCATGAAGTTAGCAAGTAGCTCATTTTAAAACAAATCAAAATTCTTTCGCTCAGCACATAGTTAAGCTGTGGAATTCATTGAGAGAGGATGTGGTTACAGCAGTTAGTGTAACTGGGTTTAAAAAAGGTTTGGATAAGCTCCTAGAGGATAAATCCATAAACTGCTATGATAGTAATTAATAAGAAATAGTAGCTTGCAATCTATCTAATGTTTGGGTATTTGCCAGGTACTTGTGACTTGGATTGGCCACTGTTGAAACAGGAGGCTGGGCTTGATGGACCCTTGGTCTGAGCCAGTATGGAATATCATATGTTCATATGTATGTTCTTATGTAAGAACATAAGAACATAAGAAATTGCCATGCTGGGTCAGACCAAGGGTCCATCAAGCCCAGCATCCTGTTTCCAACAGAGGCCAAACCAGGCCACAAGAACCTGGCAATTACCCAAACACCTAGAAGATCCCATGCTACTGATGCAATTAATAGCAGTGACTATTCCCTAAGTAAACTTGATTAATAGCAGTTAATGGACTTCTCTTCCAAGAACTTATCCAAACCTTTTTTGAACCCAGCTACACTAACAGCACTAACCACATCCTCTGGCAACAAATTCCAGAGATTTATTGTGCGTTGAGTGAAAAAGAATTTTCTCCGATTAGTCTTAAATGTGCTACTTGCTAACTTCATGGAATGCCCCCTAGTCCTTCTATTATTCGAAAGTGTAAATAACCGAGTCACATCTACTCGTTCAAGACCTCTCATGATCTTAAAGACCTCTATGATATCCCCCCTCAGCCGTCTCTTCTCCAAGCTGAACAGCCCTAACCTCTTCAGCCCCAGGAAAATACGGGATGTTTCGCCCCATCCTGGACCTCAAGAGCATCAACAGACATCTACGAGTGAATCATTTCTGCATGGAAACCCTACGCTCTGTGATAATGGCCATACAATCAGAGTTCCTAACCTCCCTGGATTTATCTGAGACCTCCCTACATATTCCAATCCATCAAGAACATCAATGTTTCCTACACTTTGCAGTACTAGGTCACCATTATCAGTTTCGGGCCCTGCCCTTTGGCCTAGTCACCACCCCCAGAACATTTTCCAAGATTATGGTGGTTATAGTGGCAGCATTAAGAAAAGAGGGAATCCTGGTGCACCCATACTTGGGTGACTGACTGATCCAGGCCAAGTCAGTGGAAGAGGGGTGTCCAACAGGGAGACCACCTTGCTTCAGGAACACAGTTGGGTCATAAACCTGGATAAAAGCAGTCTCAAGCCCTCCCAGTCCATGGAATATCTGGGAGTCTGGTTTGACTTAAAGCAGGGCAAGACCTTCCTTCTGACCACATTGATAAGGAAGTTGATGTCCCAAGTGCATCAGTTGATGAGCATGACCATATTCCCCTCTCGTTATGTTTGTTCAATTATAATTCTATTCCTGTACTATTTTGTTAAATTATGTTCATATTGTTTGCTGTACAATTTTATTAAATTATGTTCATATTGTTTTCTGTAATTTCCAACTGTTGGTTCGCTGTAAACCGAAGCGATATGTACTCGTACATGATCTTCGGTATAAAAAAGTATTTAAATAAAAATAAATAAATGATATGCCCGACAGTGTGGAGCTATCCTCAAGTTCTCGGTTTGATGGCAGAAACCCTCGAGGTAGTGCCATAGGCAAAGACACATATGCAACCACTTCAATACTCACTACGGTGATGTTGGAACCCGCAGTCTCAAGACTATTCAGTTCGCATGCACTTACCGATGGGAGTATGCTCTCTGCTCCAGTGGTAGCCACAGGAAGCTCATCTGAGAAAGGGTGTACCCCTGTCCTCTCCGAACTGGCTGATTCTCACAACAGACGCGAGCCTTCAGAGCTGTGGAGCACACTGTCAGGAACTGATGGCTCAGGGATGTTGTATTGAGGAAAAGGCCCTCTGGAACATCAACCACCTGGAAGCCCGGGCAGTCAGATTGGCATGTCTACAATTCAGCCACAGACTCCAGGGTCAAGCGGTCCGTGTAATGTTGGACAATGCAACGACTGTAGCCTACATCAACCGGCAGGGTGGAACCAAGAGCCAGCAAGTGTCACGGGGAGATAGATATCCTCATGGAATGGGCGGAAATAGATCTACAGATGATCTCAGCCTCTCACATTGTAGGAAACGACAACATCAGAGCAGATTTTCTAAGCAGGGAGAGTCTGGGTCTAGGAGAGTGGACGTTGTCAGCCAAAGCTTTTCAGCTGATGGACAGGAGACCCCAGTGATCTACTATCGACCTTCTGGCCACATCTCACAAGGCAAAGATTCCCCGATTTCTTCAGTCGCAGAAGAAATCAGTGGTCCCTGGGGATCGACGCTCTCATTCAGACTAGGCCAGTGGTAGAGTTGCTATACACCTTCCCTCTGTGGCCCCTGCTGGGTAGGGTCATTTACAGAATCTAGCACAGGGATTAGTCCTACTAGTACTTCTAGATTGGCCTAGGCATCTATGGTTTGCAGAGACTCCTGGTGGAGGACCCCCCCCCCCCCCTTTTACCATCTTCCGCACAGGGATTTGCTACAGCAGGGATCGATCCTTCATGAGGATGTGACTATTCTGTCTTATGGTCTGGTCCTTGAGAGGGCTTGCCTGATGAAGCAAGGATATTCTGCGGTGGTAATTGAGACCTTACTCCACGTGCAGAATTTCTCTACGTTCTTAGCATATGTGCGGGTCTGGAGAGTATTTGAGGCGTGGTGCAAGGAAATCAGTTGTCGTCCCCCCCCCCCCCCCCCACATTGGGCAGTCGAAATTTCACAAATTCTGGAATTTTTGCAGGATGACTTGAATAAGTGTTTGACCCTTAACTCCTTGAAGATAAAGGTAGCAGCGCTCTCCTGTTTCAGGAGTGAGGTGAAAAGAACCCGCCTGTCGACTCATCTGGACATGGCCCGTTCTCTGAAAACGGTGAAGCATCTCTGGCCTACTGTGGCCGATTTTCCCTTGTGGAATCTTAATGTAGTGTTAGAATTTTTGGCAGGGCTCTCCTTTCGGCCGCTGCACAGTCTTTCCTTGTATTGATTAACCTTGAAAACAGTGTCCTGGTGGCTATATGCTCGGCACATCATATCTCTGAACTACAGGCATTGGCGTATTGGGAACCGTTCCTCCAGGAGTGGTACAGCTTCATACTGTTCCATCCTTCTTGCCCAATGTAGTCTCGGAGTTTCATTTGAATCAGTCCATTTCTTTGCCATCCCTAGATAAGCACAAGGACATGGAAGAATACCGCCTCTTCCATAATTTGAATGTCAGACTTTTTGTGCGGTATCTGGAAGTTTTCAGAACTGGTCTGAAAGACTGACTTTCCTGTTTGTCCTTCACGGTGGAAGGAAGCGGCGTGAACCAGCTTTTGTGGGTTACCATAGCTCGCTGGATTAAGGAGGTGGTCACGGGAGCCTTTGCGGAGGCAGGAAAGCCATTATCTTCTCAGATTAAAGCTCATTCCACTAGGGCTCAGGTGGTCTCATGGGTGGAAGCTAGACTGCTGTCTCCTGTCGACATCTGCCAAGCGGCAACGTGGTCCTCCCTGGACATACCGGCCCGAGAGGATTCAGCCTTTGCAAGGGCAGTGTTAACCGGACTGCAGGCAGCCTCCCGCCCCCATTGGGAGTAGCTTTTCTACATCCCATTGGTCCTGAGTGCATCTGGCCACACACTAGGAAATGGAGAAATTACTTTCCTGATAATTTCGTTTTCCTTAGTATAGACAGATGGACTCAGCATCCCGCCCACAGCTACCCAAGAACGGTGCCAAGTATTCTTCCGTGGAGGGGATATCTATTCCAAGAGATTCCAATAAGCTGTCATGCAGTCCCTAGATCAGGGCATCTATATTCTTACTCAGATTAAGTGTTTTTGATTGGTTGAGTACAGTTACGGTTATCTGTTTTTAATCATATTTTAGAACAAGCTTTTTCAATAGTATGTCCACAGTGGCTTTTAAAGAGAATACTGAAGGGCTGAGGTCACTGCAGGGGTGTAGCTAGTGTGATGTCAGCTTTGAAATCTAACTCTGTTGCCATCTGCTGGCAGGGGAGCATAAACCCATCTGTCTACACTAAGGAAATCGAAATTATTAGGTATGTTTTTTTTCTCCATTAGTTCACATACAAGTAACACAAACCCCAATATGTTGTCATACCTTTTGTCTGTTTCTTAGTTATTAGAATACTAGCAGCAAAGGTAACAGGAAATATGGGAAAGGGATCACGATCCAAGACACTACAGCAAAGTTCAGATTCGTGTTCTCATTCACTGGCACTGCTCGTATTCTCGGGTTTCCTCTCAAACGTATCCAGGTCAATGCCCCCTGCCACCCAGTATCTCCAAGCCTGCCAGTCCCACTAACCTAGTTCATCATACAGGCTTGCACTCCTAAGATAAAAGAGAACGGACAGCAATTCATACAGAACTTGTATGCCTGAGGGTCAGACTCTTTTGCAGTAAGCAAGAAAAAGAATCTCCTAGCAAAGCTTCAATTTAACACCATTTAGAGGAAAGGTAACAGAGAAAAATGGTTACTGGATCACAAGGTTCTCCCAAGCTAAGGCTTGGTTAAATCTCAGACCTGGTAAGCAATCTCCGTTCACTCCCAGCCCAAGCAGGGCTTGCCAAATGGCTCTCTCAATTCATACAAAACATTCACTGACATCATCTTAAAATTATTTTACAGCTCTAGATTCTGTTTTCTTCTCTAAAATAAATCTTTGCCAGTGAGTGCTTTACCTTCAGTAATTTCTGACTAACTAATTCCCACATCCCAGATGGAAGCGGGCCACCTCAGGGAACTCGTCTAGGACTGCCTCTCGCTCAAAAGCCCAAAATAAGAGAGAACTCTTTTTTCCTTAGTGGTTTGAAGACTTCAGTGAGAGAGAGCGTCCAGGATCTATGAGCCCCCCACCTGGGCTGGGCTGCCACTTCCCAGCTAATGCACCAAACTTGTCATGGAAATTTGGCAAGGCTGATAACACCAGATAGATCAGTTGGAAGGAAAAACTTTATATTGCAGAACAGGGCAGCACAAAGTTCACACAACTGTATGGGCCTCTTCTCCCTCCCCCCGTTACTCTGAACAGCAGGCAAAAGAAATGAGCCCTGATTGACAGGGAATGTTTTTTATAACATTCATAGATCAGTTACTAGTGGAAATTGAAGTAATATGGCATTTAGATAGGAGACTGGAGAAAGAAATGGATAATGGCAATTAAAAAAAAAAGTAACATGAAATTCAGAGGAACTAGCAGAACTTGAATAAATATAGAGAATGAGTGATAAGATATGCTTTGTATACAAGTGGATGAGTGTATTATAAAAGAAAATATTGGCAAAAACAAATATTTATAGCTACTACTAATAACACTTAACATTTCTATAGTGCTACTAGATGTATATAGTGCTGTACAGATACCTAAAATAGATAGTACCTGTTCCATGGAGCTGCTTTTCTATTTGAGATATATGGACAAGACTAATGATTTCTAGTAATCACGCAAGCATTGAAGTAAAAGCATGTTTAATATGAGCAGGTCAAGATCGAGAAGAGTCAAGGGTTTTGAACTTAAAAAAAAAAATCTGAGGTGGGTTTTTAAGCATGACTTTGAACATGGCCAGAGATGAGCAAGATGCAGCAACTCATGAAGCCACAAGACAGTGCAGAGTTTGGTGTTAGGAATGGAAGAGAAGAGCATGGATAGAAGCAGCTTGCCCAATGTACAGAAGCCACAAGGAAGTTCAAAGGGAGAGATAAGAGGATAGGTAGCATGGAGCTGCAGAGGGAATGCACTTGTACATGAGAAGACGTGTAATTTGGTAATATGTGTAACAAATTGTCATGCTGATAAAGTTTCCCGAATCTGACTACTGGACTAAGATTCTAAGGAAGGTTACATGAATCCAGTTGAAGTTAATGCTGTAGCTTATATCCTCATCAGTCATTGTTAATGCTTCTTTGATATTAGTGTTCTTTACCTGCGTGACTGTGTTCAAGGATAAGATAGCCATTACATTTATTCTTGCAAGGTTTTTGCTGATTGTTTATAGCCCCAAATTTTTTCATTACAGAAAAGACATCAAAAAGGGTGAGAAGAACACTATTGTGACATCTTACAATAGGAACTTTACAGGACGGAATGATGCCAATCCAGAAACGCATGCTTTTGTCACCTCCCCTGAGGTAAAGTACAATCTTAACAGTCTTTTCCACAATGCACAGCCTCCCTCCTCTCCCTTTTTTTTTTCTGTTGGTTTTGGGGATGTGTGTGTGTGTGTGTGTAAGAGAAGACTATATATAATTTGAATGCAGAACCTAAAATGCAAAATACATAATCCATTTTGACCAACAGTATGACAGAGCAGATTATGAAGATGAGGCTGCCTGAAGGTTGCACAACTATGGAGGGAGGTGATTAATCTAATTCTCACTAAACAAACTAGTTTTTGTTCAAATCTTTATTGTGGTACTTTGATCTGCCATGTAGAATATCTTTGTCCAATTTCAAGACCTGGCTCTTGTCATAGAAACATAGAAATGACAGCAGAAAAGAACCAGTGGTCCATCCAATCTGCCCAGCAAGCTTCCCATAGTAGTATCTGCCATGCATCACTCAGTTTTGCTTGACGTGCTTTGCTTATGGACTTGGCCGAAGATGCATTCCTGTGTGTGTTTTTGTTTTTTTTTTTCTTAATGTCTGCACATCAGTACCCCAGACTGTAAAAAGTCATGGCTCATGTTGGTTGTCTCTGAATCTAAATTCCTCTTTCATTTCACCCCACTCCTTTGAAGCAGAGAGTGATGTTGCAGTTCCATCAAAAGCATCAAGGCTTCTTGGTTAAGAGTAGTAATCCCATGCCTTCTGTTACGAGTACTAACTGCTTCTCTGTGCTGGTTACTCCCATGCTTATCAGTTCCCCAGATCGTAAACGTCGGGGTCCTCGTTGGTTGCTGTTTAAATCAAATTCCTCTCTTCCCCTGCCGTTGAATAAGAGAAATGTTGGAGTTGCATCAAAGTATCAAGACTTATTGGTTAAGTGTAGTAACCGCCTCACCAGCAAGTTACCCCCAAGCATGCTTTATTTATTTCCTTTAGAACTTGGCCGTAGAAGCGGTCCTGAGCTTTTTCCCTTATGTCTGCATATCGGTATCCCAGATCATGGAAGTCGGGGCCCTCTGTCATCTGAATCCAATTCCTCTTATCCCCCTGCTGTTTAAGCAGGGAACAATGTTACAGTTGCATAAAAAGCATCAAAGCATATTGGTTAAGGGTAGTAACCACCCTACCAGCAAGCTACCCCCCCTGAACACTTATCTCATTTCTGTCTTCTAGCCTTTAGAGATCCACAATATTTATCCCATGCTACTTTGAATTCTTAGACCGTTTTCTTCTTCACCAGCAACACTGGAAGGCATTCCAGGCCTCCACCAACTCTCTCCATGAAGAAATATTTCCTGATTTGGTTCTACATAGTCTCCCCTGGAGTTTCGTTTAGTGACCCCTAGTTCTATTGTTCTCTTTTCAACAGAAAAGGTTTTTGAAGTCCATACATCATTGAAACCTTTTAGGTATCTGAAAGTTTGTATCGCTTCTCCCCTGCACCTCCTCTCTTCCAGGGTTTACATTTTCAGATCTTTCAGCCTGCCTTCATAGATCTTCTGATATAGACCCCACACCATTTTTGTCACCCTTCTCTGAACAGCCTCCATCCTGTCTCTATCTTTTGTCCTTAGCCTGGTAGGAACAGGGAAATTGCAGAGGCAGCCCCTGTGACACCTACTAGCTAGGCTCAAAATGCACACAGCTCACGTTTTGAAGATTTCTGTAATCTGAGGCCTGTAGCCAAAAGGTCAATCACTATGATGACTCCACTGTAGACAGTGGAAGGGAACAAAAGAATGTGAAATCCCTAGAGTAAAAAAAAAAATCCCAAAAATTGGATATAACTTTTTCAGGCACCACAGATATACAAATAGGCTTTAGTATAGTGAAAAAGAACTACAAATGTTTTTATTTGAGAGCCAGGTAAAAAAAAAAAAAAAAAAGACCATTTCCTAGCATGTAGCCAGATGGACTCAGGACCAATGGGTTATGCTCCCCTGCCAGCAGATGGAGATGGAGTCAGATTTCAAAGTTGACTTCACCCTAGATCAGTGGTTCTCAACCCTGTCCTGGGGACTCCCCCAGCCAGTCAGGTTTTCATGATATCCACAATGAATATGCATGAGAGAAAAGTTGCATGTTATGGAGGCAGTGTATGCAAATTTTCTCTCATGCATATTCATTGTGGATATCATGAAAACCCGACTGGCTGGGGGGGGTCCCCAGGACAGGGTTGAGAACCACTGCCCTAGATACACCCCTGCAGTGACCGCAGCCCTTCAGTATTTCTCTGTCTCCAGCAGATGGTGGACATACCTCTCCCTATGGGGATTGCTGTACTTTTTGGAAGGAGAAATTGTACATTTAATTTGGAGAAAAAAACTGAGCCCCACTCTCCTGTGGTGACACCTTAAGATCCCTCCCCCTCCCCTGAGGTGATTTCAGAGATCCCTCAGAAATATGCCTTGGTCAGTTAGCCGATTCCTGGTGTGGACTTTGCTGCTTAAGCAGCTGAAAGGCAGCAGGGGCTGGAAGCAGAGCGCAGCAGTGACAGCAAAAGCTCTCTCCCCTCGCAGCCAGAGACAGTCTCTGTACTCAGCCGGTAAGCACTGAGCCCATTGTCATATTAGGCCTTTACAGTCTGACCTGGATTCCAACTTATGTTAGCACTGTGAGGAAGCCCAGAGAGAGCTGGCCTCCCTGGACCTTGCTAAGCCTGGCTCCTCCCATTCAGAGGATGGGTTAGCCACAGCTTTAACTGAAAGTACCCCAGATCTAAGTACCCCTGGGACTGAGACATCCATGGAAGAAGGAAATTGAGCAGCGCCTACCCCAGTTCCTCCTGGGCTACGCATGGACCTGGCTGCTTTATCTTGAGTGGAATTTTTCCAGGGTCTACAAGCTTTCATACAGGCGCAGTCTACTCCCTCACTTGCCCCTGTCCGGACGAAATCTCAGCCAGTAAGCCCTCCCTCTCCCAGTCCTATCGGCAGACTTCGAGTCATGCCTTGCCACACCAAGGGTATCCCTGGTAGTGACCCAGATGGCACAGGCGAAGAGGAAAATACAGATTCCTTGGAAGATGGGGAAATTTTCCCTGGTTTAGAATGTATCTGACCATGTTACAGTTTTTCCATACAGACAAATTGCTGGCCCTAATTTTCCAGCCCCTGAAGATGTTGGGATTTCCTGAGGCGGACTCTGACGGAAACAAAGAACCCCATTCTGATTTCCCTATGGGAAAGCCTTATTACTACTTTCCACTACTGGAAGCCATCCAGGAGTTGTTTGACCTGGAATGGGATGCCCCAGAATCAAGTTTTAAAGGGGGACAAGCATTTGAAGCTCTATACCCACTGGATCCGGCAGTGAGAGAGCATTTTGCATTTCCCTAAAGTGGATGCACTGGTCTGTCCCATCTCTAAGCGAACAACTATCCCAGTGGAGGGAGGAGTGGACTTAAAGGATGCACATGATAGATTGAGTCCATCCTTAAACAGGCCTTTGCAGTAGCAATGACCTTACAGATTGCTTCCTGTTGTGCCCTAGTAGCTCATTCTTGCCTACTCCTCTCTCTCTCTCAGCAGGTGGAAGACACAGGTGAATTTCAGAGCTGTGTTGGAACCCGCCGCCGCCACCTTTTTAGCTGACGCAGGCTCGGATCTAGTCTGTACTTCGGCCAGAGGAATGGCCTCTGTGATGGTGGCTAGAAGACAGCTCTGGCTGCGGAATTGGTCAGCAAACACAACCTCCAAGGCAAATCTTACAAAGATGCCCTTTAAAGGATCACTCCTTTTTGGAAGCAAATTGGAAAAGCTGGCCATTAAATGGGGTGAATCTCCAGTTCCCTGGCTACCAGAAGATAAGAGAAAGCAGTTACAGTGCCCCTCACCTATGAGGGATTGATTCAGGGGCTCCCAACGCTTTTGCCTCTACAGAAACTCGACATTTTGGAGGTCTCGGCCCTTTGGGAGGTCTCAGTCCTTTTGTAGTAGACTGCCCAATAGAGGGGCAGGCTCGGGTTCAGGTTCATCCCAAACCCCCCCACCCCCCCAAATGAAAATTTGCAGACCCACCCTCAGAATGAGGAGATAGAAGAGGGACAGTCGACCCCCCATATCAGAGCTAGGTTGAAATCACTTTGGACAAATGGCTACTGGAGGTCATACAAGAAGGATATGTGCTGGAATTTCACAGCACTCCTCGGTACATATTCATGATGTCTCCTTGCCACTCCCATCACAAGAAGCAGGCAGTGGACACTACTCTTAAGGCTCCCAGGTGAGGGCTATAATCCAGTACCTGTGCCCCAGGAAGATATAGGGTGTTATTCCATTTCATCATACCCAAGAAGGAAGGCTCCTTTCACCCCATCCTGGACCTCAAGAGTGTCAGACATCCACGAGTGAATTATTTCTGCATTGAATCCCTATGCTCCGTGATAATAGCCGTATAATTGGGAGAGTTCTTAACCTCCCTGGACTTATCCAAGGCCTAACTATGTATTCCAATCTGTCAAGAACAGTTTCCTACGCTTTGCGGTAATGGGTCACCATTATCAGTTCTGCTCTTTGGCCTAGCCACCGCCCCCAGAATATTTTCCAAGATTATGGTGGTTCTGGCGGAAGCATTGAGAAAAGAGGGAATCCTGGTGCACCCGTACTTGGACAACTGGTTGATCTGGGACAAATCCATGGAAGAGAGTCTCTGGGTGACCAACAGGTTGACCTCCTTGCTTCAGGAACTCGATTGGATCGTAAACCTGGACAAAAGCAGTCTTAAACCCTCCCAGTCTTTGGAATATCTGGGAGTCCGGTTCGACGCCAAGCAGAGCAAGGTCTTTCTTTCGAACACGTGAATAAGGAAGTTGATGTTCCAAGTGCTTCAGTTGATGAGCACGATACGCCTGACTGTGTGAAACTGTCTCCAAGTTCTCGGTTTGATGGCAGCAACCCTGGAAGTGGTGCCATGGGTGAGGGCATACATGCGACCATTTCAATGCTCACTACTGTCATGTTGGAACCCGCAGTCTCGAAAATATTTGATTCGCCTCCACTTACCAATGGGAGTATGCTGTCTTCTCCAGTAGTGGCTACAGTAAGCTCATCTGAGCAGGGGTGTACCCTTGTTCTCTCTGAACTGGCTGGTCCTCATAACAGATGCAAGCTCTGGGGCTGTTAGGAACTGATGGCTTAGTGACATTGTTCCAGAGGGCCTCTTCCTCTGTCCATCAACCTCCTGGAAGCCTGGGCAGTCAGATTGACGTGTCTACAATTCAGCCACAGACTCCAGGGTCAAGTGATCCGTGTAATGTTGGACAATGCAAATACTGTAGCCTACATCAACCACCAGGGTGGAAACAAGAGCCAGCAAGTGTCACTTGAGACAGATCTCTTTATGGAATGGGCTGAAATACATCTACAGATCTCAGCCTCCAACATTGCAGGAAAAGACAACATCAGAGCAGACTTTTTAAGCAGGGAGAGTCTGGATTCAGGAGAGTGGGTATTGTTGGAAAAAGCTTTTCAGCTGATAGTAGATCGCCTGAGACTCCTGTCCATCTCAAAATGCGAAGGTGCCCCGATTCTTCATTCGCAGAAGAGATCAGTGGTCTCTGGGGTTAGACGCTCTCGTTCAGACCTGGCCGGAAGAACAGTTGCTATACGCCTTCCCACCATGGCCCCTGCTGGGCAGGGTCATTTGCAGAATCGAGCACCACAGGGGATTAGTCCTACTAGTAGCTCCAGATTGGCCCTGGCATCCGTGGTATGCGGACATGCGGAGACTCCTGGTGGAGACCCCCCTGTGCCTCCTACAGCACAGGGGACCAGTCATTCATGAGGATTTGACTCAACTCTGTCTTACGGTCTGGCCCTTGAGAAGTCTCACCTGATGAAGCAAGGATATTCTGCAACAATAATTGCACTCATAAGTTCTCTACGTCCCTAGTGTATGTGCGGGACTGGAGAGTATTTGAGGCCTGGTGCGAGGAACGCAGTCTCTCCCCTCGGTCAGTCAAAATCCCACTAATTTTGGAATTTTTGCAGGACTGCTTGAATAAAGTTTTGACCCTTAACTCCTTGAAGGTCCAGGTATCGACGCTCTCCTGTTTCAGGGGCGAGGTGAACAGAAACAGCCTGTTGGCTCATCCAGACATGGCCCATTTTCTGAAAGGGGTGAAGCACCTCTGGCCACCCCTACGGTGGCTGGTTCCCTTGTGGAATCTTAATTGAGTATTAGAATTTTTTGGCAGGCCCCTCATTTCGGCTGCTGCACAATCTTTCTTAGCATTTTATTAATCTTGGAAACTGTGTGCCTGGTGGCTATATGCTCAGCGCATCTCTGAACTACAGGCATTGTCGTGTCAGGAACTGTTCCTGCGGTTGACTCCAGGAGCATTACAGCTTCCTACCATTTCATCCTTTTTGCCCAAGGTAGTCTCGGAGTTTCATTTGAATCAGTCAATTTTGTTGCATCCCTAGGTAAGCACAAGGACGTGGAAGAATACTGCCTCCTCCGTCATTTGAATGTCAGTAGGCTTTTGGTGTGGTATCTGGAAGTTTCAGAACTGGTCCAAAAGATGGACTGCCTGTTTGTCCTTCACAGTGGAAGGAAGCAGGGTGAACCAGCTTTGCATGCTACCATAGCTTGCTGGAATAAGGAGGTGGTCATGGGAGCCAATATGGAAGCAGGAAAGCCATTACCTTCTCAGGATAAAGTTCAGGTGGTCTCATGGGCGGAAGCTAGACTGCTGTCTCCTGTCGACATCTGCCGAGTGGCGACATGGTCCTCCTTGCACACCTTCTCCAGGTTCTATCGCCTGGATGTACAGGCCTAAGAGGATTCAGCCTTTGGAAGAGCGGTGTTAACTGTACCGCAGGCAGCCTCCCACTCCAATTGGGGTAGCTTTTGTACATCCCATTGGTCCTGAGTCCATCTGGCTACACGCTAGGAAATGGAGAAATTACTTACCTGATAATTTAGTTTTCCTTAGTATAGACAGATGGACTCAGGATCCCACCCATGGCTGCCCAGGAATGGTGCCAAGGATTCGCCAGTGGAGTGGTTATCTATTCCAAAAAATTACGGGTAAGCTGACGTCCAGTCCATAGATCAGGGCATCTATGTTCTTACTGAGGTTCAGTGTTTGGTTGAGTACAGTTACGGTAATTTTAATCATTAAGTTTTTTCAAAAGTATGTCTACAGTGGCTTTTGAAGAGAATACTGAAGGGCTGAGGTCACTGCAGGGGTGTATCTAGGATGACTTCAGTTTTGAAATCTGACTCCATCTCCATCTGCTGGCAGGGGAGCATAACTATTGGTCCCGAGTCCATCTGTCTACTCTAAGGAAAACAAAATTATCAGATAAGTAATTTCTCCAGTATTGACTCAAACACAGGAAATAAATAATTGTTCTGAGTGTGCTGTTTGTTGGCATTGTTGTTGGGCAGGCCAGGAATGGTGGGAAATAGGTACTGGACACTCATGGCCAGTTTATTGCATGCATAATTCTTGGATCATTGCTTAGTTGTAGGGATCCAGTAGGCAGTTTGTTCTTGTTTTCAACTGGAAAAAATACTCAATTAGGAGTCCATTTTACTATATTTTACCCAGAATCTGCTTTAGAGAGCGTAAGATGCTCTGTGAAGTCTCATATCTCTATCCACCAAATGTAACCAAAAGTACAAGCAGAAATAGCATCTTACATATATAAGAAACTAGTAGGACAGTCCTGACTGTTGTTAGGAGGCAATTGAAAGGAAGCAGATGGCAAGAAAGCATTTATCGGGAAAAAGTGCTCAAATAGTTCAAAATATAAAACTCCCAAAGTGAATAAAAAAAAATAAATTCCAATTTAGATTTGTATCACATTATGTTTAAGACGAATTTATTTTATTTATTTTTTAGTTTTTTCTATACCGGCATTTGTGAGAGTATCACATCATGCCGGTTTACAAGAAACAGGGGAGTGATGAGAGGTATAGTGAACGAAGTAAATAACAGGTGCTGAACCAAAAAACAGTTACAGTTACAATAAAACAGGGATAAGTACAACTTGGAGCAGAGAAGTGATAGGAAGATTAACATAATATATTAACCCAACTTTGACGAGGTACATTAACAGGAGATTATGGTATTTGCTAGGTATTGTCCATTTGAACTTATTGAGGATTTTTTACGTGAGGATAGTGATAGGAAGTAATGGTTTTCTGCATATGGGTAGTTATTGGAAGATGGTTGGAGGTGAGTTATGGTTTAATCCGAGTCTGGGAAGGCTTTTTTGAATAGCCACGTTTTGAGTCTTTTCCTGAAAGTTGGGAGGCAAGGTTCCTGCCGTAGCTCCGGTGGGATGGAGTTCCAGAGAGGAGGTCCTGCTGTGGACAAAGCCCTGTCTCTGAAAGTTATATGAAGGAAGGTTTTGGAATGAGGTACCTGAAGAGATTCCTTATAGTACTCTCTTATAGGTCTGGAGGAAGTGTGTTTTTTGAAAGGGATTTGAAGGTTGAGCGGGGTGATTTGTTGGATAGCTTTGTATATTGTGGTGATGGACTTGTATAATATTCTATAGTGAATCGGCAGCCACTGTAGGTCTTTGAGGATAGGGGAGATGTGATCTCTTCTTGTATTTGTAAGTATTCTGGCTGCCGTGTTTTGCACATGTTTTACAAATTGTCAAACTCTTTATGGATTCACATATAACACCCATTTCTTGTCATCACTGTTTGTTTGTTGGCAGATCCATAGGCATCAGAATAGGCCGCCTGGGACCAGAGGGCCCGACCAACTTTCAGGTCATGCCATCCCAGAAGTGCTCAGTCACCGCATAGCTTTCTGCAAATTTGAGCTGTGCAGGTGCCTGTATTCTCATGCTGAGCCTTATGAGTAAAGTTCCCAGTGCTAGTGTTAGTCTATGGGCAGAAGCAAGAATTCCGTTTTCAAGACCTGTAACCTATATTTTATGTGCCGAAAATATACTTTGTGTACATGTTTTTCTGTGTGCTAAGCATTTTCTCAGAGGACAAGCAGGATGGTAGTTTTCACACATGGGTAACATCAGATGGAGCCCCACTCTAGAACTTTGATCTCAAAGATTCTAGTACTTTCAAACATGCCCTTTTGAGCATGTGCGGCTATAGTCCTCACCCTGCCCCATAGGCAGATTCCCTCAGTCTTTTTTTTTTTTTCTCTACGCGGAGCCGTGTGGTTGCAGAAGCAGTGTGCTCATGGTATTCAGCTTTGCTGTCTCCTCAGTTTTTGTAAGTGATTTTTTTTTTCTAGAGCTGCAGCTGTTTTTATTTCCTTTCCCTTATGGTAGTTTTTTTTTCTTTTTCTTCTCCTTTCCACTGCCTGCCTGCCACATGGTGGGCCTTAGTCACTATGTAATCTGGCAGAGTCTATTACTATCCCTTATTAAATAAATACGCACCTGCAGTTTAGTATCTGTGTCTTTTCCTTGCTCTATCTGTTTTTGTATCTTATTCAGGTGCTGGCAGGACTGAAGGAACACAGTCCATGGGTGAGCCTGGGGACTCGCCCGAGTTCTACCCGGGCAGGAGTTCCATGTCATTTTATCAATCTATCAGCATCATTGGAGGTTCAAACAGTGAAGAGATCGAGGACCATACCATTCTTGTGTGGGGGAGAGCTCATCCTCCCCACATTCAAAGGAACTAATCTCCACGGGCAGGAGCCTTGGATGACATAGCCTCCCCTCCTGCTTGTCTGTCATGGCAGCGTAGTCTCTTTGAGAGAGAGGGTAGTCTCTTTGAGAGAGGGTGAGCAGGAGTCAAGCAGCCTTCGATGCCATGCACATCTGTGACTAGCGCACCGTGGATCCGACCTATCAGAACTATGTCAAGGATCAGGATTGCTGTTGAGCACCATGGTCACCCTGGCCGCCATCAAGATGCTGGGGCGCCCTCGATGTGAGTGACCGCCCTTAATGCCATAAGAGCATTCTGTGCCGTAGCCATCGTCTCGATGCACCAGAGTCATCGAGCGCCTTGGGTCTTGATTTGGCAAGTAGCAGCACAGACCTCTAGTGTCAGGGGACCAGGACTGCCATGGTCCACCTCGATGTCATCAGAGCAGTCTTTGATGCCATTGATGCCCTCGATGCCTCAGTACCTTCAATGCCCTGAAGGCCATCTATGCAATCGACCCCCCCCCCCCCCCCAATTCCAATGAGGTGCGTGCATGGCCACCCTCTATGCCATCTAGGTGTGTGGCCTCTATGCCATTGCATGGTGGAGGTGCCGCGATACCATCAATGCCATCGAGGTGCGGGGCCACAATGAAGACCATCAGGTATGTTGGCCACCGATACAATTTGTTGCTGTGCTCAACAAGGTTGAGCACCATTAACTGAGCACTGGGATCACCATTGAGTGCCCTGGTCATCTTCAAGGCTATTGACTGCTGGGAGTCTTAAGAGTCTTCAAGTGCCACTGAAGCCCTCAGGTGACAGGTTTCGGCCTTGGACAGAACAAACAGCGAGATCCCATCCACTCAAGGCACCCTGGGATGCTGAGGCATCCAGGCACTGTGATTCGGTGTCCTGACAGGGCACAGATGGGCATCCCGTTGTCCCATCACTGGGCTATGGCTTTCAGGCACCATGGATACTGACCATCTCTGGGGCCTGAGCCGCTGGGATCGGGGGGCATCGGAGGCCCCACCCAGATTTGTGCACCATCGGTGCTAATGAGCACTAGGGAGGTTATTGTCTGCCATAGCCACTGGCGAGGGATAACATCAAGCTCACAGCATAGACACCCTCGGATGGATAGGTGAGCCAAGGGGAGCAGTCGATGGCACTGGCAGTCATTTGTTCCTTTGGGCACAGATGAGACATGTTGGGGCTGCAGAGCCTCTCTCTGCATGTCCCCTGGCATCCTTCGTTAATGCCGGTCCATCAATGCTCTCTATCGGTGCTGCTGGGCTGTTGTCTGCAGGCGCCTGTGGCACAGAGGATGGTGCTATAAACCGTTCAGCTGAGCGACATGTTCAAGTGCCGTCTAAGCCCTGGGTGCCACGTCGTTTGGTGCCCTTGCTGTGATCCATTGTTGGTGAGCGTGCGAGCGCTATTGGCCCTGTGGGCACAGTCACCACCATGGGCACCAGTGGATGTGGTCGGATGCTGCAGGACACTACTACAGAGCACCATGGGCACTGTCTGTCGCCATGGACTTCACTGCTGCTGTTCCATGAGGGAAACTGAGGTGAACCGTTCCCAATGCGATTTCAAGGGCTGTGTCCAGCCTCTTGGAGCATTATCAGGTACTAGAAGGGGTGATGCCATAGAACACCACCTGCCACCATGCTGTAACCAGAGCCCCAGTGGTATTCCAGATGCCGTTGTCACACTGTTCCTATTTACTCCACTGGGAGTTAGTGTGTCAGAGGAGTGCAGCATACATGATCGGGTACGGCAAGGCATCTGTTCCAAGCACCTCGAACAATAGCAGACAGCATTCTCCCTGTATGTGCAGTACTCAGCCATGCCAGGGTTCTGCCATTATTGCGTCAAGATATCAGCCTCCTTGTCAGTTCTGCACCACAAGGTGTTTGAGAGCACTGGCGAGGGAAGACATCATCACACACTCTGTGATTGCTTTTTGGCAGCACACAGCCAATGACTCTTTAACAAGTGGTGCTTGATCCTTGCTATGCTTTGGGATTCTACCCACAAGCACAATAAGTGGGTTTGTAGGTGGCCCACCATCCATAGGATGGGATACCACTGTATGAGTACTAGTCGGCGTGCTTGTACAGTAAAGGCCTCTATTCTACCAGTTGCCCTCTACTCTATGGGTGGGTGTAGGTATGTATGTTTCCCTTGTGGCGAGCACAATAGGTTGTGCGCCACAGCCACAGAACTGCATTCCTGGTCGAATCCTTAGGGGAGTAGACACCAGGAGGTTAGTGTTGGGAGTTTTCTCCTTCCTTAGAAAAAGAGTATATCGTTTGACACCCCCCCAGGTCACAAATCCCCTTTATGGGGAAGCCCCTGAGGCTCAAGTCTCTTGCAGGTTATCACCAAACTGGAGCCTTGATTCTTTGAATTGATGCCTAGCCTTGTAAGCCAGGACCAGGGGACAGCAGCAGCAGTAGTCATTGGACCGTTTTTGATGGGGTTCCTCCATTGATTACTGTAGTGGCCTACCCCATCTGAGGGTAACTGCCAATGGCAGATTGGTCGCTTCTGAACCTCAGCGATCAGTGATTGTAACTCAACTCTCAACTGAAGAATTGAAAGGTTTTTCGTGATTAGGAGGTCCCGATTCCCAATGCTTTCCTGTCCCTTCAGGAAGGGGAGATTCGATTTGGGTTCCAAGGCAACCCTTATGAGCTTCCCTCTGGATGCCCAGTTGTCCACCCCTACAAAGGATGTCCCTTGTTCTCAGTTTCCCGGAGAAGGGATGTCACTGCGTGGTTGCTCTCTGTTTCTCGCGGACTCCAAGAGCTGGTCAAGCAGTAGCGCTCTCTTTAGGTTGTCGTAAGGCACAGCAGGTCTGTTTCACAAGGGAGCCATTCCAGAGTAGCTCCCCAGTGAAGAGTAGGGGTTTCTCCTGTCCAGGAGATACCTGCTGAGCTCAATCGGCATTTTTTGATAAGGACCACTTTTGCCAGTCATTCTTGCCTCAGGGACCCTACCTCAGTGAGGATGATTCTAGTCCATTAAAATGGCAAATATGCTTTTCAACCTATCACCATATCCATGGCTGAGAGTTGGGCCGAGAGACCCTGCAACAGAAGTGCTGCTCTTTGGCTGCAGTGGCTTGCAAGCTATACATCCCCATTTTAGGAATAACCGTGTTTGCGGATAGGGAAAACCTGGTTCATGCAATTCAGGGATTGCCTTTCATCCCCTGAAACTCTTGATGCTGTCCTGTATGATCAGCTATGTCTGGGTGCTTTAGCTCGTGGGGTCTGTCACAGACCCTGCCATTGTTGCGATTACTCTTCCAAGCGTTGCTTGGCTTTTTCTGCCCATTGTGGCTATCAGCCAAACATAGGCACACTTCTGCAGATCCATTCTGTCCTTCATATGCCAGTGGACCGCAGTTTCTTTCTGAGGAGCTCTCGAACCCCAGTTGGTTTTTCATTTCTCTTGTAACAAAGGAAACTATTCAGTCTTCACCCAAGGGCCTTTTCTTGTTTATAGCTCTAGACTTTTTTCCTGTATCCAGGGGGTTCTAGACCTGTCATCAGGGTTTCCTAGACCTGTCATCAGGGTTTCCTGATCTGAAACCTGCTTGTAATGTTTTCCATGATGTAGAGTATGTTTCTTGCTGGCACTCGCATCACCTTAGGCGCCCTTGCTATGCATCGGGGTTTTGTGTGTCAGGTGTTTCTATTGTTTTCTATTGTTTTCTCTTTGCAGAAACCAACTCTTTACCCGCCTAGACCCCTTTGTGGGTCAGCTGCCTCACAGGCAAAAGGGAGAGAGGTGGTGCTTTCAGCATGGTTCGGTTTCCTGCTTGCCCTCAGAGAAAGCAGAATTGCTTACCTGTAACGGGTGTTCTCAGAGGACAGCAGGATGTCAGTCCTCACGAAACCCACCCACCTCCTCTGGGAGATGGTTCCTCCATGTATTAGCTATATCATGGACTGAGGGACTCTGCCTAGGGAGCAGGGTGATGACTACTGCTGCACATGCTCAGTACTGCATGTTTGAAAGTTCTAGAGTCTTTGAGATCAAAGTTCCAGACTGGGGCTCCATCTGATGTCGCCCATGTGTGAGGACTAAATCCTGCTGTCCTCGAAGAACACTTGTGTACTGAAATTCAATGCACAGTTTTAATGCTCAGTTAAATGCATTTGGCCCCAAAGTGAGAAGGCTTGGAAAGGGGATTCAATCACAGCGGAATCTTGAAGTTACAAATAAAATTCTGTACATTTTATTTTTGTGCATGTAAGAAAACAAAATCCACAGAACATGTGGAAAGATGTGCAAAACGCACTAAATAATGTCAAAGGGAAGCATGTGTTGCAGAATCACTCAAATGATCTATTAGAGAAAGTCACTTGATATAATAAATTTAAGGCCAGAATTGTGTTTTGTTTTTTTTAAGATCAGTAAAACAGTTTCAGGCCGATTCAGTAAAGTCCGCAGGAGAGCGGACAAACGCCCGCTCTCCCGGCGCACGCACCAGCCCACGCACCAGCCCTTCGCCGGTGCGCGCGATTCTGTATTTAAATTAGGTAACAGGGAAAAGGAGGCGCTAGGGACACTAGTGCCTCCTTTTTGACAGGAGCAGCGGCTGTCAGCAGGTTTGACAGCCGATGCTCAATTTTGCCGGTGTCTGTTCTCGAGCCCGCTGACAGCCACGGGCTCGGACACCGGCAAAATTGAGCATCCGGTTTTCGGCCCGACAGCCGCGGGCCAAATTCAAATTTTTTTTTTTTTAACTTTTCGGGACCTCCGACTTAATATCGCTATGATATTAAGTCGGAGGGTGCCAGAAAAGCAGTTTTTAACTGCTTTTCTGTGCACTTTCCCTGCGCCGGAAGAAATTAGCGCCAACCTTTGGGTCTGCGCTAATTTCTGAAAGTAAAATGTGCGGCTTGGCTGCACATTTTACTTTCTGTATTCCACGTGCATACCTAATAGGGCCCTCAACGTGCATTTGCATGTTGAGGGCCCTATTAGGTGCCGCGGGTTGGACGCGCGTTTTCCTCCCCTTACTGAATAAGGGGTAAGGGAAAACACGCGTCCAATAGCAGGCTAACAGTGCGCTCCGTTGCTTTCATTCAGGCACTGGTAGGGGGACAGAGTTATATTTATAACCAGTGCCTGAATGACTTATCTGTTGATGAAAACAAAAATTGTTCTGATTAAAAAAAATATATATATAGTAAGTTAAAGCAGTTTTATTACTGAAGTGTGTTCAGACTAATTTTAATATTGTTTTTTTGTCTTAATATTGTTTTATGCTGATTTAGTAATCTGCTTATCTTAAAGTTATAGGCGGAATATAAGTATTTGTAATAAATAAAATACATGCTGATTTTAAAAAAAGGCCAATCTGGTCCTTACGTTTCTCAGAGGACAAGCAGGATGGTAGGATTGGATAATTGCCGAGTCTGTTGCTTCAGTTTGTTGCTTCAGTTTTTGGATGTTTGGTGTGTTATATTGGTTGTAAACACTCACACTTTTTATAAATTTTACTGGTGTCTCAAAAAGTTATAACTTAAAAAAAAAAGTCTGATTCTACAAGCACATGATGCTTGGGTTTGTTATGGTGCAGAGCTATTTTTTTGCTTTATTGTATTTATTGTTTTGAGGTGTGTGTCTTGCAAGTGATTTCTTGCAAGTGAACTGTTACACAAGTTTACTATGTTGGGGGGAAAAATACCCTCAATTTTGTTGTATGAAAAATATCCATGCTATAAATAAAGCATATACTTTCTCTTAAGTCACACCAGTATGTATGTGATGGAAAATAAAAACCACCAGACCCCCACTAGTCTTCCCATTGTCCTTACCTGTTGTACCTCAAACTCTGCTTGATCTCTGGCTTTATCATCACTTTTCCACTACTAAAGATCCTCTGTACATGTCCAATGCTTTCTTGAACTCTGATACTGGTTTTGCTTTCAGCTACCTGCAGGGTTTCCTTCTAATTTGTGTTATGAGAAAACTATCCCCACAATACATAATGCATATACTTTTCTATAGATCATTCCAGCAGTAATGTCTAACCAAAAGCAAAGAATTTCAAACACAATTTTGTGATTGTATTCCGCTAAAATAGTCTGGATAGTGTTCTTTCAGCTGTTTCAGAGATGAGCCCTGAATGCTTGATGGATTCAGCATCTGACAACCTCTGTGCTTGCTGCCTTTCAGATTGTCACGGCACTGGCTATTGCAGGCACCCTGAAATTTAACCCTGAGAAAGATCACCTCACGGGAGCCAATGGGAAGAAGTTTAAATTGGAAGCTCCTGATGCCGATGAACTGCCAAGACTGGTAAATTTTATTATTTGCTGCTGAGCTGCTTCTAACAGTTGGAATGGGACAGCGGGATGTTTCTAATCCACAAGAATAGAGCTTTACCAAGGGATAGGTTACAAAACTGGCTGCTCCATCTGTTTCTAGGCTAGATGTATGTTTTTGTTTAGTAGAAGATGGAAAGTTAGAGATCCATTATACTGGGATATTTCAACTTCAGAGCCAGCCCACCTAGCTGTGAAAATACTTTTGTTCCCTGTACGTACCAGGATCAGTCCAGGACACCTGGGTTGTGACTCCGCACCAGTAGATGGAGACAGATTAAAACTTGTGGGCGGAGCCATATATAAGCCCCTGTGCCAGTCACAGCCCCTCAGTCTTACTCTGTCTCCAGTAGATGGTGCAGGTCCAGTCACAGCCCTGCCTGACCTGATTCTGGTGTTGGTGTTAGTCAGGTTTGAATTTTTTGGGCTAGGCTTTTTTGTTAGGCATATTTGTTTATATACCAAATTGGGGTTTTTTTCTTTTAATCCCTTAGTCCCGGGTGCCCTGCCTCCCAGGGGAGTTGAGAGGTCCTGAGGGGACTACCCTCCCCCGGTTGAGGCCGCTGCCAGGGTTGAGGACCCGGCTAAGCTAGTGGCAGCGTCAGGGGTGACACCAGGGAGCCTGGTTCACTCACCCCTGCAGGAATAAGTGCTTTTCAGAACCAGGGACAGCGTTTTTTGTTTGTAAAAAAAAAAAAAAGTTTTTACTTTTGTTTTTGCGGCTCTCTGTTACCTGGCGTCGCCGCTCCGTTTTTCTCGGTGGGGGGGCGTAATTGGCAGGGGGGAGGTCGCCGATTGCGCTGTTTGTTTATTTTACATTTTTTAATTTTTGTGGTAATTTTTTCGCCGCGGCCCCGTTTTCTCCCGCGTTTTCGCCGGCATGCCGCGTGCTGCACAGTGCAGGGCCTGCGGCTCGGCACGCGCGCGTCTCTCTAGGGACAGCCTTTGTTCAGCCTGCGTCCCGGGTGATGAGGGGCCCTCGGTAGCGACGCGGGGGGCTCGTTCCCGGGTCGTGCGTTCGCCGTCGCGCGGTGGTAGCTCCGCTGACAGGCCTCAGGATCTTTTCCCGGTTAGTGCGGGAGTGGCGGCCATCCTGGCCACCGGCCGGGAAATTTCGCGGGAAACGGTGGGGGCCTCTTCCTTTCCTCCTGCGCTTTCCCCACAGCGTGTCACGGCGGGGGAGGTTCCCTCAGAGGGGCTTCGGTCCCGGGAGGCTTCCGAGAGTGATTCTTCGGATTCTGGTGATTTTTCTGAGGATTTTGCGCTGTTGCTGCGCAAAGTCCTCAAATACAAGCGCAGCAAGCGCATCCGGGGGAATGGCTCGCGTGCGGCCGACCACGGGTCCCCTCCACGGAAAAAGAAGACCAAGAAGGGTGCAGAGATCGCCCACGGTGCGTCCCGGGGGAAGCGGCCTCCCAGGGGGGTGCCGCAGGAATCGGATCCCGAGGATTCCCCTGAGGATGATACGGAGTCCGCCGAGGAGCCCCTGACGGGGGCCGGGAAGGCAGCAGTGGATGGTACTGCACAGCCCATTGCAGAGAAAGCTGCACAGGCTGCAGAAGGGGATGACCCCAAGGTGGTGCGGCTATTCCGCAGAGAGGAACTGGCACCTCTCATCCCGGCCATTCTCCATGAATTGGGAATTGAAGCTCCTCCGGTGGTGGTCCGCCAGGAGGCAAATATGGATCCTGTTCTTCTCGGCCTCACAGGACCGGCGGTCGCCTTCCCTTTTCATTTCTCGTCCACGGATATCCTTTTCAAGGAATGGGATACTCTGGAGTTAGGTTTGAAAGTCAGTAAGGCCATGGATAAACTCTATCCTTTACCGGAGGAGGCGCTGGAGCTCCTCCGACTTCCAAAAGTGGATTCGGCAGTGTCCGCTGTCACGAAGAGGTCTACCATCCCTGTCACGGGAGCGACGGCCCTCCGGGATATTCAAGACCGAAAGTTGGAGGTACAGCTCAAAAAGATTTTTGAGGTTTCCGCCTTGGGAGTGCGAGCTGCCATTTGCACGAACTTCGCTATGCGAGCTAGTCTGCGCTGGGCCCAGGTACTGCAGGCGAATGCAGGTCTCTCTCCGGAGGAGGCTTCCCAAGCAGATAGGTTGGAAGCAGCTATCGCATATGGGGCCGATGCGCTCCATGATCTTTTACGCACTTCAGCTAGATCCATGGTGGCAGCGGTGTCGGCACGCCGCCTCCTTTGGCTGCGCAACTGGGCGGCGGATGGTTTGTCCAAGGCTCACCTCGAGGCATTGCCCTTCAAAGGGAAATTGCTGTTTGGTAAGGAATTAGATGACTTGATGGTTTCCCTGGGTGAGAACCGAGCGTTTAGGCTGCCAGAGGATAGGACCCGGTCGCGCTCTTCGTTTTCTGGCAGAGCCCGTTTCCGGGGTCCCCGGAAGTCCAGGCCGCAAAGATCCACCGGACCTTCGTACAGGCCGGCCTCTTCTCGAAACACTCACTGGCAGCAGTCCTTTCGGGGCAAACGCTTTGGCAGGCAAGGAGGAGCCCCGTCGGGTACGGGTTCCAAACCTTCGCAATGAAGTTCGGCCGGCCCATCCCTCGTCGCACCCTCAGCACGCTGTCCCAAACGTGGGGGCGCGTCTATCCTTATTTCTCGAGGTATGGGCCAGCATGACGTCGGATCAGTGGGTCCTCGATGTGATAAGACACGGTTACGAGTTAGATTTTGCTCGCATCCCAGCGGACAAGTTCCTGGTCTCGCCTTGCAAGGATCCCAAGAAGAAGGCGGCAGTGCTAGACACCATCCGAAGACTAGAAAGCTTGGGGGCCATATCTCCAGTTCCGGCCGATCAGTTCGGCAAGGGCCGGTACTCCATTTACTTCATAGTTCCCAAGAAGGACGGCACTTTTCGACCCATACTGGATCTGAAAGGAGTCAACAGATGTCTTCGGGTCCCTCACTTCAAGATGGAAACCATTCGTTCGGTGATCGCGTCAGTGCGGCCAGGCGAATTCCTTGCGTCACTAGATCTCACAGAAGCATACCTTCATGTGGGCATCCAGCCAGCCTTCCAGCGGTTCCTGCGGTTTTGCATTCTGGGCAGACACTTCCAGTTCCGGGCTCTTCCGTTCGGCCTGGCGACAGCGCCTCGGACATTCACGAAAGTGATGGTGGTAGTGGCGGCGCACTTACGTCGGGAAGGCCTCCTGGTTCACCCTTACCTCGACGACTGGCTGATTCGGGCAAAGTCAGAGAGCCTGTGTCGGCAAGCGGTATCCAGGGTGCTACAATTCTTGCAGTCCCTCGGCTGGGTGGTCAACTACAACAAGAGTCATCTGGAACCCACTCAGTCCTTGGAATACCTTGGAGCCGTTTTCGACACAAAACGGGGCAGAGTGATTCTCTCTCAGGATCGAATATGCAAACTACAGTCTCAGGTACGACGTCTTTTGTCTCAACACCGTCCGCGAGTCTGCGATTACCTGACAGTTCTCGGATCTATGGCCTCAACGCTGGCAGTAGTCCCTTGGGCGTTCGCTCACCTGCAGCCACTGCAGTCTTCATTGTTGTCCTGCTGGAAACCGATTTCAGAGGAATATTATCTTCCACTGCCTCTCGAGAATCAGGTGCGCTCCAGCCTGGGCTGGTGGCTGGATTCCAAACATCTCTCCTGTGGAGTATCTCTTCTTCTTCCCAACTGGACAGTGGTGACCACGGATGCCAGTCTTTCCGGTTGGGGTGCAGTTTGCCAAGAGAAATCGGTTCAGGGTCTGTGGTCAGAAGATCAGACCCGGTGGTCTATCAACCGCCTAGAGTTCAGGGCGGTCCGTCTGGCATTGCAAGCTTTTCTACCCCTTGTACGAGGAAAGGCGATCCGAGTATTGTCGGACAACGCTACCACCGTGGCTTACATCAATCGCCAGGGCGGGACGAAAAGTCCTCAAGTAGCGGAGGAAGCATGTTCCTTGATGGCCTGGGCAGAGCGGCATCTCAGCGATCTCGCTGCGTCTCACATAGCAGGAGCCGACAATGTCCAGGCGGACTTCCTCAGCCGACACCACCTGGATCCCGGAGAGTGGGAGCTAGCGGAAGAAGCGTTTCTTCTCATTTGCAGGACTTGGGGAACGCCCCACATGGATCTCATGGCCACGTGGAACAACTCAAAGGCTCCGAGATTTTTCAGTCGACGCCGAGAAAGAGGAGCAGAAGGGGTCGACGCGTTAGCACTTCCCTGGCCGGCGGAGGTGCTACTGTATGTGTTCCCACCGTGGCCCATGATCGGCAAGATACTGCGGCGCATAGAATTGCACCCGTCCAACGTGATCATGGTGGCGCCGGAGTGGCCGCGCCGTCCGTGGTTTGCGGACCTGGTCCAGTTGTCGGTGGCGGCACCCCTTCGTCTACAGGGGTTTCCGGGGCTCCTTCGTCAGGGTCCCGTCTGTTTGGAGGATGCGGATCACTTCTGTCTCGCGGCATGGCTTTTGAGAGGAATCGGTTGAAGCAAAAAGGTTACTCGGACGCGGTAGTTGCCACGTTGCTGAGATCCAGAAAACAATCTACGTCTCTGGCTTATGTTCGAGTCTGGGTAGTCTTTGAGGAGTGGTGCGTGGAGCGGGGTCTTAATCCCACTTCCGCTGCTATTTCCGATATTTTGGCTTTTCTCCAGGCTGGGCTGGCCAAAGGCTTAGCGTGCAGTTCTCTACGGGTCCAAGTCGCGGCGCTTGGTTGTTTGCGTGGTAAGATTCGGGGAGTCTCCCTGGCTCTCCACCCGGATATCTCCCGTTTCCTTCGGGGGGCGAAACACCTCCGTCCTCCTTTGCGGCTCCCTTGTCCTTCTTGGAACCTCACCTGGGTGCTCTCGTCCTTATGCTCAGCTCCTTTTGAGCCTCTGAAGCATTCTACGATCAAAGATCTCACGTTAAAGACTGTATTCCTGGTAGCCATTGCTTCGGCTCGCCGGGTTTCTGAGTTGCAAGCTCTATCCTGCAGAGAGCCCTTCTTGCGCTTTTCTGATTCAGGGGTTTCCTTGCGGACCGTTCCCTCTTTCTTGCCTAAGGTCATATCGGCTTTTCATTTGAATCAAATCGATTGAACTTCCCGCTTTCGCGGTTGGTGATTCTTCCGACCCGAAGTTGAGGGATTTGAGAAAACTAGATGTGCGGAGGTCTCTTCTTCGCTATCTAGAGGTCACAAATTCTTTTCGTTTAACGGATCATCTGTTTGTGTTGACGTCGGGTCCGAAGAAAGGTTCTGCGGCGTCCCGCACAACGATCGCCCGTTGGCTCAAGGAGTCCATTGGTTCCGCGTACATTCTGCGCGGTAAAACACCGCCAGTGGGTCTTCGAGCTCATTCGACGAGATCTCATGCGGCGTCCTGGGCGGAATCTTCTCAGGTGTCGCCTCAAGAGATTTGCAGGGCGGCTACCTGGAAATCGTTGCATACCTTCATTAAACATTACCGATTGGATGTTCAAGCTACTGATGCTGGGGGATTTGGAGAGAGGGTACTCCGAGCGGGACTCTCTGCTTCCCACCCTCGATAACTTAGCTCTGGTACATCCCAGGTGTCCTGGACTGATCCTGGTACGTACAGGGAAAGGAAAATTAGTTTCTTACCTGATAATTTTCGTTCCTGTAGTACCAAGGATCAGTCCAGGATCCCGCCCGCAGTGTAGCGCTATAGTAATGGAGAGTCCGCTCATTGTTGTCTTTTTTAATACGCTGACCCCTTCTTTTGTTCGCTCTCCCGGTTGGAGAGTCTGTTTTTTCCTGTAGGGGTGTTGGAGTTATTTTACTTAGTAAGTTTCTATGGTTAGCTATGTTGGCTTTTGGAATTTTCTACTTTGACATTACGTATGACTGAGGGGCTGTGACTGGCACAGGGGTTTATATATGGCTCCGCCCACAAGTTTTAATCTGTCTCCATCTACTGGTGCGGAGTCACAACCCAGGTGTCCTGGACTGATCCTTGGTACTACAGGAACGAAAATTATCAGGTAAGAAACTAATTTTCCTTTATGTGTCCCTTCCCCTCTGCTCCCCCGAATATGCAGTGCAGAGGTTACATAATAACGTTGAGATGAGCCCCATTTCCATTACTGCCTGCAGTAAACAAGTCACTGGGTAAATTCAGAAAATATTTATTTATTGGGGCTTGTATTCCGCCACTTCCAAAGGTATAGTTTAGAGCGGATCCATGCTTAACATCCATAAATATAAAATTAAAACATACAGTACTACAAATACATTAGAAAGTTGAGAAATAAAACAGCATCAGAAAAAAGCATCAGTAAAATATACAGTCTTAAGCCTCTTCCTAAAATATTTTGGAGTGCGGACTGGGATTCTGTTTTTGCCTTATGGGGAGAATGCAGTAATAATGATCTTTACATCAAAAATTCCTTACTTTTGATTCTGTGCTCTTTCATATAGGTTTTTTGAGGAATTTCCTTTTTTTTTTCATATGTATCTGGTTTGTAAATCATAAACCCTCATATCCTGTATAACCATTTGTAGAAATATAGAAAAATACACTTTCTAGCCATAACTGACCTCTAAAAATTCTCTAATTGGCAACTTTTGTTAAACAAACTTTTAGCTACCTGTCAATTCAGGTAAATATATAAGCCTCCAAATGTATCATGAAAACTGAGTTGGACTTCTATTTAGAGTAGTTAGTTTTTCATTTTGCACCTCTCTACATTTTTCTGCAGCATTTGGCAAAAATTGAGAGCTTTCCCATGGGATATGTAACATTTTTTACCCTCACTAAGAAGGCCCTATTAGTCATTCCCACGCGATTCAGTAAGTAAAATGTGCAGGCAAGCCGCACATTTACTTTCAGAAATTAGCGCCTACCCAAAGGTAGGTGTTAATTTCTGCCGGCACCGGGAAAGTGCACAGAAAAGCAATAAAAACCGCTTTTCTGTACACCCTCCCTCTTAATATCATGGCGATATTAAGTCGGAGGTCCTAAAAGTTAAAAATAGAAAAAAATTTAAAATCGGCCTGTGGCTTGTGGGTTGAAAACTGGACGCTCAATTTTGCTGGCGTCCGGTTTCCGAACCTGTGGCTGTCAGCGGGTTTGAGAACCGACGCTGGCAAAATTGAGTGTTGGCTGTCAAACTCGCTGACAGCCACCGCTCCTGTCAAAAAAGAGGCGCTAGGGACACACTAGTGTCCCTAGCGCCTCTTTTTACCACAGGCCCTAATTTTGAATTTTTTTTTTTTTTTTTTTTTTTTACTGAATCGTGTGCACAGGAGAGCAGGCGCTCGCCCGCTCTCCTGCGACTTTTACTGTATCGGCCTGCGCATGCATAAAGAGCTGCGAGCATCCTGCATCTGTCTGTGTGTGGCGTGTGAAAGGAGACCTCAGCTAAGTCAAGTCCCTCCCCCTTTCTCCTGCAGCCTCTCCCATAGACTGCCCTTGGCAACATGCCTCAGCTCTGTTGTGCAAACATGGCAGTTATCTTGTCCTCCCTAATTTTGCTGGCTAAGTATTCAAAAAACTGTGCAAAGTGGATTCTTTGTGGGCTGTGATATTATCACACTAGTGTACGAATAATCTGAAGACGATCTGCAATACATGTGTTTTCAAGGCCAACCTAGGTGCTTGATCTTATGTTAGCCTGGTAAAAAGTATTGCACCTACAGGAAAAAGTGTTTTTTTTTCTCCAGGACTAATATGACTGCTTGAATGTCACACTGAAGAAAACAACGAGGAACGTTTTCAAGAAAATATAGGAAGGCCTGTTTTTGTTACCATATTGTCTGCGTACTTTGAGTGGTTCTAGTGATGGTTTACTCAACACAACAACTGTCAGATGGGGATGGGGGGTGGGGGGCAGAATGGGGAAGGAATAAAATATTAAGACTGATAATAGTTTAGAGCAGTGATTCTCAACCTTTTTTTTGTGTCGTGGGACATCATCATCATCTCTTCCTTCTCCCCCGCTTCTGATATCATCACGTTTCCTCTTCCTCTACCCCCTGGTGTTATCACTCTCCCTTTCCTTTCATACCACCCTTGGCATCATCACTTTCTCTTCCTGTCCCTTTTCCTTCCATCCCCCCAGCATCATCACCACCTTCCTTTCCCTCTCCCTTCGCATCCCCTGGTTTCATCACCTTCTTTTCCTTGGCATCATCATCCTCTCCCCCCCCCCCTCCACCTTTCTTTCCCTCCCCCTATCCCTCCACCCTTCTGGCATCACCACTTTCCTTTTCCTTCCACCCATATAGTATCATCACCTTTTTTTCTCTCTTTCCCTCTAACATTATCATCATCACAGCTTCTCTTCCCTCTCTTCTGATATGATCACCTTCTTTCCTCTCGAACTCCTTCCCTTCACACGCTGGCACCACCACCTTTTCACTCCAGCACTCTCTCTTCCTTCTCCCTCCACCCCTCTGGCACCATCATCACCTTAATCTTCCCTCTCCCCTGGCATCATCACCACCTTCCCTTTCCCTCCATTCTCTGGCATCATCACTTTCTCTTCCTTTCCCTCTCTTTCTACCCTTCTGGCATCAGCAACACCTTCTCTTCCCTCTCCCTTGCCACCATCACCACCTTCTCTTCCCTTTTCTCGCTCTCTGTTCCCTTGCCATCACCACCTTCTCTTCTCTCCCTCCACCCCTCTGGCACCTTCCTGATCTTAATCTTCCCTCTCCCCTGGCATCACCTTCTTCCTTTCCCTCTGCCTCCCCTGGTATATTATCACCTTCCTTGTCCCTTTATCCAGTCTCTCTAGCCCTTATCAGGTTCCTTCTTTCCCACCCTCTGGTTATCATCACCTTCCCTTCCCTGCCCCCTCATTCTGTGGCACATTCATATTCTCTCTCCCCCCCCCCCCCCCCCCAGCTGTTGCTTCTTCCTATCCTCTCCCTCCTCAGAGCCAACAAAAGTCTGAGCAGCATTTACCTGCTGCTGCTGCTTCCTCCTCTGCTGGCTTGCATCTGCCGTAGTAACAGCACAAGGCCAGCATGTCTAGCAAGAGAGCTAACAGAAGGAAGCAGCCAAAGCAGATAGGTGCTGCTCTGACCCCCCTCTGCTGGCGAGAGGAAAGAAACAGGACTGCGGGCAGCTCTTCTCGCGGCAGGTCTGCCATGGCACCACTGGTTTGGGAAACATTGGTTTAGAGACTGTAAATGGCTAAATATTGTGTTGCTCTAATGCTAGGTCATCTGTCACTTTATACAGGTTTGCTGTAACTCTACTATAAAGCCTGTTTTGGGGTTTGTTTTTTTTTTTCCCCCTTCAGGACTTTGACCCTGGCCAGGACACGTATCAGGATCCTCCCAAGGATGGCAGCGGACATCGGGTAGATGTCAGTCCTACTAGTCAGCGGTTGCAACTCCTAGACCCCTTTGATAAGTGGGATGGAAAGGACCTGCAAGACATGCAGATTCTCATCAAGGTATGCAACAGTAGATGGGTACTGAGATGGCATCTTCTGCAGGATAGATAGAGAAATACTGCAGAGCCTGGTTGCTGAACGCTTATTCCGAGCTTCAGAGGCTGCAAACTGCAGCTTCTGCTTAGGACAGAGTGTTAGGATGTCATGCATGGGTCCAGGGTAGGCAAAGAGTAACCAAGGAACTTTGCCTGGGAAGTGACTTCTCTTTAGGCCAGTACCAGTTCTATCATCAGGGGTGAAAAGAAGAAAAGACCAATTATAAAATGTTTTGTGCTATGGCAGTTCTTTAAACCTGCACTTCAGCGTCTCCTGCTTAAAAATAGGCGATGTTGATCTGTTTCTCCAAGGGTATGTAATGCTGTACACCCTAATGAGATGAAAATTACTTTTAACATTATTGCCGCTTTCTCTGTAATTCAGGGACTGCTGCACTCGAATGATTTACTTTGTAAGCTTTATGGGGTTTGTTGGAGAGTCTGTTGTGTGGCCAGGTCTTCAGTAGTCTCCAACAAAACTAAAATGTTTTAAGGATTGTGTTTAAATATCAATTAAAAACATACTCAGAAAAATTCCAGGCGCCCTATAGTTCAGGACCTATCAATTGTGGCTGGAGCTAGACTAAGAGCCTGCATTGGTGGGAGAAGCTGCCATTGGTGGTTGGATGCAGGAGGGGAACCACTGCCCCCCTGATGCTGGCCTCCAAAAAAGGGAGACTGGCAAGGATGCAAGGGAAAGAGTTAAAACCAGAAAGCAAAATAAGCACAAAACAAAAATACAAAGCAAACAAAAAGAAAAAAAATTAAAATGTATACATTTTTCCCTGGCTCGTAAAAAAATAATAAATAAAATAATGTTGTGCTGCCCCCCCCCCCCCAAGATTTTTTCAAAAATGTTTCCACCACTGCATAAAATTTTAAATTTACCTGTGCCACTGTTAATGGCTGATAAATATCAAAATGGTCCATCCAGTCTTCCCAGCAAATTGCTTAGGACAGAGGTGAACTAGACATATCATATGGGTAAACCCACAGGTATAAATCGTATGAATAAATAATGTATAAATACCTGTGTATAATTTAACTCAGTTTTATTATTGCTCTTTTAATTTAACACATATACAATTCACAATTTATATTAAAACCAATATTGTCACTCATACCACATTCACACATGCACATTCACATACCACAAAAAAGATATTGCACCTAATTCTAATACAATAATTCACCTATTACCAACATATTAAAATACATCCTACATTATTACAATCAGAAAGCACCAATTTTATATTGTATATTCCATTTATCATCCAACCCACCCTTATTTCTCATTAATCTCTCTCTGAATATCCTTTTAAACAACTCCCTCTCAGTTCCCTGTTGTATTCAATACTTTATTATAAACTCCCGACGAAAAGCTTCTGTTTCACCAAGGAGGTTTCCTTGAGTGCGCATTCGCGGCGTTTTGGAAAAATGGAGTACTGTGGACGGCATATTTGATGATGGGAATGCAGCATGGTAGCCAATAGAGTTTGAAGATATTTTGTCCGAAGGTGTGGAGTGAAAGCAGCGGTTTTGAAGACGTATGAAGCAGTGTTGTCTAATAAGGATTGAGGTTTGAAAACGCCGACTTATGAAGTTGTGCAACAACGTGGAAAATAATTCACAATAGCAATGTTAAGGAGTTGTACGGAGTAAAATAGAGGATTGTGTTTTATCACAGACGGCACAAGCAACACGCACCCTATGAATTACATAGAGAAGTTCCCGGCTTTTCTAATGAAAGCAACGAGTGGATAACGATCCCCTGAGGAAACCTCCTTGGTGAAACGGAAGCTTTTCGTCGGGAGTTTATAATAAAGTATTGAATACAACAGGGAACTGAGAGGGAGTTGTTTAAAAGGATATTCAGAGAGAGATTAATGAGAAATAAGGGTGGGTTGGATGATAAATGGAATATACAATATAAAATTGGTGCTTTCTGATTGTAATAATGTAGGATGTATTTTAATATGTTGGTAATAGGTGAATTATTGTATTAGAATTAGGTGCAATATCTTTTTTGTGGTATGTGAATGTGCATGTGTGTGTGGTATGAGTGACAATATTGGTTTTAATATAAATAGTGAATTGTATGTGTGTTAAATTAAAAGAGCAATAATAAAACTGAGTTAAATTATACACAGGTATTTATATATTATTTATTTATTAGGACAGAGGTGGCCAACTCTGGCCCTTGAGAGCCAAACAGGCCAGGTTTTCAGGATATCCACAATGAATATGCATGAGAGATTTGCATACAATCAAGGCAGTGCATGTAAATCTCTCTCATGCATATTCATTGTGGATATCCTGAAAACCTGGCCTGTTTGTAGCTTTCAAGGTGTAGAGTTGGCCATCCCTGGCTTAGGATAATGATTCTCACTCCATGGTAGTACCTGCTGATCCATACAGGTGGTTCCATGCAGAAATGTAAACTTTGGGTTTAGCAAAGGTTACTCTATTTCTTCATTTCCATCCTTCAGCCACTAGGGATCCTTTGTTTATCCCACTCCCTTTTGAATTACATTAACTTTGTCTTCACCACCTCTTCAGGAGAGCATTCCATGCATCCACCACCCTTTTTCCGCAGATAAAGCAGGTGAAATTAGCCATGTATTCTGGGGATCGTCCTCCGGTCCTCTAGGTGGCAGAGCTCCTCAAAGCACACAGAGCTGAGCTCTGTGTGCTCCTCTGTATATATATAATCCCATGGCTCCTCGTCCACTTCAGTCCTGTTTCTCCGCACTGCATTGTGTACGCGGAGTCTCCTCTCTTATTAATTTTTTCTTCTCTCTTTATCTACAGGAATTGATGACTCTCTCCACCCGTCCCCTGCATTCGGTGGCAAGTAGAATTGCAGTCTCAGGTCAGCCCTGGATCCTTTTGGGGACTGAAGTCCCACTAGGGCTGAAGCCTGCTGCTTCCCTCTGAGTTCTGCATGGGCAGCATCAGAGGGAAACAGTGCTGCAGGGACCTCAGGTTGGCCCGGAGTTCCCTCCTGGCTGGGACGAAGGCCCAGGCAAAGAAGCCTGCAGAAGCCCACAATAGCCCAGCAAGCTGAGCTGGAATGAGTGATGAGCTTTTAAGTGGAACAGCCCTCCTCTGGGCCCCTTGATCGGGCTACCCGAGAGCAGGAACTGGGAGATCCTGCCCGGTGGAGCTCCCAACGACGTGGGAGGGCCTCGCCTGCATGGCCAGTGAGTCGCCATTATCGGCGCAGGTGATGTGGGAAGCAATTGAGCGAGGTCCAGCGCATCGAGGCCAGGCATAGAAAGCAACATGGGAGGCCCTCGACACATGGCCAATATGGCGCAATTATCAGTGCAGGTGACAGAGCATCGGGCTGACCGGCGCGCCGAGAGTGGCGCATTGAGGCAGGCGTGCCAAGGGCGGCGCATCGAGGCTGACACGCCAGAACAGGCGCATTGAGTGCTGAAATCGGAATATGGAGGCCACTGGTGCATTGAAACCAACGTCGGCATGGCAGACCAGCGCGCTGAGGCCTGTGCACCACTGTGGAGCTCATAGATGGGACCCATCGAGATCCTAGCAGAAGTGAGGGAACGCTGGCGATGCTGGTGTCAGTGACTGATTGCTTCGCTGTTCCCTTGAGGGGAACAGCACAGAAACAAGCCTAGAGGTCTGTCAACTACCAAGGAAGGCCAAGTACAAGGGCTGACAGTGGTGATCACTGTCTTCTACAGGCCCTGATATTTCCCAGGTGGTCACGCCCCCTGACTGAGGGATACCAGCATGTTGCACAGACACTGTGCTCTTCGCGGGCACCGATGCTCATGCCAGACACCGGGATGTCTGGTCACCCTAGAGATGCCGGTCATTGGACCGCTTTCCAGATAAAGACCTTCCTCAAACTCCCAAAGGGCGTTGCATGTAGATATGGGCCGATCAGGACACAGGGCCAGTCAGGGCAGGAGCCCTGGGGCAAGATAGCCAGAGGGAGCACCCAATATGGGGGGGGGGGGATGTCGGACTCTATGGTCCAGTGGGAGCTTGACCCACCAGGGGCTCCAAATAGAAGTTTCTTGACTCTACCGGAATAACGCTTCTCTTTTTCAGGCAGCCATGGACCATCCGGCCGCTGTAGGAGAAGGCATTTGCCCCGGATGTCTCAATTCGGGGAATGCCCTTGGAGCTGTGTAGCGATGACTCCTGTTCATCGATTTACAAGAGACTCTACAGGATGTATATCCAGGTGGGAATGCCGAAGCATGCACAATTGGTATGAGTGCCTTTAGCCCTCATGGCCAGGCCATTGCGGTGGTCCGAACTATAATCCTCCCCCAAAGCAGCAGCATGTTATGGGGAAAGGTGGGGGCCATTCAGCCTGGGCATCAGCCAGAATCAACAGGAGCCATCACGGCCAGAGGGGTGGCACAGGCCCAGATGAGTGCGCCTGGTAGCTTCAGAGTTAAACTCCAGAGGACAGCAGCAGGGCTGCGGCCAACTTCGCTGTGCATGGGCCTGGTACACAATGATGCTAGCAGTCACCTTGGGCCTTCAAGCCTCCAGATACTCTATCAGGGCTGGAGCTGTGTAGTCCCCTGTTTCCTTATGGAGTGGGGGTCCTGTGCCCCGCACTTCCTCGCTTCTGAGAGATCAGAAGGTAGACTGACTCTGATAGCCCTATCATTAGCGGGAAGTTGGAATAACTCCCACCAGCCCACTCTGGCTAGTAATAACTCAAGAATGGGGATATGATCTCATTCTCCTGGATCCATGCTCTTGCAGTTTTGCCTGCAACTGCACCCGGCAGAGTAACCACATCAATCACGTGGAGCTGCTGATTTCAACCCTGCCAAGACCCAGCAATAACGCGGGGAGTACCCACAACCATCATTGCTATCAACTGAAATGGAAAGGATAATCTATAAGAGTTCATGAGGGCTATGTCCTGTCTCGAACCTCGGAATGTTCAATGGGAGTGCAATGACTCTCCCCATACATCAAACCTCATGTATAATCCCACATCTGGTGGGAATAAATGATCAGCCCCTATGTATTCACATTCAACCTCCGCATCCACTTATAGGACCTTCATGGTTGGGCCAAGTGAACCACGTCCAGTCCATGGCGCCTTTCCAGACCTGTAGTCCAGAGCACCCTTACCAAGGTCAGTCACCTCTCAAGGATCATGAATACAAGAAACCCTTCTCTCCAGCAGTGAGATATGGGTTGTGCAGAGTTTATCCTTCGGCGTCCCAGCCTAGGTACTACTTTCCAATGGCAAATTCAACAATCGGAAGCAGTCAGAGATAGATGCTCTTCACAAGTGAAGGAGGACAGTTCAGCTCAGAGAGGAGCCGTCAGAAAGTAGTGTGAATCAGGAGTTATACGAAGGGGGAGCCAGCCACACCAACAGACTTACCCCAAACACAAGACTAGACAGTACCAACCTCATGATCAGAATGTTGGGATGATCTTGACAACGAAGTTCACCCATCCTACCCACCTGCTAATCTGAACCTGGATGTTGCGGGATAGGTTCCTTTTCAACCTCAGGGGCCTTCTTCCCTATCATACAGTATGGGATCTGGAGGGGCAGCACCAAAGTACCTGAGCTTGCCACAACCGATTCAGGATGCCCTGGTATCCCCCAGGAAATTCTCCGATAAGAAGAATTATCGAGCTAAGGGGCCGTGCATTCAGGGTGGCATGGAGAACAGGGAATGGATCTGTTCTCCTGCCCCCGGAATGTCTGTCGCAATACCTGCATTTGTTGTATCAGATGGATATAACAGCAGCATCCATGAGTACATATCAGCGCTATTTCTGCTACCACTTCCCTTTGGGGGCTTTCTGGTGTCCTGCCACCCGATTTCCAGATTCATGAATGCATTTATTGAATATGTCCACTGGCTTAAAAGGCCACCAGTGTTGCGGAATCGTAATTTACTTCTGGAGCAGCAATTACTACCATCTTTAACCCCATGGTCAGTAGCTATAGGGGGTATCCCCCTGGGGAAAGTGCCTTTGTTGCCTTAAGCACCAACAAGGAGCATCAGCGAACTACAAGCACTAGCCCATGATTCATCTTGATAAGTAACATCAGGAACATGCCCTCCTTCCCTTGTAAGGGGGGGTATTCAGTGTTACCCCTTAACTGGGCAATCAACCTTCCGAAGCCTCATAAATCAGAGAAGGAAAGACGTCTTCGTGCATTGGGCTGTAAGCGTGCCTTAACTCACTTCAAGAGGCGTATACACAGAATTCAGAGCTTCTCAACTTTCATTGCCTTTAACCCAGATGCTCCAAACTGCCACTCTCCAGCAGAGCCAGATCGTCGAAGGTTTCTCAGTGTATCCTGTTCTGGCATAACAAGGCAGCCACGCTGTACATACATTAGCAAAGGCCCGCTAAGCCAGAGCGAAGGCAGCACCCATCGCCTACCCGATGGAAGTACCTATTCAGGACATACATAAAGCCGCCATGCAGTAATGGGGCCGAATTCAAACTGCACCCAGCAGAGTAACCACTGTATTCCTTTCAGCACAAACATCTAAAAGAGACTGTCCGCAAAGATGTGACAGGTTGACCTCGCCTCCAATAAGACTGAAACCGGATTACCATCGCTTCCAGAGACTAAGGGGTGCTCAACCTGCTAGCTAGGGTCTCCCCAGAATACATGGCTAATTTCACCTGCTCATCTGTGGAAAAGAGCAAGTTTGCTTACAGTAAACTGTATTTTCCGTGGATAGCAGGGTGAATTAGCCATGCTAACCTGCCCACCTCCCCGGACAGTCTTGGGACTGTGAGAACGCAAAGTTGGATAACAGACTGAAGCGGGTGGGGAGCCATGGGATTATATACACAGAGGGGCACCCAGAGCTCAGCTCTGTGTGCTTTGAGGAGCTCCACCACCTAGAGGACAATCCCCAGAATACATGGCTAATTCACCTTGCTATCCACAGAAAACACTGTTTACGGTAAGCATACTTGCTCTTCTGTGAAGAAAGTTGCTGGTGCCACTCTGGAGTAGGCACCTTGGGTTGGTCAGAAAAGCTGTGACATCCTCTTAGCTGAGATATAATGGGATCTTAAAGGTCAGAGAACAGAATTTCAGTTAAAGTTCTGTTCCTAGGTTTAACATTTCTCCTGTTTGTCTCACTTGAAGAAATTGTGAAATTTTTTAAATGCTTTATTTTTCATTGGGGGAAGAAATACAAAATCTCTATTTACAATTTTTTCTTTGAAAAGGAGAAGCAACCCAAAATAAACATCATGTTCTTGCACTGCTGCAGGTAAAAGGCAAGTGTACAACTGACCACATATCTGCTGCCGGGCCCTGGCTAAAGTTCCGGGGCCACTTGGACAACATCTCCAATAACCTCCTCATCGGAGCCATCAACATAGAGAACAATAAAGCCAATTCTGTGAAGAATGTATTAACCCAGGAGTACGGCGCTGTCCCAGACACCGCACGGTTCTACAAGGTGAGGCAAAAGATTCAGATGTACACAAGAAGGTGTATCCCAGAGATGTGCAAATCCATGACTTGGGTGCACACACACACACTGCGTTAAAAGATGCAAAAGCAGTCCCAGTTACATACACACTCGCAATCACAGAGACACACGCTGTGGTAAGATTGGGAGCGATAGCCCTTCCCACTGTCCTGGCCTTACGGTGATTGCTGCTGCAGACCCTCAGTGTATTAACTCACCCTGTAATCCTGGAAACAGTGTTTATGTGCTTTTTGATCTCTCTTCCCAACAGAAACAGAACATTAAATGGGTGGTTATCGGTGATGAGAACTATGGGGAAGGGTCAAGCAGGGAACATGCTGCCCTGGAGCCTCGGCATTTGGGGGGCCGAGCCATCATCACCAAGAGCTTTGCCAGGATTCATGGTGAGACTGGATGTGTTTTGTGTCAAAATCTGCTTCCTCACTTGCATCCACATCAGACACCCTAGGAGAAAAAAAAAAAAAACAAAACTTCCTCATGGGCTGAAAAGATTAAAAAAAACCCAAACACACCTCACCCTACTTCCCCACCGGCTTTATTCTTCAGGCCGTGGACACTTTGTCCATCTGTCTCAAAGTACTGGAACTAGCCCACTTTGCAGGCATCAATCCCATATTTAGACCTTGAGTTGTGTAAAAGTTAGACTTATATCAAACTTGCCATTTTTGGTGAAGGTTATTGAAAAGGTAGTCACTACACAGTTATCAAATATTTTAAGGGGGGGGGGGGGAGTTGGATGAGTGGGTTTCACCCAGGAGACAATACAGAATCTGTGTTCCCTGTACGAACCCAGATCAGTCCAGACTCCTGGGCTTTACCTCCCTTCCAGCACATGGAGACAGAGAAAGTTTTGCAGACTCCGCTTTTTAACCCGGTGTGCCACCTATAGGTCCTCAGTGTTTCTCTGTCTCCAGCAGATGGAGGAGATGCAAAACCTGCAGTTCTGTACCTAGTCAAAATACAAAAAGAGAGAAAAGAAAAGCAGGATAGCCTTTAGAAGAATTCCCTCCCAGGAGGTTGGCAGGTCCTGGTAGGACCATCCCTCCTGGTTTTAGAGGAGGACAAGCAGGTGTTGGGGACCCTCCAATGCTTAGGGGTGTATGCATATCCATGCTGAGGGTTACAACTGGTGATCCAGTTCCCTCACCCTCAGGAGTTTGAAGAGAAGGCTCTGCCACCCTTCCGACAAGCTTTTAGATAATGTTCTGTTTTTGTTTTTGGCTAAAGTTATTGGGGGGGGGGGGGGGGGGAGAGAAGGGAAGTGTCTTTTTTTTGGGTTTTTTATGCAAGCTTATTGGAGCTACTTACTGTTCGTGGCAGGAAGGTTTCGGGGAGGTAGGCTTTCAGTGCGCAGGTTTGGTCTGGTGAGTCTCCAAGGGTATGCTCCAGCTCTGCAGTGTGCCACATGGTCAGCTGATTTCAGCCATGCCGGGGGCCAGCAGATGTGCTGCTTATGGAGAAAGTGCTGCACGCCTCTCTAGGGCCGGCCACTGTCACCAGTGCCTCCTGGGGGGGGGAGAAGGTATTTCAGCAGGAATGGTGGCAGCTTCTGCCTCGCAGCGGGGGTCCGCCAGGCCTGGAGCTGCTGCGTGAGAGGCCGTTGCTCCATTCCCGCTGAGTGCGGGAACGGTGGCCATTTTAGATTATTTTTTGGCTAAGGCACAGTGTGCAGAAAGGGGAGGGGATCTCCCGCCTGTTCTCTCTCCCGTGGATTTCTCCATGGCGGAGGCCCAGGGGCCTATGGGAGCCAATCTGAGGACGACCATGATTCTCTGGAGGAGAATTTACAGGGTTCCTTCCCTTCTCACCAGAATTTGTGCTTCTTATGCACAAAGCCTTTTTGGCCCATCAGGCCACGGAGCAATCTGGTGCTAGGCGGAGGATGTCACACCCCCTCCCCCCCCAAAAAAGAGAGGCCCCTGCAGCCACTGGACCCTAGTGGCTGCAGGGGCCACTAGGGTCCAGAGGGCCCTTGGCCCTTGTGGGTCTGGAGCTGCCAAGGAAGATTCCTCAGAGGAATCTGATCGTGGCGGACCCTTCTCACTTTCCACAGGATCCGGAGGACGACACAGGAAAGGTTCAGGCGGTGGATGGCGATGATCCCAAGGTGGTCCACCTTTTTCAAAGAGAGGAACTGGGGCCCTTGATTCTGCTGGTTCTGGCTGAATTGGGCATATCTGTTTCGCAGGTCCAGACTGACCAGGAGGATGTGGATCCGGTCATGACCGGCTTGGGGATCCAGCTAAGATTTTCCCTTTTCATAAGTCCGTTAAGGAGCTTGTGGTCAGGGAGTGGGATACGCTGGAGACTGGCCTTAAGGTGAGCAGAGCCTTGGACAAGCTCTGTCCTCTACCCGAAGACACCCTGGAGCTCTTGCGAATGCCGAAGGTGGATACTTTGGTCTCGGCGGTTGCAAAGAGAACCACCATTCCTGTGGCAGGTGCAGCACCCCTAAAGGATTTGCAGGACAGGAAGTTTGAGGTGCATCTTAAGATCTTTGAGGTGTCTGCTCTGGGCATCTGCACAGCTGTCTGCAGCAGCTTTATGCACCGAGCCAGTTTAAGATGGGTGCAACCGTTACAAAGTAACAGGGATTTATCACCCCAGGAATCTAAACAGGCAGAATGGCTGGAGGCTGCGGTTGCCTTTGGGAAGGACACATTGTATGACCTCATTTGCACCTCTTCTAGGACTAAGATGTCTTCAGTCTAGTTTCTAGAAGGCTTCTGTGGTTGCGAAACTGGTCAGTGGACATCTCGACAAAAGCTCAACTGAGAGCGTTGCCTTTTAAGGGGAAACTTTTGTTTGGAGAAGATTGAGTAGTTGATAAAGCATCTGGGAGATAAGGTGCACAAACTTCTGGAGGACAAGCCTAAAGGATTTCTCCCTGACCGCTTTCGTTTTCGGGGGTAGAGCTCCGGGTGGTGGCCAAAGGCAAACCTTGGGGAAGTCACAGTCCTAGAACCAGCCATTTTGTGGGTGCAGAGTGAGTCGAGATGATGGCCCCAGCCAGGGTAGTAGCAGGCCCAAGCCAGCGCAATGAGGCGAGGCTGGCCCACTCCTTAGTCCCAGTTATCAGGAGTCATTTGACTCAATTTTAAGAGGAATGGGTTCTAAACGTATAGGGCAAGACTACGCTTTAGAATTTGCTCGGCTACTCAGAAATCTGTACATGAGATCTCCTCGTTCTTCGATGGAAAAGAGGCTAATTGTGCAGCAGACCATATGGTGACTGCAAATGCTGGGAAGCCAGTGACCCCGTCCCTCAGGACAAGCAGGGGGACAGGTCATTATTCCATTTATTTTGTGGTATCAAAGAAGGAAGGGACTTTTCATCCGATTCTGGATTTAAAAAAGGTAAACGTGGATCTCGGGGTTTCCCATTTCCGTATGGAGACTTTGCGGTCTCTCATAGCAGCAGTGCGAAGTGGGGAATTTATGGCTTTCTTGGCTCTAACAGAGGTGTATTTGCACATAGGGATTCACCCGAATCATCAGAAGTACCTCTGGTTTGTAATTCTGGGGAAGCATTTCCAGTTTTGCGCCCTCCCATTTGCTCTGGCAACAGTCCCGAGGACCTTCACCAAGGTGATGGTGGTCATGGCAGCAGCCCCCCAAAAGGAGGGCATTCTGGTTCACCCATATTTGGATGGCTGGCTCATTCGGGTGTCCTTTGCAGGCAGGCAGTGAACGTAGTGCTGCTTCACCCAGGAACATTCGGTTGGATAGTGAACTTGTCCAAGAGTCAGCTGTCTCCTCAAGTTCTGGAGTTGTTGGGCATGCATTTCGATACTCATCTGGGAAAGATATTTCTCATGGAGGAGTGAATTGCCAAGTTTCAGGCTCAAGTGCAGAACCTGTTGGAGGTCTGAGTGCCCTGGGTCTGGGATTACTTGCTGGTCCTCAGTTCCATGGCTTTGACCTAGAGCTGGTCTCATGGGCATTTGCTCATATGAGACCTCTTCAGAAAACTTTGCTAACCCGGTGGGATCCGATATCAGAGCAGTCCATCTCTCACCACCACTTACCGGGTCTGCCAGGTCCAGTCTTTCACTGTGGCTTGGCCAGGACCGTTTGCGCTGTGGGGTGGATCTCGAGGTGCCCCAGTGGATGGTGGTGACCACAGACGCGAGTCTTTCCGGTTGAGGGGCTGTGTGCTGTCCTGGTCAGTACAGGGACTTTGGTTGGCAGAGGAAGCGACCTGGTCTATCAACAGACTAGAGCAGTACAGTTGGCTCTAGAGGTGTTCCTTCCACTTCTGCACAACTGGGTAGTCAGGGTCCTGTTGGACAATGCAACAATGGTGGCCTATATCAACCGCCAGGGGGCACAAGAGTCTGGCGGTTGCTCTGGAAGCAGAAAGGCTGATGTCCTGGGTGGAGCAGCATCTGGTCACCATAGCGGCTTCTCACATAGTGGGGTCCAACAATGTGCAAGTGGATTTTCTCAGCCGACAGCAGTTAAATTCAGGAGAATGAGAGCTATCTGAGGAAGCAATGTCCCTTCTTTCTCACAGGTGCTGAATGCCTCATATGGATCTGATGGCAACCCAGAGGAATGCCAAGGCACAGTGTTTCTTCAGTTGCAGAAGAGAACATGGAGCAGAAGGGGTGACTGCCCTAATACTTCCCTGGCCTCATGATGTTCTGGTTTAAGTGTTTCCTCCATGGCCTCTGGTGGGCAAGATTGTAAGGAGAATAGAGGTATATCCAGGAAAGGTGATTCTTGTAGCGCCAGAGTGGTCTCGAAGGCCTTGGTTTGCGGATCTGGTCGATCTGGCAGTGGATGGTCCACTGAGGCTGGGTCACTTACCAAATCTTCTGCGTCAGGGGCCTATATTTTCAGATCAGGCAGATCACTTTTGTCTTGCAGCTTGGCTTTTGAAAAGAGGCAGTTAAGGAAAAAAGGGTATCTGGAGGATGTTATTTCTACCCTGTTGCATGCTCGTAAGACCTGTACTACTTTGGCATATGTACGATTTTGGAAAGTCGCGAGTCCTGGTGCATGGAGCAGGGGGTTGTCCCTCTAAGTTTCAGTGCCACAGATTCTGGCTTTCTTGCAAAGAGGCCTAGCGAAAGGTTTGTCCTTTAGTTCCCTGAGATTGCATGTGTCTGCTTTGGCTTGCTTGCAGGGCAAGGTTCAGGGACTCCCTCTGGTTACACATCCAGATATGATGCGTTTTCTCAGAGGGGGCGAAGCATTTGCACCCTCCTGTTCATAAGGTGTGTCCTTCTTGGAACTTTAATTTGGTCCTTAAGGTTGTGTCAAGTGCTGTTTGAGCCTCTTAAGAGGGCCACCATAAAGGATCTCACTTTGAAGATGATGTGTTTGGCGATTTTGCCCTCCCCTCACCTTCCCCTCCCTTCCCCTACCTAACCCACCGCCCCCCCCCGGCCCTATCTAAACCCCCACCCTACCTTTATCCGTGGATTTACGCCTCCCGGAAGGAGACGTAAATCCACGAGCGCCAGCGGGCTGCTGGCGTGCCAAGACGGGACCCGGGGCGGTTCCGGAGGGCGCAGCCACGCCCCCAGGCCTGCCCCCGAAACGCTGCATCGATCGGCCCCGCTCCCGACGCCCCCGACAAAAAACCCCGGGACTTACGCGAGTCCCGGGGCTCTGCGCGCGCCGGCAGGCCTATGGAAAATAGGCGCGCCAGCGAGCAAGGCCCTGCTCGCGTAAATCCGGGCGGATTTACGCGAGCAGGGCTTTTAAAATCCGCCCCTTAGAGAATAGCCACTGCCATTAGCAATGGTAACATGGAATAGACTTAGTTTTTGGGTACTTGCCAGGTTTTTATGGCCTGGATTGGCCACTGTTGGAAACAGGATGCTGGGCTCGATGGACCCTTGGTCTGACCCAGTATGCCATTTTCTTATGTTCAGAAGGGTATCTGAATGTCAGGCTCTGTCATGCAGGGATCTGTTTTTGCGGATTTCAGATTCTGGAGTCTTTTTGCAGACTGTCCCATCTTTTTTGCCAAAGGTGGTTTCAGCGTTCGACTTGAGTCAGTCAGTGGAGCTTCCAGCCTTTCCTGATCTGGAGGATGGGTCTCCTCATGCTAAAGAATTAAGACATCTGGATGTCAGAAGGGCTTTGAAACTGTTCGTAACCTCTAGGTAAGCGCAACAGATTGTCAGATCACCTTTTTGTGCTATGGAGTGGGTCAAAAGGCACTATGGTGAGGTGGTTGAAGGAAGCTATTAGTTCTGCTTATATCTGTCAAGGTCATCCTATCCCAGAGGGTATAAAGACTTATTCTATCCAGTCTCAGGCGGCTTCCTGGGCAGAATGTCAGCTAGTGTCTCTGCAGGAAATTTGCCAGGCGGCTACTTCAAAGTCTTTACATACTTTTGCCAGAAGCTACTGATTGGATGTCCAAGCCTCTGACGTTGGCGGTTTCGGTGCAAGTGTACTTTGAGCGGGACTCTTGCAGACCCACCCCGGTTAGGGAAGTTTTGGTACATCCTAGGAGTCTGGACTGATCTGGGTGCATACAGGGAAAGGAAAACTTGTTCTTACCTGCTAATTTTTATTCCTGTAGTACCGCAGATCAGGCCAGAGTCCCACTGGGTGGTGCAGAGAAGTGTTGGGAGGATCCGCTCGATTGTTTGCAATATTGATTCTGAAGAATGGCAACAGTTTCTCTTCGGTGTTTTTCAGATGCATTTTTATAACTTTGGTTACGATTGACAATTGGGAATCTCCTCTTTCCTCTGCTCATTCTGTGGAAGTTTGTAAGAAGTTTGGTTATAAAATGTATGCTTGAGTATTGAGTAATACGGAGGAGCTGCAGGGGTGGCACACCGGGTTAAGAGGTGGTGTCTGCAAAACTCTATCTCCATCTGTTGGAAGAGAGGCAAAACCCAGGAGTCTGGACTGATCTGTGGTATTACTGGAACAAAAATTAGCAGGTAAGAACCAATTTTTCTCTAGTGGCTATGCTGGTCAATCTGCTTTTTTAGTGTTACTGCATTTGTTCATTGCTTTCAACTTGGTTGATCACCAGATATTTGATTCCTTGAAAGATGTCAGGAGGTTGAGTTTTTGGGGATGGTTTGTTCTTGGATTGTCTCCTTATTGCAAGATCAGGCACAGGCTGGGCAAATGGGTGATGCCTTTTCATTCCCAATGGTAATAAGGGCAGGGGCTCCTGCTTTCACCACTATTTAATATTTTTTAGACCATTAGCTTTGGTATTGGAGGAATTGGGTGTCAGCCATCTTTATGCTAATGACATCCAGTTCCTAGTTTCTATTGGGGAAAAATATGGATGCGGCAGTTATTTTTATAAAATCTTGTTTGGAAGATTTATCTTGCTGGTTCCAGAGCCATTTGGTTCAGATCAGAACAAGACTAAGCTTTTTATGTAGTGAATAATGTGGAAGGGGGGCCATGTTGTTCACATTTCTTCTAAGGTAACTGAGTTTGAAAGGGTTTTTGGATTCTAGCTTATCTTTGGAGCCTTATTTTGGGCTAGTAGCACAACGAGCTTATTTACTGTTAAAGATTTCCAAGCTCTAAAGTTAGCAGTATATGCCCTTTTAATTTCAGTATTGGACTACTGCAACATGCTGTATGTTGGGTTGCCAGGTAGGCTAACCAATAAACTTCAGTTATTACAAAATATGGCAGCATAGGAAAATCTAAGTTTGAAAGAGCCTTTCCTCTGCTTGCAGAACTCCAGTGGCTACCCACAGAGAGCTAAATTAAGCTGCTGACCATTGTGTTTCCATCTATGAGGGACAGTGGTCTTAAACACCTGTGGTATAGGAGAAGTCAGGAATTGGGGACATCACAGGAATGCTTTTTGATGGCAGCATTGGTCCCAAACTTATGAATGAAGTACTATGCAGCATGAGCTTTCACGCAGGTGGTGCTGCAGATTTGGAATGCAATGCCAGGGTCTGTTAGAGTAGAATTGAATCTTTTGAAACTTCAGAAGCAAGTAAAGACATTTTGGTTCCAAAGGCGAGGTCATTTATATCTGGATATAGTATGAGTAAGTGAAGACTCCTTTGAAAGTCAGGCATTTTTGTTTGGGAGCTTTGTAGTTTTTAGATTGTTTCATTTTATGTTTTTATTTTTATGTATTTTAATCTGTTTTGTATTTTGTTTTAAATTATGACTATTATATTATGAACCACTTTCATTGTACTTTTAATGTTTGAGGTGTATATAAACTTACTAAATAAATAAATTGTAAGCATCCATGTCACTGGCTGCCTAGTAAACTTCCAGCTACAACTACATATGCACACTGGGGTAGATTTTATAAATTTACGCGCGCGAACAAACGTACGCTGGATTTTGTAAGATACGCGCGTATCTTATAAAATCCGGGGTTGGCACGCGCAAGGGGGTGCACATTTGTGCAACCTGTGAGCGCCGAACCCGGCGCGCGCTGCCTGTTCCCTCAGAGGCCGCTCCAAAATTGGAGCGGCCTCTGAGGGAACTTTCCTTCCACCTCCCCTCACCTTCCCCTCCCTAACCCACCCCCCCAGCCCTATCTAAACCCCCCCTACCTTTGTTGGCAGATTTACGCCTGCTTTTGGCAGGCGTAAATCTGCGCGTGCCAGTGGGCTGCTGGCGCGCCATCACCCAACCCAGGGGCTGGTATGGAGGCCTTGACCATGCCCCCGAGCCGGCGCCACGCCCCCGGGTCGGCCCAAACCGCCCCCTCCACGAAGCCCCGGGACTTACGCGTGTCGGCAGCCTATACAAAATAGGCACGAGTGCCCTGCGTGCGTAAATCCGGCTGGATTTATGCGCGCAGGGCTTTTAAAATCCGGCCCACTGTGCACATTTTTTGTGTACGTAAAACAAAGTCTGCTGAACTGTGTGAAGCTGTGGATTTTTTACTTTCTGGCCAAAAATCTTATCCCAGATTCTCAATGCTGTACATGCATTGTTTTCCTGATAGGATCATTAGTGAACCAAGTGCAAATTTAATTTTACACTACAGCTGATGTTTCACAGTATGAATGATATTTTCAGGGAAGTGTGTGTACAGTACGTAGACAGCCTTAATAGTGAGTGACTGCAAGGACATCCTTTTCACAGATTTTTTTTGTAACGTGACATTTGGACTTATTACAGAAACAAATCTGAAGAAGCAGGGTCTGCTGCCCCTCACCTTCTCTAACCCTGCTGACTATGACAAGATCCACCCTGAAGACAAGATCAGCATCTTAGGACTAAAGGATATAAGGCCTGGACAGGTAATTTTTGCAAAGTCCTGCTGCATTCATCGGGAGGGCCTCTGGGTCCATGTGGGCCATGTGCTGTCCATAGAAGAAAATGGCAGAGAGCTTACCAGCTCACTTTTGGTATGTTTGGATGAAAATGTACCTAGTGCATAGGGTACAGCGCTGTTGTACTAGCAGCTGGGGTCTCAGTGTCAGTACTACCACCATCTATTCAGTGCTGATCTTCTACAGGTGTCATTTTTTCTTTAATCATTTTTCTTTGTCCTCTTTAAAACCCAGCAACTTATCCAGCTTGTCCTGGCAAGGCCCACCACATACTGGGGTAGATTTTATAAATGTACGCCCGCGCAAACAAAAATCCGGGGTCGGCGCACCTTGCGCTTGCTGCCCTCTCGCTCTGAGGCCGCTCCAAAATCGGAGCGGCCTCTGAGGGAACTTTCCTTCAGCCTCCCCCCCCATCCCCCTTTATCGAGAAAGTTATGCCTGCGCTGATCAGCCGCCACCGCGCGATTCCCTGGCCCGGGAGCGATTTCGGAGGCCTTGGCCACGCCCCCGGGTCGGCACCACCCCCCGACTCGCCCCCCCTAGCAAAGCCCTGAGACTTACGCGCGTCCCGGGGCTCAGCGCGCGCAGTGGGGTTTTGAAATGGTTACGCGCATAACTTATGTGCGTAACCCTTTTAAAATCTACCCCACTGTGTATAGAAAGATGCCTCCTTCATAACAAATAAATGCCTGTTTCCTCCTTCACAGTAATTTGTTGTTTTTTTTTCTATTTCCCCATTTTTAGCCTTTGAAGTGTATCATCAAGCACCAGAATGGCAGCGAGGAGACCATCCTGCTGAACCACACCTTCAATGAGACGCAGATAGAATGGTTCCAGGCAGGGAGCGCCCTTAACCGCATGAAAGAGCTCCAACATCGGTAGATTGTTCCAGCACGGACACCAAGGCCAGACTCATTTAGGACATCTTAAAGTGCAATTCCTCACCCGTCGGTTCAAATCTAGCCACATTTTTGTTGTTGCAGAATTTGCCCTCCTGTCTGGCTAGTAGGGGGTTTTGTCTATTATTTGGTTTTATTTTGGCTGACATTTCAGTTCATCATGTTACATAGTATTTTATTCGGGATATATTTTCGTGAACTCCTGTAGTGGTGTTCAGACACTTCATTACCATCCATGGTGGTGGGAAAGATTCTGAATGAAACAGCTTCTGTAGATATAATTTTCTCTCTCCGATTTCACTGAAAAAAAATAAAATAAAATTCCCATTGTGACTAAATAGCGCTATTCTCATTTTTCCATTTTTTTTAAATTTTTTTTTAATTTAGTAGGAACTGAACTGAATGGCTGCCTAAGGCATGCACTTTTCATGTGTGGTCAGCCAAGGCCAGATTACAGTGGTGTAGGAGTCCATGTTGTGTAGCTTGTGGATGGGAAGGCTGTGCTGGGACTTGTTGGGACGGGGTGCCTGCTATGGCATCCTACTTCTATAGTCCCAGTGGAAAAGCAGAGGTATGGGTCCTGCAGCTGCATGAACCCTTTGTTTGCCCTGCCCCTGAATTCCCTAAGTAACAGGAAACCAATGTAGGAGGAGAGGGTAAGATGGCTAGAGAGCTTGTGCAGCTTTTGAACACTAAGATGAATTTATTTGCTTTGCTTTGTCCCTGCTAAAGCCTGAGGATTGAGGCTTCACTGTCCTGAGGTCCTAATCAACCAAGTGAGTAGGGAAAGGGAAGAGAGAGGGTGGGGATATGCTGCCAGGGAATTCTGGGCAGGAGAGTGAGAGAGAGAGGGGGCTGCAAAGCAAGCAGAGGAAGCTATTGTAGAACTTGCAGGTTAGGGGGTGGAGGGGAAAAGGGAGAGCACGGGGTTAGTGGAAGAGGGGAGTATGGAGAAGTGAAAAAGTTTGCACCCCTACCCATATGTAGGATCTATCTGTCCTTTGCTGGCCCTACAAACCAAATTAAGCCTAATAAGGAGGCCCTCAAAGCAATTTCAAATAACATGCCTCTTCCCTCCCCCCCCCCACCTCAAAATAATAAACATCAGAAATTTAAAAACTTTTCATGCACTGTTTGGCTGATTTATGCTGCTGTCTTTGAAGAACACCTGTTACAGGTAAGCAACTTTGCTTTATTTGGTAGAAATCCTTACCTTATACAAATGAGTCTGCCTTGCCTTAGTTACAGCAGTTATTGATCACTTAATTGAAATCTATGCTGCAAAGAACTTACATAAGAACATAAGAAATTGCCATGCTGGGTCAGACCAAGGGTCCATCAAGCCCAGCATCCTGTTTCCAACAGAGGCCAAAACCAGGCCACAAGAACCTGGCAATTACCCAAACACTAAGAAGATCCCATGCTACTGATGAAATTAATAGCAGTGGCTATTCCCTAAGTAAACTTAATTAATAGCCATTAATGGACTTCTCCTCCAAGAACTTATCCAAACCTTTTTTGAACCCAGCTACACTAACTGCACTAACCACATCCTCTGGCAACAAATTCCAGAGCTTTATTGTGTGTTGAGTGAAAAAGAATTTTCTCCGATTAGTCTTAAATGTGCTACTTGCTAACTTCATGGAATGCCCCCTAGTCCTTCTATTATTTGAAAGTGAAAATAACCGAGTCACATCTACTCGTTCAAGACCTCTCATGATCTTAAAGACCTCTATCATATCCCCTCTCAGCCGTCTCTTCTCCAAGCTGAACAGCCCTAACCTCTTCAGCCTTTCCTCATAGGGAAGCTGTTCCATCCCCTTTCTTTATACACTCAGCAACATGTTTGTTTCTGGTATGTGCTATTTTTGAAAGATGGCAGATGGGGATGTGCAGGTGCTATTAAATTTAGAGTGACATCTACATTAAGATATACACTTTCTCCATGGACAAGCTGGATATACAGACTCGCAAGTGGGTGAGGACATTGAATGGCATAGTCTGAGGACACACAACCACCAGAGGAATTCATAGGAGTTATTGAAATTCATGCAGTTACCTGAATAAACTAAGGCTGTTCTATGTATAAGGCCTTGCAGGACTTCTAGGAAAACACTTGATACCTCCCGTAGCCAGAAACAGACCTTAAATACAAAAGGTCGACAGTGCCTAGGACACACCAAAGTAGAGCTTCCTCATAATTCCTTAGTAGAATCGGCCCTTTAAAAAAAAAAGGGGGGGGGGGGGGCTAAAAAAAAAATCAAAAAATTAACTCCAGTATGCCTCTGGAGAAAGAAGACTACTGGAAACTATTGATTGAAAATTTTTTTTTAGTCAGCCATATTACAGTCCAAAATTGCAGCATTATGAATTTCAAATGGTACAATACCTAGAGATCGTTTTACAAAAGATAAAGGGATATGTCAAAGCCTGGTGCAGGCCTTCAAGGAGAATTTATTTTTCATCTAGATGAAGTGGATGGGTGTGCCAAGCCTTTAATCGGAACTATTTATCTATGATACATTTTCCATTTTTCAGCTGTAGCTATAGATTCCCGATAACCTGCTTGGTTAAAGGCTTCAGGTCTCAGCGAAGATGACCACAACAAATTGGCTGATGCCCCATGTTCTGGAAACAACTGTTTGGTGTCAGGGTTAAAAAATAAATAAATAAATAAATAAATAAAATGAATGTAATAAAGGAACATTGAACTGACTTATAGACTAACAGCAGCCAGAACAGAAGGTGCTTTCAAAGAAAATACCAACAGCAGCCATACAGAAAACAATATCGCTACCCTTGCAAGGGCACCATCCCTATCATCCTCTTCCACAACAGCCTCAACAATTTCAGCAATTACAGTCTCGATCCAGGGATAGACCTTAACAATTATCCCAAACGCCTGTCCTAATTTTTGACTACCAAAATTATGGTAGTCAAAAACATGTGGAACTCCTGCACATGCTCTACTGAGCATGTGCAGGAGTTCCCACACAGGCATTGCCTCAATCTCCTCAGTCTGTTTTTGTTTGTCTTTCTACAGGAAATTTCTTTCCTCACCTGCAACCCACAAAAGCACTTTTAATTGCTAACATGGCTTCTAGATAGACCTTCAATTTTAAAACACTGCTTCTGTGGATAGATTATGTCCATTACAGATGGCCACAACTATTCCTACCCATGTTGGGCCCAGACAATGACCAGCCCTACTGCCCAGAATGTGGCAGGATTTCACCAAGGCAGAGAGCTGCAAAATAGCAGGACTTAGGTCTGAAGAAGATCCACATGCTTCAGAGAGCACGCTCATCTTCAACTAGAAGTTTCATCAATAAATCATCCAGACTGGACCCAAAGCAAGGCGCACCGAAACTACCTTTGCACGATGCTTGGTTTGACGCACATCAGCACACCCTATGCATAATCGGAATCAATTGCACAATAGACCTGCAAAATCCTCATCAGAATCTTCAGGAAAGTGAAGGCAACAATGACTGAAGGACCACAGCATAAGACCTAAAGTTCAGATGAAGGCCCTACTTTTTCATTCCAATCTCCTAGGTCCATAACTTCAAAGAGATCTGAGTGTTATAAATCTGCTGCTCGGAGTTAGCAATCTGTTATTGAGCTCCTCCTGTAAAGGGAGGAGTTAACAATCTTATCAATCCCTGCTGCTAGGAGTAGTAATCTGTAGAAACTGCTCCCCAGGGGCGGAGTTAGACTCTGAAATAAATCATCCCGCCACAGGGAGGCATTGGCAATCTGTCATAAGTCCACCAGGGAGATAGCAATCTGTTATGGATCACCCTGACAAAGGGAAGAGCTAACAATTGTAATACTCCGTAGGTGGAGTTAGTGGTTTGGCTTCCCACAGAGTGACAGTCGTATAATACCGCTCTAGTATAAGGATGCACAACTGCGGTAAATTGGTGAATCCCTGGGCCGATGGCAGATGACAGCACCCTCAGGAGGATATCCTGAGAGGGATCACCAGCTAGGCTGGAGTATGGAGACAAACAGAATTCTTTTTTAGACAGGAAGTAGAACCACCAGAGGTGGCAGTAGTGAGCTGATGTGCCTGGCAGGGCTGAAGTCCCTCAGATACTGGAACTGTGGTCTCTGGGTTGCTGAGCTGTAGAGAGAGACTATAGGTAGTGAGTAGACAGGGTATGCTGGATATATAACCAGTAGTAGATGATACACTCACAATTGTAATATCTGTAATGGCTTCTATGCAACAGAGAGGAACAGGAGCCGTAGGCAAGTGCTGGTTCCTATATGCAGCCTGGAATGAGAATTCACAATCTGTGTATGAGATGGCTTATGGAATAGAAGAGTATCCTTGGAGGGTTTTAGGAACATAGGCCCTCGTGGAATGAGTACCGGTTCCTATCTGCAATAATGACTCACGATCTCCGTACCTGCGAGAACATCTTAGACAGAAGGGAGTCTTTGGAGATTAGGAACATAGGAACTGGTACTTGCTCCACGAGGGCCTATCTGTAATAGAACTCACTGTGTTCACGTCTGCGATCGCTTCCAGATAGTAAGGAGTCTTCTGAGTATTCAGGGACGTAGGCCCTCGAGGAGCGAGTACCGGATCCCGTCTTAGCAATCTGAAATCAAGAAGAGAGAGCGGGGCCCCCGAGGAGTGGGTATCCCTAGCTAAGGTGGTGGAGGCAGAGCAGCGGAGAAAGAATTCCCCTTGCTAACTCTATTCATAGTTGCAAGCAAAGACCTTTTAAAGTGGAAGCGGATGACGTCACTACGGGGGGACGTCCCCAATGTTCGCGCCCTTGCCGGTACAAACTCTGGAGCACGCGCCCTTACGTCATCAGGAACATGGCGGATCCGCAGAGTCAGGCCAGCCCGGGGATTCCAGGCAGAATGGCGAGGAGAAGCTGCAGCAGCATCTGTCCGTCAGGCCAGAAGGGAGTCGCCTCTAAGGTAGAGAGGGTGGACCGAGGGCGAGAACAGGCACAAACGCAACACTGAGAAGCAACTACCTTCACTTCCAATACTACACGTACACCCTGAAGAGTGCTATACTCATGGTATCTTGAAGGCAGCCTTACCAACACAAAGATATATATACACTTAGGGGTAGATTTTAGTAGATGCGAGCACGCTTCCCTGCATGCAGACATGGATGTACTGCGTGCATATGTGTGCCTTTTATGGAGTATAGTGAGACTTTTTACTTAGAGATAGAAGTGTTATATCAGCTGTTAAACACACGAAAAGATATGATAGATATGCCAGAAATGTTTCATGTGTCGTCTTCAGGGGGTCTTTTGGTGCCAAAAAATGAAGAGAATGGTGTAAGCAGCAATTGTTTGACAACTAATGGAAAAAGGACAAATTGCTCATATTAGGATATAGTCCCCATGAAGAAGACGCTTGAAACACAGAACTGTGTTGGGGAATCCTTGGACTTGGTCTCACTATGTTTGCAAGTTAAATTTTTAAATGCATAAGAAAAATGATAAAGTTTTTGCAATTTTGGCTGATGAATAAAAATAAGGCAAGGAAGGTGTGTTTCACTGGAGGTGCCTATTATGATGGCCTCTTAAAGAGTTATAAAAGTGTATGATTATCAATGTGAAGATTCTTTGTTGTGACAATGTAAATATTTATTTTATTTAACAGTTTTTCTATACCGACATTAAAATACACATCATGTCTGTTTACATGATAACAAAAAGGTGGAAATTACAGATAACGGGGGGGGGGGGGGGGAGGGAGATGGGAAGCTAAGAGTAACTGGGGGTCGGAAGGAGACCCCAACAAGTAGAAGGAGAGAAACGAGAGGAACAGTAACATATAAGTAACAAAGGTTAACTATGGTTCAAGAGAAAGTATATTGTTAAATAAGGAGGAGGAGTATAAGTATACAATGGGTGGATATACAAGGGGTAAATATACAGAGGGGAGTGAATATACAAGGTGCGTACTGGTGGTAGAGAGGAAGCTGGGGAAACAAAGGAGGTTAATCCGGGAAGGCTTGATGAAAGAGCCACGTTTTTAGTAGTTTTCTAAGTTTGAGAGGGCAGGGTTCCATGCGAAGACTGGGTGGTAGGTCATTCCAGCGCGTGGTGCCGGCGCTAGAGAAAGCACGCTTTCTTGTAACAGAGGTGGGCTTTTTTCAGGGGGGGGGGGGGGGGGATGAGCAGAGTACATTTGTGGATTGTTCTGGTAGGGCGGGAGGACTGTGTGGGTTGGAGGGGTTCATTGAGCCAGGAGGAATTGTGGTTGTAGACAGCTTTGTGTAGGATGGTGAAGGTTTTGAACAGGATACGGAAGGAGATGGGGAGCCAATGTAGGCTTTTGAGGACAGGGGTAATGTGCTCAGATTTACGTGTGTTACTGATGATCCTTGCTGTGGCGTTTTGCAGGATCTGGAGAGGTCT